>NC_051847.1:23409821-23557522 GCF_002237135.1 Teleopsis dalmanni | reverse complement strand
AGTACTCGGAGTCGAAGTTTCAGAATGGAAGTCGGAATGAAAGTCTTATTTAAGTTATTCTCATATAACTCTAATTAGTTGTTAGATAAGTCAGTTAATGAAGTGAAAGTCAGTAGATAAATTGGAAGTCTTTTTTAAGGCACTACCATCGACATTTAATCTAGATACGTTATTAGTTGAAATGAAACTTTCATTATGGTTACTCTAATTAGGTGTTAGTTAAAGCAGTAAATGGAGTGGTGATCTTAGTTGAAGCAGCATCATCTAGATCTATTTTGAAACAAGTCAATTTAGCAGTCATTGGGATGTTGACTGTGTCAGTAGACGCAGTGACAGTTTTAATTGAGGCAGCATTATCCATTTTTAATTAAAAGCTAGTAACTTTAGTAATCGGAGTGAAAATCTTACTTGAGTCACCTCTCTTCTAAAATAATAATAGAATAATACTATATATTATATATACATGATTATTTATATAGCTAACTTCTAAGTTATTAATAAAGAAAAATATACCAAAGCTAATTTTATTATCAAATAAGTAAAAAAAAGAAAATATCCATATTTTTGTACAATAAAATTTTATTTTAATTAAATTATTTTTATTATTTTTTATATAAATTTACAATACAACTGACACTCGTACATTTTATATCGAGAGGGAAGAATTGTGGTCTACTTCTCAATTTCTGTATCCTGACCTACTCACTATGCTCACTCCAGGAATCTTCATATCTACATAGAGCATGTCGTTACAATTCAGGATAACAGACTTGTTACATGTAATAGTTTTTTCTATTAGCAAATATAAATTAAAGTTCATTTAATGATTTGCCAACTTCATTTGTTTTAGTGCTTCTCTATGCATTATACGTATGTGGTTTTCCCTAGCATGTAACATTCAATACAAGGTTCCTATCATTAATAGGATGTACTCATTCCTTCTTGATTAGCGTTCTGAATAGCAATGCATTAGTCACTATTTTCGCAGTAGGCATTTTATGGCATTATAGAGGGAAAACTTTGTACGTTTCTGAAGATATTATTATTGATTAGCCATTTTTCAGTCATACAAACGAACATATGTATAAACATGTATTTGTGTTCTAGAGCATAATTAATTACAGTTTCATATGTAACGATTAACGCCTAACAGTGCTCATGCAGAGACAGATTCCCCTAATAGTCAAATTTATTGACTTTCTAGATTGGTATTCTTGGAATGGTAAATTGGAATACATTGGAAAGTAGATAAATGTAGATTGTTGTATATGCTTTTAATGATGCATTTAAATAAAATTATAAAAAAAGTTGAAGAAGTAGGTTTGAGAAAAAATAATGGTCTTAAATAGTTTAAAGAAAAAGTATACTCGTATATATAAATATATTGTTTAATTATATTGTTTAAGATTGAATACAATAACATATTTTGTACAAAATATTTTATTAATATTTTTATTATTTCATTATTATATTATTATATAATTATTATTTAATCAAAATAAATTAATGTGTGTAAAAAATAATATTTTAATAAGCATTATATACATTTTTCTAGATTGTATTTTATTAAAATTATTCTGTTTTTATTTAATGAAATAATTTTAAATAATTATCCATCTATTAAATGCAATTTATGTTAGAATTCATATTTAAGTGCAAGTTCATTTTCTATTTAAACTTACTTTCTCCATGCGTTGCATCGCTGGTGTCATTCACAGATTCATCTTTAGGTTTCATAAAATCAGTAGATGCACTTGGACCAATGTAAACATCAACAGCTTCACTCTCTGCTGAATGCTTCAAATCCATTTTAATTTCCGGTTAGGTCGGTTTGTTGCTGCAGTTAATTCCTTGATGTTTACACTTACAGTTTTTAATTCACAGGAAAACAAAGTTAACTCTACTTAAATAAGTCTTTAACTAAATTTACTGCCCCCTAAGTACTTAGGCTTAGCACTAATGCTGTGGTTTTAAATTCGATGATAAATTTTAAAGCCTTATAAATACAATAAAAAGTATTGAATGTAAATCTGCAAATAAAGGAAAAAGACTTCATTAGGCAATTTAACATTATTGTTTTAGAATTTTTAAATCATTAAAAATTATTTTCGATTTTATAATTCTTACTAAAACAAGGTTTTTCGTGGAGCTGAAACATTAATTTGCTTAGTCCATACAGTTGTTTCATTAATTAATTACCGGAATGATGAAAATAATTCATATGCTTTTAATATTTAATGCAAATTTATATTATTTTCAATAGATGGAGAGCATTAGATATGGAGACTAAATAACTATAACCACCTTTTTGGGATGGCTTGTGAAAATATTTAAGCTAAATTTTTATCAAGTATCAATAGCTTATATAACATTCCAGGAGAGGTCAATAGGTTTAATATTTGACAAACTGCATTAAGCTCAATTAATACATTAACAGCAACTTAGAATAATGAACAATTTTGTTAAATTGACAAAAACAATTTTTATGAATTAAAATAATTATGAATTTTGTTAAATTTTAATATTTTTTTTAAAATTTATGTTTTAGAAGTTGCCTCTAATGTAACGCCACTCATATAATATATATGTACCTATATTGTAGGGACTTAAAAGAGTTGCTTCTATGTAAAAATCTTGCCAATTTTTACATTTAATATAAGTTTAAATAATTTCATTGTAATATAAAAACTTGAAAATTGTATAAATTAAACCTTTCTTTCAATATATTTCTTTAAAAGGAGAAATATTAAAATTGAAACTATTTACATAGAAGTCTTCAGGTTTCCAACAGCAATTAAATCATATTTTTATTCTTAAATTATTGTTTTTTCGAAACACTCATTGATAACACATATATTCAGATGAGTTGAGCCAAAGACTATTCAATACTCATTGGTTGAGCTTACCGTAGATATTATTATGGAACAAAACAGAAAAAAGGTGAATGCATGAGCAAAATTTTTATGCAAACATAAACAGAAACAATAAATTTGCAACAACAATGATATTGTCTTGTGAACATTGACATTTATTTGTATAAAATTTAATTAAGTGGATAATGGGGAAATAATAAACTGTTCGTACCAAATTAAATTTTGAAAATTGAAAATTAGTAAGCTTATTATTGATACGA
This sequence comes from Teleopsis dalmanni, assembly GCF_002237135.1. Taxonomy (NCBI): domain Eukaryota; kingdom Metazoa; phylum Arthropoda; class Insecta; order Diptera; family Diopsidae; genus Teleopsis; species Teleopsis dalmanni. The sequence continues at coordinate 23,554,389 of NC_051847.1, read as the reverse complement.
GTATTCAGCAGAATTTTAAATGGAAATATCTAATAGACGCATAGGTAAATTTATATGCAACATTTTACAACAGAATTTTTTGTTTTTTGATAATCAAGTTTAGGCAATTGTATGCCTAATTTGTCTACCCCTATTAAATATATATACTATCAGTATATTATTTAGTATTTCATGAGAGCCCACTTCACTACACGCGATTATGATGGCGTGACAATTTCAAATTTATGCGAGCAAAATTGTTTGATAAATAGAAAGTAATTTTATAATCATGTTAAGTACAAAAGCAACAAAGCAGACTTATTTATCAGATAAATACTGTAATAATATATTTATTGCATTAAATCAATGCAATAGGTTCGAAATTCGAATTGAAATAAAAACTTATGAAGCTAATAAAGAATTAATTTAAATAATTTTAAAGCATTTTAAACTACAATTTTAAACGAAATTAATCTTAACGATTTTATAAAATTATACACGTGAAAAGAATACAAATCTGGAATTTTTAAAAAAATGTATATAAACATATATATTTAGATATTTATTTTACAATAATAACAAAATATATCCCAAAAAGTGATTCATCTCTTCTAATCTGGTTTAATAAATAAATAGAATAATTTTTTTTTTGTGTCATAGCATTTATTTCACTATTAATTTTTATAATTATAGTTAATTTTCAATAAATAAAAAAAATATTTAAATATATAAAAATTTTCTATCAAATATTTCTTAGAAAATAAATGAAACATGTTAAAATACAGTTTTTATATTATATTAAACTCATGTCAATTGGAAAATCCCTCACGTTTTATTACCTACTAAAAGTATAGAATATAATTGCAAAAAAAAAACAATAATTTAAACCACTGAAATTTTTTAAATCTGTGTCAATATTGCTCAACTACTAGTTTGACTGGTACCCTGGTGTAAACAAATTTAAATGTCTTAAATTAAAAAATTTATTTATTTCTGCATATGCGGTTTTATACCCTACACACATTAGCAGCAACAGTCGCTGGCTACAGTTGATATATAAAAAATTATCCGAATAAATGCATTTCAATAGTTTTACGAATGATGTAGCAACAGTTGCTGTCTTATATATCAACATTATTGGACTGCAGTGAGAATACAATGACTAGATTAGCGACTTAAAATACCCAACATTTGTATAATCCTACGTTGGGCAAAAACTATATGAGATTTTCTATTCACTTGACTTGGAAGCGTAATGACCCGATGACGTTAATATCTCTGCTATCTGCAGTAATTGCGGTTCAAGCTAGAAATTGAAAAAGAATTGTACAGAATAGATTAAAAGAGACTCTACTTTTTTGAATTCACACAAATTGAGATACGTTGTCTAAAAATGTTGTGATGTATTTAGCATATAGTGCCCACACTGCGCTACAATATTCTAATTTCCTTCAAACTATGCAACACACTCTTCCACTGAAGAATTGATATGTAAATCCTTAATTAATTCTCTTCTAAAAAATAAACTTCTCAAGTAGTTAATACATATCCAACATGAATACAAAATAAAAAAATTACTAACAAAAATATACGTTGATAAATGTACTGTCTCGGTTACGACTTGAAAAGATAACAGTAATCTTTTGAAAAAATGTGGTCTAAATTGATAAAAAAAAAACTTACAATGATTCCTTTAAAGTAAATTCGAGTTATATTTATTTCAAATAGCATCAGCAGTAGGTTTGTTATATCAATATTTTATAAATATATATATTATTATTATTATTTGTATAATGAATAGTGCACTGCGACCTAAAAAAAATCTATTGTGCCCCTTAGTCACGGTAATCTTAAAAATTAAATAAAAATTATTACTAATAAATTAAGAGAGTGTATAGTTAATTAATTAAGTTAATTAAATTAAGAGAGTATTTAGTTCCCACTACATAACCTATATTTAACTTATGTTGGGAAATGATATAACAGACTTGAATGGCTTTATCAATTTCCGTACATGCCAGCGGTTTGCTTAGATTAAGCAGATGTTTATTTTTAATATATCCTGTCTAGCTAACATCTGCGAAGTCCTTGCATACGTGCACTTCAAAAACTGAGTTTTTATACATCTTGCATAGAAAAGCGTAACACCCAAAAGTAGACCTCAGATACTAGGATTTGAAATCTTCGGATTTAACAGAACTATTGCAATACTGTTAGCTGATGCTTTACCTTGTATTTATTTTAATAGATATATGTATATTTCAATTAAATTGTTCACTGACTGTTTGCATAGGTGGAATAAAGGGGTTAGGTAACAAGTATGAAGATCACTTAACAACTCGAATTTAATAATGGTTAAATTGTTGTTATGATAAACGTTTTTAATCGTAGTTAAAATTAATTTAACTTTCATTAATTAAAAACTCATTTCGTGCTTAAATAATTCGAAAAAATGAAATACTCATAAAACCTTATCGCAGTTCTTGAAATTTTACGTAGAGATCTGTGACTCCCATCTAACTTATATAGGTTTAAATGACACGTTTCAATACAATTTATTTTAGATAAGAGTTTTTTTTGTAATTTTTTTATTTTTTACCTTTAGACACTTAAGTAGTAATCGCGTTTAAAGTCAATTACTCAAGGCAGAATAGATATTTGAATGTTTACATCAGTTATTTACTCTTTATACAAAGTTACGGTACTTATAAAGACAAATAAAATACGACTTCACTTGACTTGTATGATTTTTTAGTATTTAACTTAATTAGAATTTACTTTCTATTCTGATCAAGTTACAAGTTAATTATAAGTAAATAAATCGTGACTTAAATTAATGGAGCTCCGACTTTTCGCAACAGCTTGTTTGAGTACATTTCAAACGTTTAATATATGTATTTATGACATTTATGGGTTTATGGTACTTTTTTTACAAAGTCTTTAACTACGTATTGCATACTAATTGGAATAATTATTGAAAAATCTATATAACTTAACGATATTCTTTTTAATAACTGTTACATATAATTAACACAACTTACATGTTTTAATTTTAAAATAAATTATATGTATATATATGTACGGCATGGTAATAAGATCATATTTAACTCTGTTTCTATTATTAAAATAATCTGAACTTTCAATAAAACAAGTAACAATATCAGTTTAAGAAATCAACCTTATATCTTATACCATGGTTAGCACAACTATGTACTTAACAATAATTTAATATGTAACTATAGAAGCAATATTTTCATTTTCTAGGGAGTGGAAAGCAGTCAACTAAGGACACTGCAGAATTTTGGTTAAAGTTAAAAAAAGGCACGTTGGCTGGACACTTGTTGACAAACAATTGCATCTTTCTTTCTATATGTCTGAAGTGCTTCAATTTTGCACCTAAAAGCAAGGCCCAAACAATATGTTCATATACACCCATTTTTTCTTACTTTCCTTACTATATCTGATTTTTTGGCCCTTAGTAATTTATTTAATTTACAAAGAAGAGTATAAAGGTAACATTCAATAATTATAAGATCTGTTTCTTTAATTAGTGGTTAGTTTATTTCATTATTTCTTTAGAAAAGTAATATAATGGCGTGCGTTCTACTGGACTTACAAAGAAGTTCCATAATGTCCTTCATCTCTAGATATCTATGTAAGTCGCCATTCAAAATATGCCATTTTTATTACTATTATTATTATTTTGTATTGTAACCTTTATATGATTTGAATATTGGACTTGTTGGCTGTACCCAACATCTCAATTACATATCTACAGATTTGCACTATACTTAATTTATAGATTAATAATTGGTTAGCGATTGAAGCGTTTGAAGCGTTTGAGTTTAAACCAAGCAACCAAAGATATAGAACTAAGCTTATTCCTCTATATTAGTTTGTGTGTGCTTCATTTTTCTTCGGTTTAAGTATGTCAATAGTTTTAGCCACTTTCCAGACTTTTGGGTAATATTTAGCTAAATATGTGTGACATATGTGATTAAACAAATTTCGTTTATATGTATGCCTTGTGGAGTTATTTAGTAATATGTTAAATAAATTTAATTAAAGTTTTACTAATAAGCGCATATCACTTATGTTTTCTTTTGGAACCATAAAATGTATAAACTTTCGAACTTATACTCCTGAAAGAGCTTGTTTTATATGACTTTCTAATAATAAAGAGATTTTTTGAACAGTAGTGAACTACAACAACAAAAATTCATTTTATATTATTTTAATTAATAGAATTTTTGCTGTTTCGATTATTTCCAAATACCCAACATCAATGTTCTTGGAAATAATTCTTGTATTTAATTTGTAAATAATTTTTTGATAGGGATTGAATTAGTGCCCTGCCAAATTTGAAGCTCAGAGTCAGCACTTCTTAACTAACTGACCCAAAGCCGTACTTGACCTTTATGTTCGCATATTTTTGTGGAGTTTGTTACTTTGCTGTGAAAATTTTGTTAACAAATTAACTTTCTAATAATAGCTAGCTAAAAGTGCTAGTTCTAGTTCTAGTAACTCAACTATACATTAAGACCGAAAAGTTTTCGGAAATTCTCATTTAAAATTCGCGCGCTGTATATTTTTCGATATTTTAAGTTTATGTAGTTTGGCAGCACTGTCCTTAATTACTATGCCAAAAATGAGCGCGATCTGTCAGACAGTTCGTTTACGGCAGCTGTTGAAACCAGTTCACCTCAGTAGGGCGTTGCGAAAAAAACAATGGAAAAAAATATTGAACAAAGAGTTTGCATCAAATTTTGTGTTTCGAACGAAATTTCGTGTGCAGAATCGTTGCGAATGCTACAAAAGGCTTATGGGGAATCAGTTTTATCGAAAACTCAAGTTTATGAGTGGTACAAAGCCTTCCAGGACGGTCGTACGACCGTCGAAGACATTTCGCAACGCACTACTGAGGTGAACTGGTTTCAACAGCTGCCGTAAACGAACTGTCTGACAGATCGAGCTCATTTTTGGCATAGTAATTAAGGACAGTGCTGCCAAACTACATAAACTTAAAATATCGAAAAATATACAGCGCGCGAATTTTAAATGAGAATTTCCGAAAACTTTTCAGTCTTAATGTAAGTTGAATTTATAGAACTCAATCACTCCTTACTTTGACTGTACTCAACATTTTTAGTACCCGCAAATATATAGCTTAATCTATATAAATTTTTTTGTGGTCTTATCGTTGTTGGTAATAAAAACATATGGTAAATTGTAAAAATCTTTATACATTTTTCGAATTATAATATTTATAAACAGGCAGCCCGCAAACAATTTTATGTATCATATTTACAGACAAAAAAATTTTTGTTCTAAGTTTTAAAGTTGTGATATATTATTTAATAATATTATCAAATTATTTTGAACAATTATATGTACTGAATTTAATAAATGTTAACATATAAAAAACTTACTATTATAATATATTAATTTTTTGTACACTTTTAAACTATTTGAACTTTTTTATGTTAGGTGATAGATGCTATATATATTTATATATATATATATATATATCATTTGATTTAAATTCAGACTTTTACGAATATTATTTCCTTAAACGATTCATTCATATTTTGTGCGTATCAATATCACATTTTTTACTTGAACTTAAAAATTATACTAAATTAATGAAATTTAATTTCGTAAGCCATTTTTACTGGTAAAAGTTATTTTTTATAAAAAAATCCCACATAAATCTTATTTAAAAAAACCAACATTAAAAACGTCACTTTAAACACGTTTTAAGCTTTTTTTGAAGTAAATCGGAATTAATCCGCGCAAAACATTTGTTTACGAAGTCGGCAGTCAAAGCGGTACTGAACGCCAAGCAACGTAAACACCTCAGTAAATTCGAGTATTACAAAACTTAACAGCTGATCAAGCAACAACAAAAACATAAATAATTTTTATTTTACTAAAATGTAATGTTTTTTAATCAATTAATTTCTGTTTTGTGTTCGCTATTTAGCGTTCGTACGACTAAAAAGTCAGACAAGCAAATAAAATTTAAAAAAATTATCTCTCTATCACTTAGTTTCTTCTCCCTTCAATTGACTAATCAAACTCTGATTAACTTCGAGAGAAGCAATTTTTTACAAAGCTCTTCAGTGAGGTTTTTAACCTATGGATTGCATTATATATCTCCAGTCTTACCATATATTTTTTTGTTTCGATAAGAACTGAGCTTTACACTTCAATCTTCCAGTCTTGCCCGCATGTTCTCGTATTTGCTGTTATCAGAGACTACTACGTCACTACTCTGAGTAGTTCGAAAGAATGTTGAATTGACAGTTTTACTGTAAAAATACAATTTGAATTTTAAATTTAAGCTAATTTAAACACGTTTTATCTTTAATTTATTATAACAATATATGGAACACATATAAACAGTTATAGATAACGAAATACTGTTTTAAGTAAACGGGTTTCTACTAAGCGGGTAAAAATTTTCAACATCTTGACAGGTCTTTTGCTTAATTGTCCAATAATAATAAATTAATAGTGAAGAGTGTAACGGCGGGTGGATCCAAGAATCAATTCTAAGTACTATTTCAAAAGTTTTCATTATTATTATTGAAAAGAAGGTATCATGCACTGCGATCTAAAAGTTCTATCGTGCCGAAGTTTTCATGTTTTAATAATTTTTTATTCCTTTTTTATTTCCTTTTTATTTATTTATTTTATTTTCACTTCAAAGAAAAGGTTTTGAATAATATTAATATTAAATAAAAAAATTAATAATTTTATTATTTATTTGAAACAGTTGTTCATAACCTAAAATATGTAAACGAAACTTAGTTTGTTTAAAGTTTGATGTTTAAATGCTAATATGCCGCACAAGAGACCTCATGACGGTTCATTGATAAAAAGTTCCGTAATTTACACTTTTGATATTGTGGTAAAAAAAAAGTGTCTTCAACAGTTTTGTTCTTCCACATAAATATTCAAACATCATTAAAACTCCGCAATATTTTGTTATAGCACCAATTTCTTTATATATTTTATTTTCTGATCGTCGGATTACTGATTATAACGGTAAGGTCATTTTTTCATCTACATTGTATCATTTTCATGATATCTCATAATTCAATTAAGATTCCCCCTATGGCCAATTTTTACCTTTATTAATCTACCATCCTTTGCAGAAAAATCAGAAGCTCAGATAGATATTCATATTGGCATATTTTTTGTGTCAGTTTTGTCTCTTTGCAACAGTTATCCATCGTCATAGGAGATCAATTTCTATTAATTTTTACACTTATGATCTTCCACTTTTGATTTCATCTACCATAATGTCATTTTGATGATATTTGTGCTCCATATAAGATTTCCAATTAAGTTAATTTTTACCTTTTTTCTAACAGCTTAATCTTTATTTTTGTAGAACAAGAAAAATAAAGATATTTATATCGACATATTGTTAACGTCGGTTTATCCTTCTACAAGACTTACCACTGTCGCTGGGAGTTCCTTAAATTCAATTATGGCCCTATTTGTCGTTAATTTCTACACTTTTAATCACCGATTATATTATTTTCATGGAATCTTTTAATCTAGACAGGTTTTGTAATAAGGTTTATTTTCACAGTAATTTCTTCACCAAGTTTTAGAGTAGAAGAAAAATCAAACTTAGCCCTTCCAAGCTTTTTAGTAATGTGTTTGTGTCACCTTTGTCCTTCTACATGAGTTACATATCGTCATTGGGATCCACAATAATTTTTATAAGTCCAATTGCTATTAATTTTTAAGTTTTTAGGTTTCCACTCCGAAATTTAACGCCAAGCAAAGTTTCTTCGTGAAAGATTGTGTCAATTTTGTTTTCTTATCAATATAGGAAAATATAGATTATTTCAGACATTTACACGTCTTATGGACGTTTGTAAATATTTTGTGGATGTGGAAGCCATGCAAAAACCTTATACCTAACATCCTGAAAAACATTACAACTAACAATCTAAAATAATCACACTACATTTTTTTCGAGTAGACAGACAGAGATTATTTTGAAGAAAATGAATCGGTTTTGTCAAGAAAACTTGTTATTATTCCATTTACCGTAGAAAGCATCTTGTGTTTAAGTACATTATTTAAAATATATCCAAGAAGTGGTTTATATATGCTACTTAAAAGCATTTTACAACTGTTATTTCTTTTATTAAATAAGATTGTATAATCATTTATGCTGAAAATGAAAATAGTTCAAATTATCATACATTATATATGTACATATCATTAAAACATAAGTTATAAGCGATAACTAAGTGACAATAGTTTTCAGTTGAAGCATTTTCTTTTTCGGCGAAAATATTGTTTTAATCTATTTTTAAAATACACAACACTGAACAAATTTATGGCACAGATATTGCTTATTTTAATAGAATGTATTGATATTCATTAAATTTATCTCATGTAAATTTAATTGATTTAAAATATTAACTGAATATTGTAAATCTTTTACCAGGATATATATATACTATACTCCAGTAGAAATTAGAAAAAATTGTAGTAGTAGTCTACACCTAAAGTCTTGACCTAAATGCAATCTATCACCTTTATAACCTCTTACTTTGTCACTAAATGAGGGTAAAGAGACCTTGAGTACTTTAATCACATCAATCATTGCCACCTTTGATTTCTCCGAACATGTTTTAAATTTGATGGATATAATTAAAAGCAACTAAATTGAAAATTTAACTCTTTTTTTAAAAATAATACACTTAAAGCTATTGCGTTTAATGCACATTGATTTAAAACCGTTGAAACGATATTTATTAAAACATCAAATACAATATAATTAAAATGGCATTAAATAAAATAGAAAATTGCACACCTGCTACCCTTTAAATATTAAATAACTAAACGAGTATTAAAATTATTAAAATAAATAACTTATAAAAAAAAAATGATAATAAATATAAATATAATATAAAAATATTACGAATAATAATAAAAATAATAGCGTATATCAGTAATTATTTAAAAATATTCGCGAATCCTTAGGAGTTTTCATTTTGAACAAAATGAAAAACACGACAAAAACTCAAACAAAAAACATTGGTGCCTGGAGGTATGCAATGTTTTATTTCTACACCAATGTGGATTTGCACAATACACATACAATATGCTCACTCCTACAGCAATCAACATTGTTTTATATTCATAGTGTTTACACACGTATTATGATCCTTTAATTATTACTTTAGGGGCTAACTGAAGTAATCCTCATTCAGCTCAAAATCCTCAACATCATTTACTGATATAATTAAGCCTCATTAATTAAGTCCTCATTACACAGTGACTTTACGCAGTGTTTTGTAAATACTTTTATGTTCCAATAAAATACAATTTAATAAATAAATTGATTGATTGCTGAACATGATAACTTCAAGTATCACCTCAAAAAGGATAACTTTTACTGGGGAAGACACTTGCAGTCTATGTCTAGAAGAATAGGAGACAGTGGTTCATATATTGTGTCAATGTCCAACACTGGCAAGCAGGAGGATGAGTGTCTTGGGACACCATAAGGTTAGTGATGACTTGGCAGGCAACCTCAAGCTTAATGAGCTGCTAACTTCAGTTGCTACATTTTAAGTTTCTATAAAAAAACTGAGTCTAATTGAAACTATGAGTCCTCACAGTGATGCTATCTACACAATTCAAATCGCTAAACTTGTAAGCCTGGTATGATGCCTTATTCTACGGTAATTTCTTCTAATACAAAAATAACAATGACAATATAGACTAATTGAGGGAAGGTATATAACCTTGTCAATCACTTCGTTATGCCTATTGATGCATACAAGCATGTAGAATCGTTTGTGCTATATTAATATATATTTATTAACTTCGTAGGTATTTTTATATATTGCCACAATAATATAAATAAATTAATATTTAATTTCTGAATTATGCACCGTTTTCAAGAATAAAATTTATTACTCTTGTTGTTGTGGTTAGCACTATCGTCTTGATGAAACAATATCTTTCTTAAAATCACATCTACATAACTTCTTCAATATAATGAGTATGACTCAAACTGGTTAGTTTTACAAAGAATATAATTTATTACTAATGGTAGTGTGCTACATGCTACTCTCTTATGGAATGCAATAGGTTTCTGGGGCTCACAGGTTGACACCTTCCTCAATAAAGTGAGTATAAATCAAGATTGGCTCAACTTTTAATCAGGAAATTTTATTCAGCCTAAAAATTTATCAAAGCTTAAGCTCATGGATTCGTTAATACTTGTAAGATGCTATAATATAATATATATGATAATCATATATGCAACTTCAGTTTATAAATTCTATAATTTCATCCAACCGTTTTTTCATCCGACTGTATAATTTCGTTATAAATACGAAGTAAATTAAAATTTTGATTTATGAGTTACTTTTATTATAAAATTATCTTCGCATGCGATTACAATTACATCTTTCAGTTTTTGTATTATATTTTCCTTTTTATTTTTAATACTTATTATTAAGGACAAAAAAACTTGTCCTGTAAAGTTCCGAAAATGTTATTAACATTTATGGCATTTTACTTATTCTTCCTTACTTCCAGTGTGGTTCTAAAGGACAACGTTTTCTCAACGCCATTTCACAGTTGGGTAATTAACGCAGTACTAAGCGTTTTTCAGGATATTAAGCGTAAAGGTGCTACGTGAGATGGATGAAGGCAATTAAAAGCCTTCTGGAACACTTTATATTATTTAAATGTTTAAATATTTTATTTTTCTTTATTAGAATTTTGAATTTAACAAATTTTATGTACGAACAATGGGACGTGAAGTTATTTTCTTTAAACATATAATTATAAATTAAATATTAAAAAAAAAATATTTATGTATATTTAGTCAAACCGAAATTGTTATTATTCAAAGAAAAATAAAATTAATAAAAAATAAATCAATATATATATTTTAGAACTATAAACAGAATAAAATTTTTTTTATTTTTATTCAAATTAAATTGAACTGTATAATTTTCCTTATGCACAAAACTCTAGGTTTTGGAGTTTTGTCACTGTCATAGCCATATCATTGTTATAAAACCATGCCCTTTTAAATAATCTAGGTTTAATCCGACTTTTTTAATCGGTTTTAAGCCTTCACTTCAACAATTCCTACTTTAAAACAATAATACAATGGAACAATAAATCTTAATAGATATTAATGAATGCCCTCGGACTTGTTAAAAATTTAAAGTTTTTTATAACTTAAATCCGGACTCGTGAAAAACTCAAAATGATCTATAATCCGAATTGAACACTAATATGTACTTTTTCAGTCATGTTTAAATCTATACTCAAATAATTTTTAAATATCTTTTTACTCCTGGGCAAAAAGACGAATAAGATATTTCTATTTGTTTTATCACTGTTGAGGTATTTAATGTAGATTAAACAGGCTAGTGAAGCTTACCTATGCCCTATGCTCTACTTAGGAGACAAGAACAGCAGTAACTATGTTAAGTAATTAAGTGAGACTTACTATTAAAACTTGGTCACAGCTACAGAGTCTCTGCTTAAACAGTATTTTAGGCTTTATTGAAGATTACAATCTTAGAACTTTGTATGGAAATACAATGAGATAATAAACCTACGTAAATGCTTAAGATCACACTTATAGCCTAACCCCAAACTTATCAAACTGTTCATAAAAAAATAATTCTTTTGGTAAAATTTTTTACACTATTTTATTCATTTTATTTCGTTATAACAAATATATATATTGAAGAAATTTTAATTTAATAATATTAATATAAAAAACACTTACATGCTTAGTTATATCAGCAAAATAAATTTAACGATTCAAACGTCAAAGAATCAACCATCAAGAAAAACTAATAAGAATGAAAACCAAATGGAAGTGGCAAATATTTGGTAGTGAAATTCTGAAACTGAATTGATTAAAATTCATTGGCAATAATGGGTCAGAAGGAGGTCAGAATAAGTGGTTGCTATTAACTGAAGGACCTGAATACTTATTCAAATTTAATATTAGTTTCAATGACAGTTTTAAAAGATTTATTAGTTTGGAAATTTCCTTCAAGAAAAATGATTTTTATTCCGTGCTTTATTCAGTCAAGAGATTTTACTTTAATTTCAAATAATTCAGAAATATCATTTTGACTTTGTTAAATACAATTTCTTTATTGTCACCAGTAAGTTAAATTCTGTTATTCAAATTTAATTATTCATTAATTTAAAATCTCTGAACAAATGAAGAGGATTGTAAACGATATTAAGTAGCCTATTTTGGCTATGTAATTTGTGGCTTTGAGTATGAACTTCTTCAATTCATTATGGAAGACAAGATTAAGGACACATATAGCTAGGAAAGAAACTGTTATCATGATTTAGAAATATTTGAAACTAGACTAATAGTAAAAAATATTTCAATATAATTTTAAGAAGTGTGCATTGCTTAGAGCTGCATATAAATATAATTAACTAAATATTATCATTTACAGATTTTTATAAAATAGCACTTTTATAAAATAGCACATTTATTTCACAAACGACTAGTAATAACAGGAAAACGCGCCAGATGACTCTTCTCCGTGTATACACTGGGCTATTAACTAATTGACTTAGAGAATCCACTAGGTTTACTTAGCAAATTTTCTGCCTCTGACAGCTCTGGCAATTCTGGAACTTTTTAAAGTTCTATAATTCAAATTCCAATTCCAAAAGTGATTCGCTAGCTAGTTTAACTCTGAAATATTTAGCTCACTGTTCTCATTAGATATCTATCCAACCTATCTTAGCTTGACACGAAACGAAAGATGAAATTTATATACATATACTACATAAATCAAGAAAATTGACGAACGCAGCAATGCCACCATGGAACCCAAAAAGCGTTCGGAGTGTTTATACAGTTGGAACAGATTGTCGCCAATATTTACATGGGCTTATTCAGAGGGGCCATGGGGTAACGCCACCGAATGTGATAGTATTAAACATGAATGGAGATGAGTATTAAAATAATTTTCAAATATTGTTTTATTTAATAAACAATTAGTAGCAACACCAACACAAATAAGTGATGTGATAGATACTTCATTTGTTAAAAATTTTATAAATTAAATACACTTTCATAATGCAAGGGAGGTTTTGCTCGAAGTAATATGTCATAGAGGAATGAATATCAATGAAGTAAGGTCACCACTCATAGCTATGATAGATAGTTGGCGACGAAGGTTTGTGCAGACAATCTTAAGTAGCAATTCATTTCAATGCAATCACTTTGTTTTTTTTTAAAGAAATTTGATATAATAGATAATTTTGCGAAACTTTATTGGTTATGATTATTTTGTTTTAAGAAATTTTTTTTTACTTGTCAATTTGTATAAAAATTATTCTTTGTGGCCTTATTACTTATTCCTTCTCTACACCCTGACTCACTTGCTAGTTATGTATATGCTCTTTCTCCATGACCACCAAACGCTTTCTTATAAAAATGCGAAAACCGATTTATATATCGTGATTCAATATTATAGTAAGGAATATATAGGTACGACTAAGAACAAACTTAAGACAAAGATGGATGGACATAAACATAGTTTAAAAGTGGTACTGAAACCAGTACAGCTGTACATTGTACTGACTGTATTGGCAATGTAAAGATTTTACATGAAGAAAGAAATCAAAATAAAAGGTGCTTTCTGGAAATGCTGTCAATACTTAAATTGGTTGCTGCTAAGCTCAAAACTGCAAACGTTTTTACCTAGGCTTTTTGGGTCTCTGACAAAAAGGATTAAAGTTTTTGTGATTTATAGTTTAAAATGATTTATAAAAAGTTTTTATTTTAGGAGACAAAAATTTCATGTCTTCAGTAAACGACGACTTTTTGTGTTATATTCTTGGATATAATAGTAAGACCGTCTGCGAGTTCGAGTAAGGTAAAGTAAATTAAAATTTCCTAAGGATTTTTTGCACTGCACTGATGTAAATATTTATTTATTTATTGCACCTTTTTATTATTTTTGGTTGAAAGTTTTCAAATTTATTTATTAAACATCTTATAAAATTTTCACAATTTATAACTGATTTAACTAATGTTTATCTAATTTACCCTACTCGAAATTCTGGTAAATACCAATATTCGCTGCCATACCAATATAATTTACTATTTTCCTCAATTTACCATCAATTCACTTGAACTCGCATACGGTCTAAATTATGTAAAGAATACATCTTTTATAGAGTTCAGAAGGGTTATAAAATCTTCACTATTTGCTTATTACATTCATTTAAATATATTTATTAATTATTAACTTTAAATTTCAACTATTTATGAGGTATGTAAAATCCTTTTTTAAAATACTTTTTTAAGCACTTTTTAATGAAACTTACCCACTGTGTCTAGTTCAAAAACCTTAGCAAAAATCAACTGTGTTGCTGCGAGCCTGAACGCTGCGCATCGAAGCAGGATTTTGCCGAAAACTGTGTGTTATCCTTGTTTACTTTCGAGTTTCTAGTCGCCAAGGAACAGAGCACAGTTGGGTGTGAATGAGTTTCGTTGCAAGTACACGTAAGGAAAACAATTCTTGAAAATCAATTTATAGATTTTTTTTAGCAAATTAACAAAGCCTTTTCAAAATGTTTTGATTTTTATTTTTTTGTAAATATTTTGTGATTTTTGAGATTTGTTTATTTCGCTTTATAATCCATGAACGTCGCTGAAGCGCGCACTTTTCGACTGATTTCCGCTGTGAAAATGTAACGACGAGTTTGTCAGCTGACCACCTCGCACGGCGTCACCGATATGCTGAGTCTTCTCGTGTCTTCTGATATAATCGTATAAACTATTGAATTAGTTTATTTCAAATATTACTCAATCTACAATCTACAAATTAAATAATTGAGCGAAGCACACAATTCAACTGCAAAAACACGGCTTAAAATTATGTACGATGTGAACTTTTTGCTGCACTAATCTTTCTATAAATTGAATAAATTTTTCGGACAAATTTAGAGTCCGCAATGAGCATATGGAGCTCGTCACTTTTTATGCTAAACTTTTTTACTAGACAAATACTAACAATCACTGTGAGATTTTAGAACAGAATTTTTATTTTCAATTGAAATTAATTTATAAACTTTGTCTGAGTTTAGAGATTTTGCACGGAGTCAAAGAGATGTGTTGTCAGTGAATACCTTCAATTGACTGAGCGCACTTTCGATATGCGGACCGTATTTATCCTTTTTTGGCGCCATGTATCAGAGTCAACCTACACAGTTTCCAACAACAATAATCGTCCACTGTGTTTATCACTGTGGAACTGTGTGTTAAATGGGATGCTGTTGAAGGTGGTTGAAGGACGTTTTTTTTCCCTACATTCAGTACTCTTTTCACACTTTTTGACTCGACTTCTGTTGCCTCAGCATAACTAAATTTCACTGTTAGCACTGCTAATACTGATGCTGTTGGCTAAATTGGTACTAGTCAGCGCTCAGAGCACAAGGAGACGAACTTCTCTCAAGGGATGATTTTCACATACACATCACAGCATGTAAACTTAATTCATATCCTCTACCGAGTTTGAGATACATCCCTTCTATTTCAAAAAAACTGTAAAGCGCAAGTACAAACAATAATAAATTCTTCTACTTTAAAAATGAGTCCATGGCTGAGACCATTGTTGAGGCTGGAGAGCTTATCAAACAATAATATTTACACTACACTCATTTTTTAACCGATTGGATTATAACAAACACTTTCGTCTGAAGTTGTCTAAGGTTTGAGGGGCAAATTAAGGTCGGATTTAGTGTCAATAGAGTTTAGAGCAATAATCTTCGTGAGTGTGGGGTGAATATTAAAATTATTTTGTAAATATTGTTAAATAAAAATTTATTGTGTGTTGTTTACAAAATAAACATAAATGGTGTGACACACTTTCTTTTTGTCTGAAGAGGCAGAATACCGTACGTGTTTGGAGGTGGGTAACACACATTTACATTCGCTGTCATTGTCCCACTTTGATCTAAGCCAGAAGATGACTGTTAGGTCAGAAGTTTCTATTGACCAAAATAACAGCTAACATTTTGACTTTAATTAAAAAGAAGACGGAGAGTTGGTCTAGCTCCGTCATTGCCAAGAGCGGACACCTATTGTACGGCAGATAATTTAGAAATTTTTGAATGAACTTAGATACAATTTATGTAGGTGTTTTAATAGCAGAGGTGCTTGAGAAAAGCTTTGACTTTAATTGTATGAATAAAATTATTAGTAGATATAGGAAAAAATATATATGAAAATTCATAAAATAGGCTCAGTAATTTATTGCAAAACTACAGACATGTTTATAGAATACATATCGTTTCTGATACTACTTTATATATAATTGAATTTTTTATTGATTTTTATTCTATACGCATTTCATCAACCAGTTAATTTGTTGTCCATATGGAACACAGTTTTTATTTTTTTTTTATTGTTTGGAGTTAAACATGAATCACAACAAATAATTATAATTTATTTAGCTACATTAATGTTTATTTATTTATTATTAAATAATAGGCTATGAATGAACACCGACCTAAAAGATCTATTGCGCGCCTAAGAGTCCAACTAAAATAATTCTAGTTTATCCCAAAACCATCCGTCTCTGTCTATGCAGAATAGGCTTTGAGCGGAAGGCTTCAGAAGAGCGCCCTGTTCAGTCTGTCATTCAGAGAACGTTGCCACCTCTTCAGTTGCATCAAGTTTGCCTCCCGTGTGAAGTCTCCACTTTCTTCATCTTGCTGCAAATCGGCAACAAACCGCGTTGTCTAATTTTACTGCCAAGAACTGAGTTGCTTCTAGCGGAATATTCTTAGCACGTAAAACCTTCAACCTTTTGCGCTCAGCGCCGGATTGCTTCACCCTTGTGTGAATCTTTTTAATTGAACCAGGCTCAGGCGATTCCTGGCTGAGTGAAATATCCAACAAGTCCTGGTCCATGGGTTCACCGGTGAGGTAAATTGGTACATTGATTATTGAATGATTTTCATTTGGAAATTGGAAACCTATTAAAGAATATCTCTATGTTATTTTGTTTTTTTTTATTGATTTCCAATGGTTCCATTTAAAATATTGCGCCCACTAACTAAATATATTAAACAAACCCGAACAACTGTTGAAGAACTTTAGTAAAATAAACAATGAATTCGTATCGTTACAAGTTCGAGTGGAAACATATGAATATCATTGCCCAAAATATATACTTTATTTTGCAAAGCAAGTCTAAGATTGTCAGAATTATGTAGAAAAGCACACACAAAACATTTTGTTTACATTTTTGAGAACGTTTTGTTGTGATTTTATTTGGAATTTCTCTTCCAATTTATTTGTTTACAAAATTTGACCCAGAACTTCATCCGAGTATGTTAAGCCGGCCGGCTTTTACTGCTTCTGCGTATTTTAAATATAACAGTGTTGCTTCTTACTCTCTATCGCTCCTTCTCTCTTATTCTCCTTTTATCTCTCAAAATTGACTTTCTCTCCATCTCCTCATTCTTTCGGTTTTGCTCAACTAATTCAACCACATATCCTTTATAATATATGGCGGATTATCTAAATCTGTCAGTCGTTCAAATAAAATTAAAGTTAAATGACATGGATGCTGCGGTATTATATGATTAAAAATAAATAATTTGAAAGCGAATATATATAAGTGGAATAATATATACAATAAGCTCCAAAACATAATTTTAACCATTCTTGCTACATAAAATGAAAATGTGGACCACTCTTTGTATTTAGAGGCAGTACTTGCTGTGGATTGAAAAATTTAGAAAGGGTCTAAAACAATTTTCTTAATACTTTAATGCTATAAATACTGATACTGATGAGAGCTTATTATGACTTATTATTTTGACTAGGATGTAAAATGAATTTTCATAGTCATCATTTACGCAACTTTCTATATATATGCTAAGGATCACATCTTTTAAGTTGTGCTTAATAAACATAATGGAACTAATCAAAACATCGATGAACTAAATAATCTCTTATGTTAATTACATCATATCAATGATACTAAAAGAATTCTTTTGATCTCATCAAGATGTCTAGTACCACACATAGCCACTTTTTGTGTACCTCAACTTCAGATGTTTGTCTTTCCTTTTCATAATCTATAAAATCTATCTATAATCTATAAAAAATCTATAACTCTATACATCTCTACAATATCTCTAAATCTAATCATCTACATATAAATGTATAGATCTCAAATTACAATAATATACTCGTGCTCTATTTAGTACCTCTTTTGTCTACACCAGAGCTATCCAGGAGGGCCGCAGAAACAAATACATACGTTCATAGTTCATAGTTGTTTTCGACAAAAATAAAAACACGGTTATAATGTTAAATTTAGTTTTATTAATTTATCAATTTAAATTCATTTATTTGTTATATCATAAATATAAAATAATGTAGTTTAACCAGTACACCAAAAGAAAATTTGCGTAATTGTAGCAGATTAAAATCATGACGCCCGTACCTTGAACAGCCCTGATCTACATCATAAAATCCTTTTATATCAAACTCTTTTTCAAAAAGCTAATAACAATGTAATTACCATCAATTAAAATCTCAGTGTTTTTTAAGCGAGGTCCTATAGCATTTGTTTTTCCAAAATGAAATGAAAACAATAACTTTCAATATTTATACTACAATGGCAACAAATGATCTCGTTTCTAAGCCGGACCCCATATAATATACATAAGATCCTAAAGTAATACAGTCCATATGTTCTAAGTAATAAAAATAATAGCCAATAAGTTTCTTATCCACTCAATGTTATTGTTGTTGTTTGCATACAACGGTTTCGGAACTAAAGGATTCCATAGAAACATATAGTTCAGTAACGACTGTGGGTTGCAAGTCAATGTTGCAGGTGGTAGATCATCATAGGGCCTAAATAAGATATCACCAAACTAACCACACTTCCGTTTGTTTTCTTCAATCTTAGGAACGCATAAAAACTATTTCACTATTTCAGCCGATGATAACTGTATCGCTAGGGGTTCAAGATTTATTTATCTCAAATTTGTTCTTTGTGTAATTATTTCAAAACAGTTTATTACTAAGGTTATTTGCCTTTACAATGATTTTTCTTCTGTTATGAATATTTAGAACTACTACTTCACTGTATTTTATCTTAGGTTATATATTACACCACACACATTTTTATTTTCCAGAGTAATATCATAATATTTTATATTATAATAAATAAATTTAAATTTTGTATAATCGAATATTTATATATTGGTTTCAATTAAGACATGAGCCTATAAATATGCATTATATTTGAGTTCGCTGTGAGCTTAAAAGTTACAGTAGTTAAAAGTTACAGTAGTGGATAAAAATATGATGTTTATACTGATTAAGACCAATAGGATCACAACATATATATAATAAAATAATATACACAATGACAATGAAAATAATTAAAAGTGTATAAAAATAATAAATATATGAATGTATTGTTCAAAATAATAATTCACAGTTTAATATTTGCATTATATTATAATATATATATGTTATATTCATTTACCATTTCTAGTTTACTTTGCTTGTAAATTATATATATTAATTAAGTTTATTATATTTGTTCCATTGAAATCGCAAATATTTTGACACAATAACAAATATATCAAAACCAAATAAAATCAAAAAACGATATATATGTATACAAAGATCATCATTTTCTTAATATGATATAAAACAATTATTACATATTATAGCTAAAGGTTGCTTTGGCAGTTTTTACATATTTTTCTTAATATAATATAAAACAATTATTATAATCAAATCCATTAATAACTTGGGGTTACTACGAAGTTTTTACGTAGTCCGTATCCAAAAGGGACATATGGGTTGATAAAACCTACTTCTTATACCTATTTCATACGAAATGGTATTTTGTTTTCGTTATGAAATGTGTAGACAGGGAAGTAATAATGTCTCCAAATTCAACAAATTGATGGTAAGTTAATATACATGTATTTTTTCAAATAATTCTGTTCAGCAATTGAAATCAATTTTCATTTTTATATTCTTTTATTTTTTAATTGATATAATAATTAATAGTTTAAACTGAAGTTCATTTATTATTTTATTGGCAACCTTTTTGTTTTTGTTCGTTAGTTTCAGTTATATAGGAAAATTCTTCCATTCGGACCCCCTAGTCCGCTTCCTGATTACGCTCATGTATCCAGTTATCTATTAATGCTATCTCATTAAACGATTTGCCAATATTTTTTTAATCGTTCTTCTTTAAAATATCTGTAGCCGATTTCATTACAGAGTACCTAGGCGGTTCAATGTCAATATTACGTGTTAGATGTCTTCATATTGTTATTGGAACGATATGATCTATATAGCCACAATATATAATACTTTAAATATTTTTTGTATTTGTTTATTTTTTATAAAAAATTTTTATTGTATAATTAAAATACACAAGTATTAAAATTACTTTGTATATATAATTTAATTATAACTTATAACACAAAATTTATTATATCACTATTATTGCATGCAAAAGCATGTATTGTTGTATGTACTTTATAAATTTTAAAGCATATATGTATGTTTTTGGTGAAATATATTATTTTCTCTACAAAAATATTTCGCATTTTAATATTTCAGATTGTTTTGTTTTTTCTCTAACGCCATGCAAAAAATGAAGCAACACTGAAATTAGAATATTGACACGATTTTCGATAATTACACGACACAAAATGATTTATAATAATTTAAAAAAAAATTTGAAAACCGTTAATTATAACTGTTATAACAAAATATGTAAAATATTTGATGAATTGCAGTGAATCAATAATTTAAATTACTATAAAAAAATGTTTATTAATTTTTTATTTATTTTCATATGATTGATTTGAAATAAGTTACGATTTCAATTTATATAATATTATGAATGAACAGATCTGGAATACAATATACGAGTATAAAAATATAAAAAAAAAATTTTATTTAAAAATTTATTTATATGTGTTTTGGTTACTAACATTTTAAGCGTAAAAATGTATAATTAAATATTTCCATTGATTCATTGACTGTTTGATTAAGTTGCTGAACGGAACGGAAATGTTGGTTATACCTTTGAACTGCGGCTGCGACAGCAATCTTGCGGTGGATCATTTGTCAACTTTCTGCAAGTTTCAAATGATTTTTCCGTTATTGACATTTGCTAAATAATTACTTTTACTATTATATTTCTTTTAAATACTAAATACTATACTTGGCATATTATTTTCTTGTAAATTATATTTACTTAACACTAAGTAATGATTTGTTTGGTCGTGACAAGTAGTAAATCAAATATACACATTTTCAAGATCTTCAAAAAATACAAAAAAACATTTTATAGGCAACCTAGAAAGTATAAAAGCAATTAATTTATACACTTTTTATATATAATTTTTGTATTATTTAAACGTTTCATATAAATATATACATGTATTTATTTCTTTATATTAGTTTATATATATTTTTTTAAAAGATAGTTTTGTTTTGGCAGTTCTTATACTGGGTTCACACGAGAGTTTTGTGTTTTGTTTGTGATTTTAGTTGTCAAAAATTTTTATTTTGCATTAAAAGCAACAACAATTGGCAACCAAAATTACAAACAAACTTTCGTCTGAATCCAGTATTAATGGCAACTAAATTGTAGCTTAATATACTATTAACACGAAATATAAAATTATATACTAAAATCTATATTCTAACTCTTAATTATTGTTGAAATCGAGAATTGCCGTCAAATTTTACGTCAAATAAATATATATTTTGTATAATGCTTCAAATTTTCTTTATAATATATTTAACAATCATACTTCAGAGTAAAATTTGCAGTGTTATTTATGATTAGAAAGTAGATTCAATTACACAGTCATTGAACCTTTCCTATAGTTTCGAAATGCCTATGAACTCCTTTACAGAAATTTTAATGTAGAGCATTAGAAGGCAGTAAATATTATTATAATTCAAAAATTTTTAAAAAAAATGTAAACATTCAATTAACAGCAACTGGAAAATATTTTGCCTCTTCAGATATGTAAATATTTAACTTTTTCAATATATAAGAATTAGCTACGAAAGCCCGTCTTCATCACTTTTGCAAATTGCCGTAAAATGATGAATGGTAATTTTTGGTAGAAAAAAATAACGTTGGAAACGAGCCGCTACACAAATTAACGATAAAATCAAATACGATTAAAAGTTTAAAACGAAAAGCAAAAAAAAAAATTAAAAACACCAAATCAACCACAAACAGCACAAATCGCCACACAAACATTTATACTCCATGACCTTACAGTGTCAACAAAAAACAATTCTTGATTGTAACAACAAATACTCAAACAAACAACTGTGCCTGTGGATTAGCCAACACGAATAGCCCAAGAAGAGAGTCAGCCGAAATGAGTATGAGTAAATCGTTGTGGCTTTGCAGTGGCTTTGCTTTGTTATTTGATTTTACACACAGTAAAAGCCAAGCAAATTTAAATAAAAAAGAGTGTCAAGTGACAGGTTTTATGCACCCCAGCGGTCATTGGTGTTATTAATCTGGTGTTTATTGATATTTTTTGTTGTTTTAATTTTTGCTGAATAGTTCAATGCGGCTACTGGTACTGTTATTTACATATGTGCTTGATATGATGCACTTGACAATTTTGTTACAAATACTGTATACTTCCCGTTTGTTTAGACGTTTGTAGGGGTCTATCGCATACACTGTTTGTTTGCATTGCTGCCTGTATTATTTTTACTTTTTGCGCAATACATTTGTTCCTACAGTCGTTTTACATTTTGATTTATACACTGTTTTACAGTAGACGTCATATTAGTACTTCTGAACTAACTGTGCAATGACCAGCAAAATGAACGTGCAAATCTGTAACCTGAGCTGCAGAAGCTGTAATCGCAATGCATAGACATTTTTTTGTCTGCAAGCGCGGATGTTAATTAAATACGTTGAACTGCTAAATAATGTAATAAAATATTTAAACAATAAATATGTATAAATAAATAAAAAAATATTAACAAAAAACTTAAATTTTATTAAAATTGCACAATTTCTGAACTACAATATATTCAAATGAATTATAAGGAAATTTTGCTTATATTAATTGCGACTGTTTCAATTTTATATATTTATATATATTATATATATTTTATTTAAAAAATTGTAATATTGTTTTTATTGAAACTGCGGTTTGGTTTTTTTAAAGGTTTTAAAATTATTAAAAATAAATAATATTGTTTTGATCAACAAAAGTTAATGATCTATTATCTGCATTTGGTGGACTTTGAAATTACTGATTAAGTATTTAATATTGAAAGTAAGAACTATTTAATTAACAAGTAAGATTAGTTAAACAAAAGAAATTGCAACGTATCTCAATATTTCAGTGAAAATTTAATTAATCTAATGTATAAATTTTTTTTAGTACGTGGAAAGCATCAAAAGCCACAATTTAAGACTTGAATCCACTAAAAATTTCCTCAAATTTCAGCCATTGGAGACGTGAACGTCAAAATCTGTAACCCCATTCCAGTAATCAAAAAAAAGGCAGATACTAGAAAACAGAAGGCATAGCATTTACTCAATAAACATATCTAAGCCAAAATTGGAAAAAAGTGATGGGAGTAAGGAAGAATGTATTTACTAGGTACCTAAAAGTGAACTCTGTTCATAAAATTGTTATAATTCCGATAATACAGCGGGATTACAAGAGAGATGTAGACGATGGTTAAAGAATTTTAGAGGTAAAATTATGACACCTGGTAAAATATCTTTGCACCAGGGTTTATAAAAGGTCAACTAATCGCTCGCCCTTAGAAACTGTAGATAGTGAAGTTGAGTTTTCAATTGGCTTTTCGCTTGTAGTTAATGCAGCAACGATTCTATTTGATCGGAATAGATTACGTAGTAAATGAGAAATGAATATGAAATGTTTGGACATATTAAAACCATTTTAATTATTGCTAACGTCAGCATATTTGAAGACGTACTTAACCGGGGGAGTGAAATGGAGTTTAGGAGTGAAAAGAACTCCTAAGTATGTTAGCCTATCAGTAAAGACAATATCTTTAATTCGAAGGTTTACAACTGAGAATTTAAAGTCCCTGGGATGGTTGCGATATACACCAAGAAAGACTAAACCAATTTTTAAGGGGACGCGTAATATATTTGACTACCAACATTTTAATATTAATATATGTAATTAAAACAGAGTTACATTATATGCGCATGACGTATAATGAAGAATGAAAATATTAATGTTAGATATTTATACAAATATTCTATCGACAGAGAATTTTCAATTTAAACAGATTTGTTTAAGAAATTCTATTTAGTGTACCCAAAATTTCTTGAAAAGAACAAATATAGTAAAAAACTGTTTTATAAAATAAATGCATTTTCTTATATATATATCATTATTTAATACTATATATTTGAACTATAAATTTTTCCAAATAATTAAGAAAAAATTTCTTTTAATGTGCTGTAATCAATATTTAAAAATACATCGTATGTATCACTTCTTATCCTATATATCGAGTTCTTACTGTATATTTTATAACTTTCCTTGCGTCACAACAGTAAATGTGATAAGCGTCATGCAAGGAAGCTTAAAAGTAGATTTACTTTCATCAAAATTGAATATTTAATACATAGATATATTTTTATATACATCAATATGTCTTAATTATTAAATAATATTAATTTTTTTCTCAATGAGGAAATTATAATTTTCTACAAACGTACATAAAATATTTTGATAAGAATTGCACAAACAGCAGACGTAATTTAATTAAAATTTTAATTTGATAAGACAAAACGTTAACTTTTTATTATATTATGCGCGAATAGATAAAATTCCTACGCAAAATCTTTTAGAAATTAACAGCAATAAACAGATTACCCAGTAACTTCAAGCGCAGCTGACTAATTTGGTAAATTGTTTGCGCATGTTGTGTTTATAAACTTTTGCATACCTATGAATACATACATGTTAATTTCTATACATTTTTTTACTCTATTGGCTGCTTGTTGGCTTGATAACACAAAATCAACAAAATAATGTAACATAAAGAAACACAAAAAAAAATAAACGAAAACAACACAACAAAAGAACGGAAGCACTCAAACTTGCAACGAACAGCGATCAAACCAAACCGCATCAACAGTAATTGTGGCTCAAAGCTCAACTCAAACTTTACGCAAATCATTCGCGTTTGTACCTTTCGGTGGAGACACAACAACGTTTTAGAGTGCGCGTAGTGTGAAGAAGATTGGAAATTGTGTATAAAAACAAAACGAATAGCAGAAAACAGGCAAAGCAATAATGCAAGGCGCGTTTTTTATTTTATTTTGCGGGGAATGAGTGAAAATGTAGTCAAAATTTGTCAATTTGTGGCAGCTGTGGCTTATATTCAGTCAAGCGGTTAAAAAGTTATTCATTTACATAAAAAAATATTACAATAGAATTTTATTTAATTATTTTTATATTGTTTTTATATACGATATAAAATCATATGATCATATGATATGCAAATATGACAGCGGGGAAAAAGCGCTGAGTGTGCTTTATGTGCTATAAAATGAAATTATACGCTGCACGTGTTAGAATGCTAATTTTATATTTGTTTTAAAAAAAATTCAATCTCCAACCTATTTTAATCTGAATAATGCATATTTTTTTAAGACTTAAACGTGATATAATTTAAAATTTTACAATAATTCACATTGTTAATTGTGTTAACATTTGTGCCACTTTTTTGTCTTGAAACTCTTGGAAATACGGGAAAAGTAATTTGAATAAATCTACGCACTGCAATTAAATTAGTAAAAATTAAAGTGAAACCAAAAATACATAAGTTAAATAAATATTTTATTTAAAAATTTGTTTCGCTGATTGCAAATTAAATGATAAAATTCTTTCTCATTGCATGCTTGCATGAAAAATTTTGTGTAATAATACATTTTTGCTCAACCCAAATACTCAACAAATATTTATGTGAAAACTAAAATTTTATTTTGCAAGGTAAGAATTAATATTTTTGTTTAATTATATAATTAAAATGTTAAAAAAAAGTATATATTAACGTTGTTGTTTAACGGGTGCTAAATTTTATGGTAATAGTTCTTTATGGTTTTTTGTTTGTTTAAAATGGTGGTTATCAGCGAAGTATGCGTGAATGCAAATGCTCTTACGTCAAGTTCAAAGTTAGAAGTTCGTTGCTTAAATCTATATTATGCGGACCGTTAAGAAAATTAAGACTTTTGGATATATATCTAATTAATTAAGTAAATAAATATCTATCTTATTAAAACTGATAATAAAAAACGCAAGTAATTTATAAAATTGAAATAGTGATATAATTCAGATCCTTCTCTCTCTCTCTCTCTGTGTCTCTCTGTTAGGGCCTCTACCATCATCTGATATCGAATTCTGTTATTTGATTCTCGATAGATATCATTCTAGCAATAATTTGGCATCTCTTAGCTCTTCTTCTAAGAAGAAGTGCTCAAAATTACTCTACATATTTTATCGTTTAGTACCAGAGTTTTAGTACTATTTAATCGTATGATTACGTTAACAAGATGTCGAAACTAAACATGTTCATATATGATCCAGTTCCATAGATCTAACACGTATCTTGAAAGTCTGTAGCCCATCCGAGTATGTATATATACTTACTTACTTACTTTGTTGGCCATTACTTACTTAGTAGCCTCCGCCAGTCAGCCCGATTAGTTGCTTGCTGTCGCCAGTGGGTAGTATCGACCGTCTCCGAATCGTTGGTCACCTGATGCTTCCACCGAAGATGCAGGATAGATCTTCTGAAGAATTTTTCTCTCGAATGTATGATATATATGAACGATAAAATTTTAACTGAAGTAAAAGTTAAACCTATGACTTGTAAAATTGATGCATCTATTTTGGTTTTGAAATTGTTAAAGTATAGTGAGAAAACATATCATCCGGCAAAAAAATATTTCCTTACAATTTTAACTATTGTACTTATCACAACAGCTAGATTTAACAGATCATTTTCGGTCATGAACACAATAATATATAATTCACCATAAAAAACTGAGTGTGCTTGCCATAGTTTTGATACAGGAATAATGCAGTTGGTCAAGATGAAGAGATCGAATTGCTATTAAACAGAAATCAATTAAGCAACCTCAAAAATTAACTTTCAATTCGTTGAACTTGTGTTTCCAAATAAAGCTGTAGTTTATAAGGTAATTTAAAGCATGGCAAATGCTTTGATTAGTGTCACTGAAAAAAAATATTATAGAAAGTGGCAAAAAAACTTGGAACTTGAGCATTGAAAGTTTGGGCAGCCTTGGCCACTTTTGGAAAAATATAATTAATCATCGCTTCTAATTTGACAGGCACGAGTTCTAAGCCTGACACTTACAATCTAAACAAATTTTATACAGACTACAAACTTATTAAACAATTTGACAATTGGCAATACTAGAAACAGCGTTGAATGGTCAGACAAATTTTAATAAATCAACTAAAATTTTTGTTATCTCTTTCATTTTTACTCGAACTCTTCTAAATATCCAGCAGATTTCTTTGAGATCTTTTCAGTTTTTAATCTGTAAACCCCATTCAAAGTAAATTTCTGGCTACGACTTTGTTTTAGTATCAATAGGATGTAATAACAACTGCAAGAAAAACCATTCCCTTGAATCCAATCCCTCTTTAATCCCTGTGCATCACGTCAATAATCTCACCCCTTCATTTAACAAAAAGTTTTTTTTTTTTGACTCAAACGTTAAGTATAAATAACAGGGTCCAGATTCAGTAAATAAGTTTTATAATCTATTCGAAATGTGATTCATGAATTTAGCCAAAGCGACTCTTAAAGGTTGCATCGGTGCATCGTCTTAGTGAAGCTCATCTTTTTCAATTGGGAAAAGTTCTCGGTTTAATTTATCCAGTAAAATTACTTATTACACATTTAGTTATTGAGCGATTATTTTTAAAAATGTCAATCATCAGCATGCCTTTGCTATGCTATGTTATTCCAAAACACAGTAGCCATGACCGACTACTTCCCTACTTTTACAACTTGTCTTATTTAATTGTTTTTCTCATTGTTTAATTTTCTATTTTGATTGTGTTTTGATACACAAACTGTAGTTGTTAGCCTACAGTTAAGAATATAACTATAATTCGATGGATAGTCTATCACATGGAAGACAGACTTACTTAAGCTATACGAAATGGAGTCATTGGAATACCCCAGAGAAGTTTTTAAACACGCTAGCTGAGTGAAGGAGGTCTGAATAGAAATACTGCATTTATTAACGGAAAATCTGATATTGTGATATTAAAAATCTTTTGATTGTTTTCCGAAATATATTGTTTTTAACAGTGTAATAAATCCAGCTAACTAAAATGCCTTGACACATGACAACTTTGTTAGAAATAAGAGAGAGTAATAAACTTTTCCCAATTAGCATGAAAATAAAC
The DNA here is from genome assembly GCF_002237135.1 of Teleopsis dalmanni. Taxonomy (NCBI): domain Eukaryota; kingdom Metazoa; phylum Arthropoda; class Insecta; order Diptera; family Diopsidae; genus Teleopsis; species Teleopsis dalmanni. The sequence goes on along the minus strand of NC_051847.1, from coordinate 23,525,865 downwards.
ATTTTTTTTAAGAAAATTTGTTAAAATGTCAGTAATATTTTAGTGCCAAAAATATAAAATTGACATAAAATACAAAACACAAAAAGTTCTACTTAATTTTTACTAAGAAATAAATTATAAGATATCAAAAAGCAGGTAGAACAAAAATTAAAACAAGATTTTAAGTTTTTTTTCTTTTTTGTTAATTACAACAATTTAACTGATTTGAAAAAAAAGATTAATGATGCAGAATATTCAGTTTTTTATGTCTTAAAAAATTTCATCAGCTGACTTTTACCAGAAGACATCTTTTTACACCACCGACCTTTTTTCGAATCCTCATTTTTTTTTTTGGTAATTTATTACCAAAAAATAAATAATTAAGCACATGTGCTAAAAACCAACAAATTAAAAACAAGTATTGTCAAAAGAAAAAATTATTTAATTATAAACAAAAAAAAAACAAATTCCATAAACTTAAAGCGTAGTATCGTCGTTTTAAAATTAGTTAAAGTTATTAACTTATATGAATATTACTGGAACATGTCCGAAAAGTTTATTTTTTAATAGGTTAAATTTCAAAGTTAGTAGATTACATTCAAATTTTGCTTTGTGTTGCAACAATAACGAAAATTAATTGGTAGTTAATTTTATATACCGTAGTGCTTCTAAACCTGGTAATAGTTTTTAATTTTATATGTTATATTTTGAACTTTTTTTGTTTTCATATACAGGGTGTTTCTTGTGTATCTGCCTTTTATATTCCTTAGTTCAAGAAAATGGATAAAAGATACTTCTTTCATTGCACTCTGTGTTTTTTAACAGACAAATAAAATTTTGTATATTCCTCTTTCATGTACGTTCTTTGAATATATCTCTGAATGACTTATTTTGGTTAACTTCACTCCAGAATTTATAAAGGAATATGTATAATTGAACTTGATCAATCAACATCACTGCTAGTATTGCCATTTCCATCTCAGTTTTACCCAAGAAGAGCAACATTCTCGATAGTTTGTATTTAGGTTATACTATGCCTGTACCACGAGCTACTTATAGTAAAACTCAAGTAAAACACAAGTAAAGTACAAACTGATAATACAAATAAAGTGCCAAATTACGCTCTTTATACAGATTTTAATGGAACAGCTTTGTGTAAAATCTGGTGAGAACACCAGTCCCGCGCAAATATATAATACAAAAATTTGAATTCACACCAAAACAGCTGATTCACACATCAACACAAAATTTACTCGAAATAAAATGTACGAGTAAACTCTGTGTAGCATTTTGAAACTTCGACAGTGATGTTATGCTCTATCAGTTACTCTCATTTACTAGAAAATTTGCTGGTGGAACGCACTTGTGTATACACAGTGTTACTTAAAGTTACAACGAGTAGCTCGTGGTAATACTCGAAACAACGTTGTATGGTCAGCTAAATTTCAATAAACTAACCAAATTTTTGTTATTGTCTTTTCATTTCTATTCGAACTATTCTATATATTTTTTATTTAATTGCTAAAATTGTCAAATCTTTTACATTATAAATTTTTATAATATTTATAATTTTATTCAATATACATATTTAACTTTGTGGCTATTTTTGCAATAACATAATAAAAGTAACATAAAAAATATACAGGAAATCTAAATTTCAAACTGCCAACATCTGACAAACAAATATATGTATTTTATAATAAATATTGATTTTATGTACCCTAAGTTTAGTTTACAATTTCAAACTGTAAAACTTCAAATAATTCGAATTTAATAAAGAAAAATTACTAATGCAAATATATAAAGCTTTTTTACAGCACTTTGAAACTAATTAAATCAACAAAATCTTACCTTTCACTTTTCTGTTAATACCTAAATAATTGAAAAAATGACGTGTGTCGAAACAAATTGAATACCTATACGAGATTCACCGTACGTAAATCTGGACACTATTTCTATTCAAAAATTATAAAGAAATTATATGAAAATTTTCGCTTTCATTAGTTCTGCATTATTTTGCACATGAAAATAAATGACAAAATTGTCATAAAACATTTTCATTTCGTTTCCACTGAAAAAATTTTTCAATTAGCATATCAGGAAACTCAATTGCACTCAAACTATTGTTTTGTTTTTCTGATTTGTATCTTTCTACGGGTATTTCTGCAAATTTTTGCCTGCGATAGATTGCCGTAATCATAATCAATAAGCTACTCTGCACTAATAGCTATGCTCGTACAACTTTTACTTTAACGGTTTAACATTCTTTACTGCACTGAAGATAAAATTGAAAAGGAAAAAATACAAAACCATTTAAACGCTAACACCACATCATGCATTTGTAGATACATGGATACATAGATACATTTGTAGATAGATAGTTGCATGCATTTTTTGTAGGCAGCAGAACTTTATTGCACTTTAAGTGAACATTTACTCATGTTTTGTTAATGTTAACGTTTGCATTATTTGTGTATTTAAACGTTTGTTACATTTTCTTTAAATTGATTTTACTTTTGTTAGTTTAGGGTATATTAACCCTAAATAAACCAATTTCGTGCTGGTTTTCACAACAATTAATGTTAGAAGTGATATAAAGAAACAAAAAATATCACAAAATAAATTATGTTTGAAAAGTAAAAATAATTTAGCCATTAATGAACTTTTACGGACTCATATAACGTTAGTTAAGATAACTCAAAGAAATTTTAATTTAAAAAATAATCATAGGTGTGTACAATCTTGCTGTGATAGTAATACCAATACTAATTCCAATACATAGGACAAGAAATAAAATTTGTGTAAACTTAAGCTCTTTTTGTATGACAAATAAAAAGTTGATTATATATAAAATTTGTTGTATGTACAATATATTAATTTTTTTATGAATACTAAACAAACTAAGATTTTAGTTATACATAAAAGCTTTTATATATCAAATTTGAATATTTCTTATCCAATTACTTAATCCATTAATAACAATAGATTTGCAACTTCCAAATTACAAATATTTTTGCCAAATTAAGAAAAAATTCAAATTGTTCCAAAATATTTAAATGAACGTTTTCTTCAAAAATCCTTTAACGAAACTGATCATATATGTAGAGTAATATATATTCGCGTCTAAAAGCCTTCTGCAATAAGTACCTGTGTCAGATTTGAAACGTATGGTGGACTAACCGCATCAGTAATGTTAATCTCTGGAGCTCCACCAAACAGACCCACACTTCTGTTGAAATCTGTAATCTAAAATGGCGTTGTATTGGGCATATGATCCGCAGATCGAGCGAAAACATCACCCGTCAAGGACTTCGATGAAATCCTCAAAGCATGGATGGAGAAAGTACAATTAGAAATGGAAGCTGAAAATTACTCCTGGAATGACATCAGCTGTGAATCGCGTTATAGTGTTCGCTATAAGAGAATAGTCGAGACCCTAAGCTCCACTGAAAGATGAGGATGACAGAAGAACAAATATTCTACAAAAATATTTAGTAGTATTTTTTATCTTATTTTATGATTCCGTTTTTTAATACGGTTAGCTAGTAGTTGAATTGTTATACTGTACAATTCTATTACATATAAGCTTAGTTCTTGGTTTGAATTAATTTTAATAGGACAACCTATGCAAAATTTCACTTTGCTTAAATATATTTCTTCACTAATCTGATGGACCTCAATACTAGACGTTTATCCATTTGTTGACTTGTGTAAGTGTACATTTTCAAACTTCTTGGTATATATGATTGTTAGTTCATAACAATCCATAATAATTCTAAGAATAGATATTTTCGTAAAAACAACAGTTAATAAAATACACATATGTATTTTTGCAGTATCAGTTAAATAGAATAATATCGCATTCCTTATATAAAAGAGTAATGACAGAATTTTACCGTACCGATGATATTCATGAAAATGGATATTAGTTGTATTAGCTTATAGCTATTTTGTATTCAAGGTGTTTGAGTTAATTAGTTTACTAAATGATGTTTGTAATTTACTTTTTTTTGTTTTTAATGCTGTTAGCTAGCACTTTAGCACTTTTTTGACACTAACTGCATACGTAAATAAACTAAATGGGACAACTTTTATGTTGGATTACTGATTTTTTTGAAAATAAATTTTGTTATTCCAGTTTCTAACTAATCAACATGCAACATATAAATAATTACTATTCTCATTGCCTTTACGATGACTTAGAATCCACCCTTACACAATTTTACTGAAAAGCAGCTTAAATACTTGCGTATTTGCTATTATTCAAGTCAAACATGAGGTCATAAAATCATTGTATTCTAATCGGATTTATTGTGGTTTAATCTGCACGCAATTGTAGTCATCTGAAACGTGTTGGAATATACATATCAACAACAATTTTATTAAAATATAAAAAATTAATAAAAATTATGTTTAAAACATTTTTATTTTTAAGAGAAATAAATTGATTCTGCTAGCACTTCTATAAATAAATTTTTTTTCCAACTGTTCAATGATGAGTTAAGTTATTATATGAAAGGAATTGGTATAGGTATATAATATGATATAATACCTCAGTTGAACTTATAATGTTAGCCTTACTTATCTTTTGTTATGTAGATCCAATATTTTAATTTTAGTATTCCTATCTAATATCTAGTACTCATATTGGACTACCCTACGGTTTAATCTGTAGTATTACTACGGGTCATTATATATGCTCACGTGAGTTTTAGTGCTCAAAGCTTTCATTATAAACTATCCTAACTTTGTCTCTTTAGATAACAGTATCTTTCACTAAGCTTGTTGATTTTGTGTTTAATATACATGAATTTTAAGTCGACTATATGGATTCGTTAGAGACTAAAATTTCTGTGTTAGAGTTGATGAAAGTTCTCCATAACTGTACTTTATATATGCTAATTGCCTTTTAAAAAACTTTATAAATGTTGAGATTCTTTTGTAGAGTTGAATTGAGGTATGTGTCCAAGCATCTTATAAGTTCTTTTTATAATTTATTTAACTGATATCTTTTTGCTTTGTATTGGTTTTTCCAGATTGAACGACTATCAAATTTGATTAAAAAATTAAATAAGATTTAATTTGAATTTCACAAAAAAGTTATTATTGATTTTTTTAAATATTATATTTCATTTTACAAATTTATTAATTTTTTTTAAAGTAATTTTAAAAATCGTTATTGGCATATTTTTCATTAATTGAATTCCTGTCCAAATTTGTTTTTGCAACATTATTCAATCTGTACGAATTCCGAGCGTAATTATTATAATTATATACAAAATTTCGATGCGAATTTCGATAAGATGTTTTATAAGAAATTGCTTAATAATAATAAAAAAATTTTACAAAAAACGTAGCAAAGTAAATTGAGTTGCAAAAATAATTTACACACAGTCGAAGCTATCGTGTTTTCTATTGAAAATGGCTTTGCATTTCGCATTAGCAATGCGAAAGCAACTGCAATTGCAATATCAACAATAGATAATCAGCAATACACGTAATCAGACAGTCGTAAAACAGAATATTAATATCGTTAATTCACAGGCAGTCAACCTTAATTAGGTCAATATTTAAAAATAAATTACCTAATTGCTTTTAAAGGCTGTGTAGCATATGAATTTTTCATTACAATTTTTCCAATGCAAAGCAATGTACATAATTTCTATTTGATTTGTGCCACTTCAATGTAATTTAATAATTGTTTTTTACAAATAAAGATATATTTTTTAAAATTGCATTCTTCCTACTAAAAGTACATTTCAAAAAACCATTTTTTTATGTCACTTTATTTGAGCATCTTTGACCTATAAAGCAAAACTCTACATTAAAATGTTAAAGATCTTCAAACCCAGTGTTGCATTTCTAGAGATATGAAGAATTATAAACAATGAAATTTTAAAATACAACAGGAAACTGTTAAGGTCTATATGTTATAAAATGAACAATCATAGAGTTATCTTAAACAGATTTAAAAGTACCTGACCTAGAACGTCCGCATGATCAATTAAAGTGTTTAAATAAAAATATGATGTGGTCGGGGAAGACGTTTGTATAAATGCCGTCATTTTTCTATCAGAGTAGCAAAAAAATACTCGCAACTTACAAAAGAAAGCATATGAAGCAACAGCAATGCTGTTAAAATCTTCAGAGTTAGGTTTAACTCGCAAAAAAATTTACGTTTTAAGTTTTAGTGCAACCAAATTCAAAAATCAATCTATTGTGAATGTTAACTGGAAATATGTTGCAATCTTCCCGTCATCCATTAAAATCATATAAACATTTCATTAACAAATAAATTACAATATTATTAAGGTCGTGTGCAAATTCAAGTAAATTGAGGTAAAGTAAATTGTAATTTCCTAGGGATTTTTAGTACTGCACTTATTTACACTTATTTGTTACACTTATTTATAATTTTTCTGTTAAAAGTTTTCAAATTTATTTATTTATTTATTAAACATCTTATAAAATATTTACAATGGTAATACATAATTTACCTAATTTTTATCTAATTTATCCCACTTGAAATTCTGGTTAATACCAACATTCGTTGCCATACTGACATAACTTACTATTTGCTTCAATTTACCATCAATTTACTCAAACTCGCACAAGGCCTGAAGCTCTTTTTAACAAGAATTGCATTGAGCTATATATGATGTTATATCGATTTCGTGGTACTGATTTGGCATCACTGTTAAAGTGACATACCAAACCAAACTGCATCGGAAACTGTTTAAAGTTTAAAGTTTTTGATCAAAATCTTTATCACAAGTGTTGTTTATACCATGGAATGAGGAACAATGCATATATATCTATTAAACCCTTTATATGTATATTTATATTAAACCAAATATATATGTACATATATAAACAGAAAAATTTTAATTTTTTTTTAAAATTACCATGCATATCTTTTTTTTTCTCTTCCATTATTTCATTATTAAGAGTTGAAAGATTTCTCCTAAATTTGTGTTTACACCTTAGTAATTTTGAATTAAATTTGTTTAAATTGGCCATTATATGTTATTGATGTTACTCGATTTTTATTTGATCTTCTTTTGATTTAATGAAATAAAATAAAAAATTAATTCACTTAACCATTTAAGTGTTTTAATGTTAAATAAAAATAAAATAAAAATCTTAAATGATTGCTTTGTCAAATTGATTGTATTTGCCTGTGAGCATTTTTTTTATAAATGAATTCTTTTTCAACCAACATTGTTTCGCCTGAAGACATTTTAGTAAAATACAATACGAAAAACATGAATAATTTATTTTTAACTTAAATATTTGTATCTTTAAATATTTGCCAATAATTCAGATTCTTTAGTCTTCTACAGATTTGAAGAAAAGGACGTTTAAGCAAACGAGAAGAGAAAGTGCTGTTGCTGCGAGTTACTTATTAAGGTCTATGAGGTGTCATCGATTTCAACAATCAAGAGTTATCTTGACAGTTTATAAGTTTAGAAAAAATATTTTATGCATGTGTATATAATTTTATTTCTTTGTAATCTGAGCTATAACAAACTAAAGTATCTAGTATCATAAAACGAAAAAATTTACAACAATAAAAAATAACATTCAATTTCTCGCATTTGTAACTTATTTTATGGTTCGTCAGTCTGCGTCACACTATTGTGGGCTTAGCGAACAAACCTTCAGTAGCTGAAATGCTAAAATCTATGCAATTCTTAAGTAGTCTTTTAGGAAACCAACCATTCAGTGTAGCTTTTCTTGAAATGTTTTCTTAATGTAGAGATGCTTATAAAAATATTTATTCATTTCATTGTTTAAATTTCTTCCAATAATGTTTGATTTAAATTCTTCATGTCATGATTAATTTCATTGTTTTCATGTTAAATTTATTTCATTTCATTGACATCTGAAATTTGGGATTTATTAGTTATATCTATTAAAAAATTTAAATATCTTGTGTTATTTGAAAATTAAATAATTTGAACTTAAACATTTTAGGCTTAGTATAATAATTAAAAATTTTAACATTATTTCAATTCATATTTCTAATTTATTTTGTTATGCAAACAGATACTTTTGTCTAAATTGAATTTAATTTCTTTACAAACGAAAAACGTCTATTATACTGTACTGTACTGTTATATTTCATTAAAAAAAATTGATTGTTTATAAAACTTGTTCGACAGACTCTAATGCACCATTAATAAAAATAGTTTGGAAAGTTAAATTTGTAGATATACGAATTTAATAGTAAGGTAAAAACGTAATTCAAAGGTTTATTCAAAGCTTATTCAAAGATTATTTAAAGGTTTTTTTTTTTGAGTAATTACGGTTTCACTTTAAATGCAAATTATGTAATTACTTAATTTAAATTAATTTTATTAAAAGCATGGACCTACATTTACAATAATTTGATTTATTTGATATTGAACAGTGTTTAATTTAATTTAATATAAATTCGTAGAGTGTAAATATTGCATGTAAGAAGAAATATAGCAGGAGTGGATTTTTGCTTAAACTTTACTTTCCAAAAATTCCCATTAATACATCACAGGGCAATATTAATTAAATAAAATATTTATCCATTTAAATTAATTGTATATAGTTTTTAAGTGGAAATATTGCATTCAAGGAAAATATAGTAGAATTTAATCATTTACATAAACTTTTTTTTCCAAAATTCCCATCAACACATCACAAAGTAATATTTATTACATATAAAATTTATTTAAATTTAGGTTTGAATAATGTAAACTTATAGCTCAATAATGTCTCAAAATAAAAATTCTAATTAACTCAATTTACATAATATATTAATTCTGAAATTAAATATACATAAAACACACAAATGATTGAAATTTCAATCAAATTGTTATTTAAATATATGGTTTTAACCTTGTCATTATTTTAACCTTGTGATATACAACCTAATTAGAATGTTTTTAAAGGCACATCACAGAGTACTGAATTTTTATTCTTCAGTTAAGGGCAAGACGATGGCACCTAGTTAGTTTAACATTGTGGCCTAAACGGTAAAATATAGAAATTAGAACCAACTAAAATAAAATACACTACTTTTAATTGAACATTCAACATTTTCTACGCTTAGGACAACATAAACCAACAATCTTAATCAGGTTCTTGCAAGTGCGGGACTTTAATAACTGTACTGGCTCCCTTAACATTCCTTGACTTGTCGGCACATAGCTTTACGAATATTCATCAAAATCTTTTTAAATGTTTACAGTTTGAATGGTGTACATATAATCACGATTCTTTACATAATCCCAAGAAACAAAAAACTAACTAGTAACAAATAATTTTAATAACATAATCCAATTAATAAAACGTGAAATTACACTAAGTTTTTAGCGCAATAAAGTCAAAACCCATATCTCCGACATCAATGTCTTAAATTTCAAACTAAAAAAAAAACAAAAATAATGTGACAATGGTAATTTGAATTAATGGTCATATCTTCGTGATTTTTAACAAAATACTCTAGACCAATTGACTTGCTACAAATTGATCTTTTCTGGATGGAATAGTTCTCCGACAGTAACTTGTGAATTTTGGCTTTTTTTCTATTGCTCTAAATTCTATAATTTTTTTTTGTTGACATATCTACCACGCGAAAAATAAGTCACATTACTCAAGAAAATTAGAAATGCAAAAACACTATTATTTTTATGGAAATTTTAACAATTTCAACCTGTTCAGCGGCTGTTAAACGATTTATATACCTTGCTTGACATATGTCGTGAAACAGTAGTGCGAAATCAGGATCACGCAATGGATAATGTTTTATTTCAATAAATAGTTATAATATAGACGTTAAATTTAAAATTGAAAAATTCATTAATTATTTTAAATATGTCTTAAATTTTCTTTTTATTTGTATCCCTTTCTTATTTAATTAATTCTTGCTTGGTGATACAAAATAAGATTTTCATTATTATTGGTATCACTAATTTCAAAGCTAATCTCTAAAATATATTTTGTTAGTGAATCTAGTGAAATTGACTTAATAATAATTTCTTTCTTAAATATTTAATTTCTTCTTATCCTAATATTACTAATATTATCCTAATATATATCAAGGAATTTTGTTATTATTGGTATCACTAACTTCAAAGCTAAGCTCTAAAATATATTTTATTAGTGAATTTAGTGAAATTGACTTAATAATAATTTCTTTTTTAAAAAGTTTAATTTCTTCTTGTGTTAAATAAATTAAGGATTTTCGTTATTATTAGTATCAATTGTTTAAAATCTAATCTCAAAAATATATTTTATTACTGATAGATATTTGTGAATTAGGCTTAATAATAAAAACTCGTGTAAAAATATTTAGAAAATGCTTTTTATGTTTCAATTACACTTAATTTTAAAAAAATGCGAAGGTGCAGCAAGCGAATTGTTATTTTCACTAGGCCAACGGAACGTTCAGCAATGCATCCATTGAAGAGGGCATGAAAACAATGCCCACAGACTGCAGAGTTTAAAAATAAATTAAAAGCAAGTTTGTCAGATGGATTTCAGATACGGTGCAGTAAATGCAAGTTGCAGTGTGCTCCGCTTCATCAGCTGTTCAGTTCATTCCACATTCACCTAGGTTTCATTGTGCCACAACATCAGAAAATTTAAGTTGAGTTGCAATTGTGTGGAGCATACTTCGCAAAGTAGTCATCTGAAATAAAATTAAGTGAAATAAAGTTGCGCATTAGCAATGTTACTTAACAATAACGTTATTAATTCACATTACATAATGTTTCAATTATATGTATAGTGTATCTCTATGTATTGTATAAAAATATATTATTATTTTTTTTTTTTTTGATTCTTTGCAGAAAAAATTCAACATTTACAGTATAACAGAGGCAGTGCCTCAGAATACGTTGATTGTACATGGTGTCGCTGATAAAATTTGCTAAAAATATTTAAATTTAGTAAACAATATAATAATATTTGCGTAAATTAAAAAAAAAGTTATCTACAAACGTATGCATAATTAGTCAAACAGCAAACATAAATAAAGGTAATTAAGATAAAAAGACAAATATTGTCGTCAGATAAAAGGAATATATTACACATAAACGAAAAAATAAATAAATAAATACCATAAACAATAGAAAAAATGTTGTTAAACAAAGTAAAAAATAAATAAATTTTTTTCAATGATTATGCAGTGTCCAGTAAAAAATTTTAAACTTTAAAGGAAAAAATATTTATTTAAAATAAAAAACATAAAAATTATTTAAAAGTAATTAAAAACTACGGTAAGAGATGACGGTTTTGCCGGAGTCGCCCACAGCACCAATCATACCACAAGCTGTACCAATAACGCCGCTCATACCTCTCGCGCCGCTGACTCCGGTTGCATCTTTTTCACCACTCAATGAGGAAAGCCCAACAACGCCGCACTTGAATTCCGGCATAAGCCGTAGCAGTTCACAGCAAAATGCCATCGACACTGACAGTGGCAAAAGCAGCTGCAGTCCAGCGCTGCTTGACCGCAGCTTTGACAGTGGCATTGGCGTCGAGGTGCACGATTTGCAATTGCGCAAACGTCTGCAACAATGCAAGAGGATATTGCTGGCATTGGAGCGCGATAAGGACGCCTTTCGAAAGTTACGTGAACGTTTGAAGTAAGTAGATTTTCATTTTTTCATATTAAATATTTTTTTTAAGTATAATATTAACGGAAGTAATTTATGGATTTGGAAAGCATGCATTTCAAATGAGTTCATTTAAATATGTACATAAAAGCAAATATTGTATTATGTAATTAGTATCTATTCATAAAAGAAAATAATTATTATTTTTCTTTAAACTATTTAAAAAAAACATAACTTTAATCATTCATTTCCGCATCTCAATAAAGTGAAAATTTACAATAAGAAAGAAATCAATATGCATAAGAATATTCCTATTGTGTTAAAAATTAAATTGTTTATTCTAAATAATTAAACTGAAACTCTTTGTTAAACATATTATCTATATACACTCCTATTATACAAAGGAATGTGACCGTTTATTCCAATCAAGTGAGTTCTAATAGTGGTGTTTGTGATATTGAGAAGAAGTTAAATATCATAGCTGTAAGCCAAAGTGCGAATTGAAAATTTTATAAATATCAGTCAAATTTCAATAAATTAATAAATTTTTGTTCTTGTCTTTTCTCTATTATTCGAATCCTTCTAATTTATTATTTTCATTCGACAATAAATGTAACAATGGTTCCAACACCGACCGGGGGCCCTTCCTGCAGTGTTTTGTCATTAAAGGTCAGGTTCCACTCGCAATCTCGTTGTAGTTCAACCATTCGCAATGAATCGTTGAATCAAACATATCTACCAAATTGCTGAGAAAGTATCCAGAATGTAATAACAATAGTGGTATTCACTTTGTCTTGCAAACTCATTGTAAGGTGCACGAAATGCACAGATTGAACTTGCACTAAACAACACAAAATACATCCACAAAGTTTGGTGTAATGGCTTGTAATCTTGCTATTCCTAAACCCACGTATATGTGCTTACAACGAAACAAATTGGAAAAACAAACAGCTGTTTTGACTGCTGTTACTCATATGGATGTGGTATGCCGCAAAAACATCTGTTTCATTTTAATGTTGCAATTTTACAACCGAGGTGTTCTCGCACTCTTGCAATTTTACTATAACCTTGTTGCATTTAGTGCTTTAGACTTTGTAAGACAAAGTGAATGCCCCTATCTTATCTACATTAAGATCATAATGTTAATTGAATATACAATTAGAGACAGATATAATACTCAGCAGTTTGATGTACTAATTTGTTAAAGTTTTAATATGTTATAGCTTATCATCCAACTTTCCATTTCATTTGAAATACCCAATAAATAGAATTGATAATCATTCAATTGAAATTAAATAAATCGTGTCATACAACTTAAAACATCTGAAAATCAATTTTAATTCAAAGCTAATTTATTAAAAAATATTTTTACATTTTATGAATTTTTGGTTAGCCCGAAGGTCAATAGTTGCAATCAAAGAGGAAAAATTAATTTTAACAAAGAATTGATTACGTTTTTGCGGAATTTTATTTACTGCATTTCTCTTTAATTGAGTTTTGAAATAAATTTATACAAAATTATGTTAGATACAAGTGTTCTCGATTATGGTTTAATTTAATTTCAACAAATTTCAAAACTATACGAACTTCACTATTTTGTTTTCAAAATTTTTAATTAGTTTATGTAAATGTACTTGAAATAACCCAATTTATGGAATAAATTTTCAAAATCTATATTTGATATAATTACATGAATATTTCCGCTACCAATTGAACATTAGTAAGAAAATTTTACTCTATTTAGGACTTAATGCCATCCAGATGAATTGTTCTATTATAAAAAGTTGTTGAAATAAAGAAATTTATTTATTTATTCGATTATTTATTTATAAGTTTTAAGTTAACTACAAATTCGAATTTGTTGTCTAAGCATAACAACATAACAGCATAATAAATTATACTTTCCTAAATCATAGTCAATACAATTAAACATAATTTACTATCTAAGTTTTAGTAATAATATTTAACAAAACTTTTAATATATTAAATAATCTTAATGTGTAACTCAAGAGGTGGAACCTTTAACTATAACATCCGATTCAACCCAGGTACTATATATAACTTACTTCAATTAGAACAGTGAGTGCACATACCTACACGGTATGCAATGAACAATTATTTTAAGAACTTAGTCTGAAGCATATAAGGATAGACTTAAATAAAAGTCTTATGTGGAAAGAAACTATATTTACAAAAACTAAGTAGATGTAAATAGAGGAAATTTATATTGGACTTAGTCTCAATTTGCAGCTCTTGCTAAAAAAATTATCTTTTGAAAAGTACAACAAGAAATTGTTGGACCTACACGTAAAGAAAAAATGATTCCAGAAACGCTACAATAATAAAATTTACGCGATCTACCTTGAAACAGACGTATTTATAAAAATTATGTTTGCTAGATTCCGGCGGGCAGGGACTTTTGTATAGGTATGGGACGTAGATTTTTAATCTATTTTCTTTTATTGCGATCTGTCACTTAAGAATAGACAATAAAAAATATTTAACAGTAAGTGAATGGACTGTGCTCAGTAGCACATTTGTCTGTTAAAGTCGGTCACAGATTAAAGTTCCGTGTGCGAACGTTTGTTTGCGAAGACGTGTGAACGTTCTTCTTTCTGCTATAATTCTACTTATAAAATGGTTAGTATGATATTGCATATGTGTTTTCTGATTTCTGGCTTGGGTTTTTATAACATCCTTAAGTACGGGGATGTTGAGATCGCGATATAACATTCATTTGTCATATATCTAGGAGCATTTGAGATTATTCTAAGATTATTCTATCTCTATATTTGAAGATGCAGCAGTTCTCCAGAGTTCAATGCCATAAGTTCAGATTGTTTAAAGTATATCTTTGTAGCTTTTGTTCAGTATCCAGTAGAGCTGTAGCAGTCTGATGCTAATTGCTTTTCTTTTTGTAAAAATGTAATGTTTCCAAAATAGTTTTGTGTCAAACTGTATCCCTAAATATTTCGCTTGGGTAGATTGGAAGATTAAAACATCATTAAGCCGTACCGGTGTACATATATTTCTTGTCATTGTAAAAGTTATTTGTGAAGACTTGGACTCACATGCTTTTATTCTCCAGGTCTTAAACCACTGGGAAATTTCATTTAGCGCTCGTATTGTATTTTTTTGTATTTTGTCTAGGTTAATGAACAAATTTTGTCTATTTTTGTATTTTGTCTAGGTTATTAACGAACAAATTACCTACAGAGAAAATAAAAACTGGCAGAATCAATAATAAAAATACTTTATTAAAAACAAAATTTAATAATAGTTTCTTAAATCATAATTGCAACCTCATTGTGTATAATTTATTTTATTAAAATTTTATATAATATACTTTTTATTATCATTACCAAAAAATGTGTATATGGTGAGATTATAAAATTTTATTCTTAAAATTAATTAAAATATTTGGCTAAAATTTGTTAAAGTTATTAATTCTTAAAATTTTTGTAGTACATAAATATAATATATGATTTTTAAAAACTTTTCTAACAAGAAATTGTCGTTGTTATAATATAAGATTTATTTTTTATTTGTAGAATGAAATTCAAAATAAAAATCTGTAAGTCTGAAAATGACTTTACAACTTCACATAAATTAGTAATGAAAATTAAGAAAAAATCACACGCATACAATGAACATTAATAATATAAACTACATTATTAAACCAAAAGCTGAAAATATTTGTTATATTAAAATCTTTTCATAGAAAATGACAGATTTTAAATTTGACATAAACCGCTTTAGAAACGCTCCCAAAAAAAAGAAGAAACTGTGGTATAAGAAAAATAAAGATGTGATCGGCTTTTGTGGCAATTAGTAATTTGGTAACTTCAAAAATAAAATAGAAATAATATGAAGTCAATGAAAGAAAATAAAAAGAAATAAATACAAATTTTTAAATTAGTAAGTTGAAAATGAAATTATTGATACTCCTATATATCGGGTATTTTATACCCGAGATTTAAAAAAGTATAAAAATTGGTTTAATTTTATATTATTGTATTTTACTGTTATTTAATTTCAAACTTAATTTGATTTTAATACGCTCTGTATTGTGATTAATATTCATAATCAATTTGTATTGTACTAAATCAAATCAATTTTCAATGAAAATAGGTAGTATTGTATACATACATGATTTAGAGATAGTTTTTGTATAGCTTTTGAAGTCTTTAAGCTGACA
Source organism: Teleopsis dalmanni (assembly GCF_002237135.1). Taxonomy (NCBI): domain Eukaryota; kingdom Metazoa; phylum Arthropoda; class Insecta; order Diptera; family Diopsidae; genus Teleopsis; species Teleopsis dalmanni. Next base: position 23,510,091 of record NC_051847.1, on the reverse strand, counting down.
AATTTTATAATTAAACAGCTCTGTTTATACAACAAAAACTCAATGTGTATATGAGTAGTAAATAATAGTTTAATAATAAAATATTAAAATATTCAGGTTATTACAAACATTTATAAATATTATTAAATAAGATAAAGATAATAAATCTTCAAGAATATATAAAAATTTAAAAATAGAAACTAGAACGTTGTTTTTTATTTAATGTTTATGTCAAATGCTTTGTAGACGTGATATAGTATAGCACTAAACGTTCTCATAATACTATTCTATCTACTTAACATGTTACATATTAAGTTACTTATTAACATGTTACTTGGTTGGTTGGTTGGTTGGTTGGTTGGAATGGCGGCCTTGTATCCCAAAAAGCCTACTTAAGCACAAATCTTGGCCCATTGTGGTACCACAGGAGTTACGTTGATTTGTATATAGATTGTAATCAGTATACATTCAACGTCGAAGAAAGGTAACGAGTCTGTTACTTAGTTTATGTAAATATTTTTTATATTTTTTCCTGAAGAAAAGTAATAGTTTAAATAACGTAAATTTTTTTAATAAAAATTGAGTAAAATAAATTCTGTTTATAGGTGGAAAAAATTACATTGAAAAATGTTGGATATAAATAAAGAAATTATACTGTATGTATATGTACTGCATTTATTTTTTAAAACTATTTTAATGAATATAGAGATTTATGATGAAATTGTATTTTAATATATATAAAGATTTATGATGAAATTGTATTTTAATGAATATAGTGATTTATGATGAATTTGTAATATAATCGTACTGCAGTTATTAAATGTTTTATGTACTCGTTGTAATTGTAAGTCAGGAATAACAACAAAATGTTTAACAACCAATTTGGATATCAGTATAACTCAATGATTTTTTGTTTTTTATTTATTCGTATTTAGTTATAGATGATAAATTAAAAAAAGATCATAACATATAAAAATTACATTATTAATCCTTTCAACTATAATTATAACGCCAATTTGCACTGATTATGCTTGAATAAGAATTCTTAATAAAGTTCCTATCACTCCAACTTAGGTATATACCAAAAAAAAAAATAACTTCTAATATTTTTATACTATGATGTTATGATGATACTTATCAGTTAGGCAATAACTGTAAATTCATTTATAAAAAATAATTTATTTCATAAAAAAAATGTTTTATGTTTATTTAGTTATTATGATTTTACACTATAATTCTAAAGATGCATTAGTACTAGTAAGACTTTTGATTAAAAGTAAATCACAACTTTTTATACCAAATTATCTTTTTGTCCTACAAACAGAACGATGAAAAATAAATACAGGAAGTAGCAGAAATTACTATATTAATTTTTCAACTTATTAAAAAAATTTGATAACATAAAACTAATAAACAAAAACATTTTTAAGTATTTGAAATTGTTTTTATTTTTAATTTAAATATATACCATAGATATTAAATGTATATCTTCTGCCAATGAGCAACAATATATCAAATTCATATCTTCTCCATTTCACCTCATCGACGTTACATACCAATGAACACCAGAGTAAAATACGTAGATACAAATGAAAATGCAATTGATTACACTTTTAAGGTTTTACTTTCAGTCATATATAACAATTGATACAACCAATTGGCCAACCCATGCATTAAAAAACAATAATTTTAAACGTACTTAACATTTTTTATGAATTAATTTTAATCCCATTTAGTATTGATTATTATCTACTTAAGAATACTTATTTTATGAACCTTAGTACATTACAGTATTCTATATGCCAAAAACCACTAATATACCGACAAGTATAGAATTTATTTTCATATACGAATTATTTTTTAATGAATTGATGTTTTTTTTATCACGAATCACATGACTTTTAATTATTCAAGTAAATATAATCATCTCTTCTGTAATCATTAAAATGAAGCAATTATATTACTATACATATATATGTATCTATTATAAAGAATCGTTAGTTATTTCTTTATAGATTCTATTAATATAAAATTACATACTTACTTAAATATTACTTTATAGAAATATTTTCATTTTATTCGACAAATTTGTACAAAAAAATCAGATACATCTTCGTTTTTACGTTCAACAAACATATCTCACAACTGGCATCGCTAATTAAAAATTATTTTTTATTACTTATATACGTACAATTGATAATTTATTCATTATTTATTACTTTATTCTTCACCTATTGTTTATAATGTAAAGAGCTAAAATAATTTTAACTTCATTAACTAAAATTAACTCATCGAAGTCAATAAAAATCAACAGTTAAGATTTACCTATTCATACCTTACACAGATACTAGCATGTACCTATGATATATTATCACTCATTATTAATGATTTATTTACAAATTCCCTGTGCATGTTGTACATAAAGTATATTGATATTTTAAGTAAACACCACAACTTTCGAAAACTGATTATCGCTTTTATATATCTAAAAAATTATTATTAATTTAGCTATATTATTATTATGTTTATTGTGAAATTGGGTAGTGCACTGCGACCTAAAAGATCTATTGTACCCATTAGCCGGATTAGAGTGTTTCTCAAAGTCCAATTTTCTTAATGAAAGACAGTATAGAGCCTATCTTTCCTAGTCTTGAATTCTTATGATCCATGAAATACCCTCCTAGGTGTTTCTTCAGCTTGTACATCAGTGACGGGCACTCCATAAGCACATGGTATGCAGTTTTTCTCTCTTCTCTACAGTATCTACAGTCTGAGTTGGATTGAATTCCTTATTTCGATAGGTGATTATTCAATTCACAGTGACCGGTCAATAAGCATATTAGATTATAATAGTCTTGGTAGCCTTTTCCAATAGAGTTTTTTTTCTTTTTCTTCTGATCCGTTCATAAGAATGGATAGAGTTCCTTTGTCAAGACTACAGAAAGGTTCCGGGACTATCATTATTAAAGCTGCCCCTGTTCTTGCAAGTTTGTCTGCCTTTTTATTGCCTTGGATACCAGCATGTCCCCGAATCTATATTAGGTGCACCTGATTTTTCCAGCTGAATATGTTCAGCTTATTAACGCACTACCACACCATAATCTATATAATGCAATTCGAATTTTATTACGAGTATGGTTAATGTTTAAATATTTTTTGAGTTTATAAAGACAGAATAAATTTTTAGAAGTTGTTAACATTTTTCACTAGAACTTCAGTTCTAATAATTATAACAATCATGGTATATGGAATTTAAAACTTCAAGTTAACTCATTCACCTTAGCCAGCTTGCTTCGATGGATCGTCTTACACATTCACTTCAGATCAATTGAAAAATAAACTTCAAAATGAAAAGATAAATTTTATTTTATATTTAGTACTGTGTAATCATGAATTATGTATATTGACTTCACAAAATTTTTTCAGTAAATAAAAGTTAAAAATAAATTTGATGTGAAATAAAATTGATATGACTTGCTATTGGCACTCCTACGGCCATAGCGGCAAATTTTTTAAATTGCATTTATAAATTAGCGAAAGTCATCATTTATTTGATCAAAAAGAATTAATTTTCTCTTCATTTGATTTTTATTTGTTAAGTTATTTTTTAATATGGTGGTCATAAAATTTTTTTATATAATATTTTATAAAATTTTCTTTATTATTTACAACGTTACTCATATTTTTTCTCCGTTTTTTGTTTGTATCTGAAAGATAGATGAAAGCAAACCAATTTGTTACACACGACGTTTTTATATTCATTTTTCGTTTTCTTTTATTTATTGTTTTTAATAACTATTAAGGGTTGCAAGATATTTCAAAAATAACACAAAATTAGTAACTATTTTGATATTCAAAGCTAACGCACATTTCTTTATATTTTTTTTGTTTATAAAAATATAAAAAAAAAATAAAAAAAAATATAATAAATTAAAAATAAAAAATTAATTAATAATTTTTAAATTAAATTAATTTTCTGTTAAAAACAAATATTAAATATTTTAATTGTGTGTGTATGTGTGTGTATTCATAAAATGAATTAATTATAATTAACACCACATTTCGTGCTTAATTAGAACTACTTAAATTTTAAAGTAATTTAGTTTTACCATACAAATTTGATTGTTTTAAGTTCACTTTTTGTTGACAATATTGCTTAAAAGTTTTGTGAGAATTAATTATCTTTTAAATTAATTTAATGAAAATTTATTATATATCACGGCTACTTTTGCGAAAATTCTTAATGTTACTTGCTGAAATAATTAATACATATATTGAAAATATGCTCATTACTTAGTGGACTTGTATTCTACTTAGCATGTATATGTTTTCACACAAATAATTATATTGCAATAATATAATATATTCATTAAAAAGCTTACAAAGGTAAAATTTTCAGTAACTTACTTGCAATGTGTAATTTGTTGGACTATTCCTTTAAATGAATTCTATGCATATATACAAATTTGTATAGTATTATTATTACTATTTATTTGAGTTGATATTAATCTACTACTTGTTTATGTGTGGAATTATTAGTGTCTCATTGGGAATATGAGGTGATTTAAGTGTAGTTCTACATATCTTTTAAAGTTTGTTAGGTTTGTGAGAACCTTTAGCTGGTTTAGTGTTGAATTTTCAAAATGAACAACATAACATCATCGTTATTGTTGCAAAATTTTTGTATTTTCTTTTGCAGAAAAGTTTAGTTTTGCATTATAACCAAGGCTTTAAACCGGAACTAAAACGAAAACTGAAAAAATGTGCTGTTTTTGACAAATCAAGAACTAGAATTAAACCGAAAAAAGACATCGATTCATATCGGCTTATTATACCACCTGTCCTTAACTCAACTAAAATGTATATGCCTTAAGAAAAAAAATATAAGAAAACAATAACAGCAATAAAATAATAAATAGAGAAGAAAATTAAAAGACACATTAGATTTATTAATTAAATAGGATACAGCAGTTAGACCTCTTGCTAAAATGACAACTTCCTCTAGACTGAAAGATCACCCTGATTAATTCAACATATACGGCGTGATATCTGGTAAATAAACCCTGGCTTCTATAGTTTAGTAACTATATGTAATGTTACTAGTCTTTAAGATTCTAAAACTTATTGTTAGGCTTTAATTTACAGCGATTCAATAATGACATATTGAAAAAAAAAGCAGTAACGACAACACGAGTAAGAGATATATAATTTGAGATAAAAGGAATAAAAGTGCCACAAGGCTTAAACATTTCTATAGAAAACATATCTTTATAAATATTTTCAATGTTTAAATTAAAGCTATCTAAGGTTTCCTTACGACCTAAAAAGCTTTCGTATCGTTTTTATCTATTCATAACGAAACCTTAAATTTTCACACTTATCTGTAAATTATAAAACAATACATTTTATCAATCTGTTGCTTATCAAATAAAACTCGTAATCATTTCTTATAATACTCATATATACACTAACACAACGTTTGGACAATAATTTTCAAGTTTAAGTTAATAAAATAAAACTAAAGCAAATGAAATGAATTGAAATATTTAATCAAAAATAAATGAACTGCAACTTCAAGCAAAAATAGTTGCAAATTACGCCGGGAGGTGTTAACAGCTCCGAATCACGTCGAATTTTTTGTACGTTCGTATAAAAAAGCGCGAATTATAAAACAAGATAATAATATTATCTTAAAGTTTTATAACAATAACAATAACAATTAATATAAATAATACAGAAAATACAAATTTTACAATACAATATTTTGCTTTTGTTGGTTAATTTATCAATGTTTTAATGTGAATAATAATTAACATCTTTAATTAAATAATAACAAAAATAAGTGATGACAAAATAAATTTGTCGAAACTGTCAAGGTTACAAGAAATTTAAGTTCATTAAACACCTGCTGTCTCTAAGTTGATAGAGTTAGATTTTACTAAATATTTCTAATTTTTCTAATATTAGAGCTAATGTTATACATAAAAACTCAATAATAATAAAGTTCTAACTTTTCGTAATTAATTTCCACATGATAATACGCCATGTAACTACAAGTGAAAAATATAACAATACATAGTTTATTAATAACAAAATTATTATATATTCAAAAATATTAAAATTTCAAAAAGTAAATAAATAAAGTTTATAAAATACAAAGAATTTTATATTGTTAAATTTTTTATGTCAATTAAGAGCTTTAAATGTCGATAATTTTTTTGCATTGTAAGTAATCAATCAAGTAATCTCTTAAAAATTAAAAGCAAAGAAAGCTTAAATGTATTTTTTAAAATTTTTTTAAATAATATTAACTTTTTTAAATAATAAATCAGCTTGGTCATATAAGAGAACATATTCAAACTTTACATAAACTTTGAAATTACTACTATTTTATTTTATAATTAATCATTGTATTTTTATATGTAATATCTATAATATCTATCTATATACAGTTTTTAATGCTGTGTTTATCGAGTTGAGTACAAATATCATGTTATGTTAAAAATAACATAATGTCAGTTATAGTTATATTTGTGAAATGCACAAGAACTGTTTAGATTAGCGATATATAAATAAGAGATTTATTTTTATTAATTTAAATAGCATTCGAAGTTATATGACAAATAGTATGCCAGGTTTCGATTATTGCAATTTTTGAGTATTTTTTTATTTCATTTTCCAAAAGAAATATCTATTTTCTTCTGACACAATCAAATCTTTCGCCTTTCGAAATATGGAATTCATGGTTGTCTTTGATATTAAGAGTATAGTGGGAGTAATAGAGTCTTGCATCATAGTTCAACTTATCTTGCTATTGTACTTACAAATAGAAATCATAATAATCATAATAAAAGGGTTTTTTTTAATTTTTTTAATACTTTGAGTATGATATTTTTATTTGATTTTATATCTAGTCAATGCATAGCATCAATTAATATTATCTAGTTAGATCTATTTGTTTTTCTAGATAGTTATTTCGTATCTAAAAATATGAAGAGTATATATTTTTGTATTATCTGTATTTGTCTTTTTTAGATCAGATTTATCACCCGAAATCCAATACATTAAGACCGAAAAGTTTTCGGAAATTCTCATTTAAAATTCGCGCGCTGTATATTTTTCGATATTTTAAGTTTATGTAGTTTGGCAGCACTGTCCTTAATTACTATGCCAAAAATGAGCGCGATCTGTCAGACAGTTCGTTTACGGCAGCTGTTGAAACCAGTTCACCTCAGTAGGGCGTTGCGAAAAAAACAATGGAAAAAAATATTGAACAAAGAGTTTGCATCAAATTTTGTGTTTCGAACGAAATTTCGTGTGCAGAATCGTTGCGAATGCTACAAAAGGCTTATGGGGAATCAGTTTTATCGAAAACTCAAGTTTATGAGTGGTACAAAGCCTTCCAGGACGGTCGTACGACCGTCGAAGACATTTCGCAACGCACTACTGAGGTGAACTGGTTTCAACAGCTGCCGTAAACGAACTGTCTGACAGATCGAGCTCATTTTTGGCATAGTAATTAAGGACAGTGCTGCCAAACTACATAAACTTAAAATATCGAAAAATATACAGCGCGCGAATTTTAAATGAGAATTTCCGAAAACTTTTCAGTCTTAATGTATATAAAACCAATTATTAAATTAGCTAACTTGAAATAAGATACAACCACTTTTATATACACTTAATGAATTGATTCGCTTTATTTTCATTGTTACATAGCTACTCTAATATAAATTGAACTTCAATATATTGTAATTAGGTAATTAGAAACATTGTTTTTGTATGAATAAAAATAATCAGAACAATAGTTCATCTTCTCTGAAGAACTAGTGATGTAGTTATTTAATCAAGTTAAAATTACGTTTACTCTCTCCAGGAAAGAATGTTATCTCTCCATATTACACGTATGCGAAATATATATCTAATGGATAATGAGATAGAAGAAATTCTTTAATATCATAACAATCTAGTTATGTATATGTTTTGTTAATAGTTTCCTCTAGTTATGTCTTACTTTGCCCAAAAATTTAGGTAATGCATATAACTGGGAAGACTGTATATATTGGGATTTCAGAAAAAGTTCCATGCAACATATATTTGATTATTGTAAAAATATTTGTAGTGATGTTTTCCTGCAAACTTTATCACTAACCGATTGTTAGTAGACATTTAGTTTTTATAAAACTAAATGTTTTGCTCTACAAAAGTTTTTATTTTGCAATAAGAGTCTAGCCTGTGTAAAAATTAACATTGGTATAATTCATTTAATATATGTGTTTGTTAAATATTTATTAGTATAACTGAGCCAAACATTTTAGTACCAAATTTTGCAAATAATTTAAAATAACAAAATTTATATTCTAACTATTAGCAAGTTTGTAGCAGTCGAAGTGAAAAGCTTTTGATGTGTTATTTAAAAACACAATGGTTTTGGTAAAATTTGATTATTCACCATCACAATATCTTTATACATCATCGACGTAAAAGTATTTTTTGGGTTATTTAAAATAGGCAAATATCTCAATTATTACTTCCAACACATCCACTCAAGGTTTTGTATAAATAGTAGTTAGTGATGGCTCGATCTGAAGTGTACCTGGGTTGGGGAAGGGAAATTGGAAGTGCAAATCATATATTTTGACTATTATTTTTATCAGCTTGTGGCGTTTTATGCCGATTTCATAGTTCTAACAACTAATTTTCTATATAAAATAAACATACATCTATGTGATAAATAATAAACGGCTATAATATTTGCTGTTAATGATTTTTCATTTTTCAAGGTATCAATATATATTGTAGTGTGGAAATTTGATCTCTCTGCTTTCTCTACCTACTGATTAATCTCCATCTCCATATTAATATTTAATCCATTTTGCTTACATATCACATGCAAGATTCTATCTTTGTTCTTTTAAATATTAGTACATAACTTTTAGAACTAATGATGAGCAATTCATTAATCTTTGTAGTATAGTGTATACGAAGTATTAAACCTGATCAGTTTATAAAAATTAGTATTTTGTTGAATAAGATAATATAGATTTTTTTCAGGAAAACCACCTTTGTATCAGACCAAATACTTTTCTTCCCACCTTCGTTTTTGAAAATAACATACAATAATATTTTCGCATGGTTCACATGTATGAAATTCAATTTCTTGATAAGAACATATTTATTTTGTTTATTTAATTATATTTTGCTTTGTATTTAAACAACATGATATGAAATTGGTTAATTTTTTTTATCAAAACAAACTTAATTTTATCTTCATCGCCCCACTAACAAACTGTTTATACTCGTAAAAGTAAATAATTTAAACAAAAAAAAAATTTTCCTTAAGAATAAAAATGGATGAAAAAGTACTCGCATATAATTTTTTAATTTTAATTTAAAAAAATTTAAATTTTTTTTTAATTTTTAAAAATTTTTTCCTTAAGAATAGAAATGGTTAAAAAGTACTCGCATATATAATTTAATATTAAAATTGAAATGTTTCACCTCGCTGAAGCGTAAAATTTTCTCTACGCTTCCAAAATAATTAAAAGTAGTGAACTTGAACTTGTAATAAACTTAATATTATTAATGAATATTATGATATTTTATTTTTAATTAAGCTATTACCTTACTTACTAATGACCTTGACAAGTATTTAAAAAGAAGATGCAATAATAATTATGCTAACTAAAACTATGTAGATAAAAATTATCACATTTTCTCTCACCTTCAAATCAATTTTAATACTATATAAACCATAGAATTTAGCTTTCATTAAAAATAGAGAGATATTACACAATTAAATACAATAATAATAATAAATATACTTCGGTTTTAATAAAAGTATTTAACTTAATTTAAAAATTAAATTACCTAGTAAAGTTCAAATTTGGTTATAATAATTATTATTACACAATTGGTTAAACTAATTTTCACACAAATATTCGTTCTATAACTTTCTATGAAAATCCGTTCCTATATTAGTATATATAATAACAAAATTAATTAAATTATGTAGAAAAGTAATTGTAGTTCTCAGAAACTTTATCAACGATTGTTTATCAATGAAATTAATTTGGTTTTATTGCATACTCGCTTCAAGCCAACACTGAAAAACTGGGCCAAATTGGTCGAAAGACTCTCAGTACAGTACGATTGAAGTGTGCAAACAGCAACAATTCGGTATAAAGATTAAAAAGTAATCGCCAAAAAGTGAAATTAAAACAAATATTTAAGTTTATCGCCTTCTTAGCGAATTCGTTTATTTTTATAAAGTTTTTTTTTTAATAAATTTTTACGTGCTGAGCTTTGTGTAAATAAATCAAAGTGTAAAGTGCAAAAAAAATCATAAAAGTCTATTGATATATATATAAAGTTGAAGGTGTATTTGTTTTGACCAAATCCAAAATTAAATAAATGTGTAAAATTTTCTATTAAAATATCTTGAATCCTAAAAAATTTAAAAATTTTTCATAACAAAATGTCAAATCAGATGAATTCATTTGAGTTGCCACCAAACAGATTCAACACTTTAATTGCGGGCATATCAGCTGTGGTTGGGGTCGTTGGTGGCTTTTATGTGCTCACACAAGGTTTCCATACGATTTACAGGTGAGTTATGAAACAGAAAGCTACCATTAAACATATATTTGTAACGTATCTATACTAAGTTATATAGTATGTACACGTATATTCAAAAATGCATAAAGTACTTTTTTGCTTTGATACGTAATAAACCGTCTTGTCAAAAAAAAAAAACGTGTAAAGCTTGTTTACATTTTTTTAAAAAATCTAAAAATGTGTTTATTTAGGTAATAAGACTAAGAGGTAAAAGCCTATAAAGTCATACTCGTACAATGAAATGATGAAAACAATTTACCAGTTTATACCAAATTATATGGACATACGTTAAGAAAAATGTTGATATACGGGTATATTACGAATTACTATCACTTAACTTAATAAACTACTGTTTATTTATGTATTTTTTGAAAGTGTTCAAAAAATATATAAGACTGTAATTACTGCAAAATTTACTTCTTCATACTGAATTAGAGGATTGTCATACCTCTTTATTTAAGATTAACGTATTAAAACATTACTAATGTGCAATCAATTGTTAGGAATTTGCATTCAGCTTTATAGTGAAAACCAAGTAAACCAGATAAGAATTATTTAAATTCACAAGAATATACGAAATAATAAGATTATTTAATATAAAATATATGAAAAGCATTATGTTTCAAATGTTCCGTTGGATATCATATATTTCTTTAGCTTACTTTGAAGAATATATAAATAGTTATCACGCATTACTTTCATAATAGAATGTAATTAAAATATATATATTTTAAATATAAGGGATAATAATAAATCTGCATAAATCATAAAATTATTCAATATAAAATTTAAGCAAGCACTTATTTTTACAAAGATCAATCGAATTTTTTTTTTCTGGGTAGGAGGTGGAATGCTTTATGCACCGTCAAACCGACCGTCGGCGATATGATGTGTCCAACTCCTACTGTGTAGTATACGAACGAAAATATCCTCTCTTCTTTTTCGTGATTTCTCCTCCCGGGACCGCTTTCGCAATACTTCCGGAAGGATCCCTTTTATGTTAGCTATCCATGCGATATGTTTCCCGTAGACCCTATATTAAAACTTTTATGACTTATCTTTTGCTAGTAGTAAAAGAACCCATTTATATCTGTATTGCCTGCCTAGTATTTTAGATATATTCGTATCGCTAAAAATGTGTTATAAAAATATTTTTCATTAACTAAAAACAATATGTTTAAATTAAAAGTTTTATGAACTGTATAAAATAAAATCTACACATATAAGAACAATTAAAAGATATAATTAAATACTATATCAACACAGAGTTTTGTGGTTGCAAGAGTTAACTTAATTAAAACACACATGATTAAAATTTCCACCTTGCCATTAGTGGTAAAATACAACATAATTCAAATGTCCTACATATTTTTCAATACTGGATCCTTTTGAAATATTTTTCGATACCTTGTCGACAGATAGCTGTCAATAGTTCGGCCATAACTTGACAGATGTTCGCCAAGATGTTTCAAAACGTCAAAAGTTTGAGTATTATGTGCACAAACGCGATCCTTTCTATAACCCTAAAAAATTAAGGTCCAGTGGTGACAAATCAAATGATCTTAGTGCCCAATTCACATTTCTAAAAAATTAAATTAAACATTACGGGACATCCGTTCTTGCACAAACAAGGAATGATATAGGAATAATAGTTTTATCATATTAAAATTATATATCTTCCAAATTCATATCTATAATTTCACGTAAAAAAAATGATTATCATGTGGCAGTACTAATCGCGTTTGTGTCATATCTCCATTTTCAAAGAGGTTGGGTTTGGGATGTTTGATATTTGTTATGGAAGCATTCCTACTAAATTAGAAGCTTCAATTTAAATCCTTAATATATACATATTTATTTTAATGAATGCAATAAAAGTTAAAAAAATTGGAAAGTAGATTTAAAGTTAATTGTTCATATTATCTTTTGTATACATAGTAATTGTTGAACCCTTATTACCGAACTGTTTTGATATGCAGCTCCACTTTTTTTCATTTCATTTAATTATGTGTTGTATATTTAATCCGAGTGAAGTGGTTCATTTTATATAATTTTTTAAATTATTTTCACTTGATTTTATTAATTTTATTGTAATTTGCTGTTGATGTAATCAATTTACTTGTTATCTCATTCCAATTTTTAAATGAGTATTTAATAGCAAAATAATCACATATTCCAGTCACACCGCCGAGAGATATATGGCCAACGCTTTTTAAGTAGTCGTGCTGCTGCGACAATTAACACGTAGCGAAAAAGAAGTTATTGACTTCAATTGAGTCGTGAATTTATACATAATTTTCCGTTCGGCTCTTTATATAAATATGTATTGTAATAATCTATCGCGGAACAATGTTATACTCTATACAATAGATGTCATAAAACTGTTATCTTTTATTTGCAAATATTTCATTAATTTTTCCATTTTAATTAAGGTTCATTATTATCATTACTATAAGCCTCCTATTTATTTCGTCTCCTTATATGATACATAAATATTTTGTTTGTTATATTTTGTAATTTGCATATATTTTATTATAAAAAAAAATATTAATAATAAAAATTATAAAAATTCTTTTAGGAAGAATTCAGTTACCTTTTTTTTCTGGAATTTAATTACTTACTTTACCTAAATTTGCTATAATTTTTGCATTATTTTAAAATGCTTCTTAACAGCTAATTTTTGTGTCATTTATGCAAACAATTTAAGTCAAATAATGAGGTATATAATTTTTGTCGTAAAAGTAGCAAATGTGTTCTTCCGAAAACTGTTTCATAACACCGCATACCCAAATGCGGGCAAAGTACTTTATTCATTCATGAAGAGCATAAAAGGAATCCGTCAACTGTGAAATACAAAACATTAGAACGAACGGAAGTAACATATCGCAATGTCTGTGCAGACATAGTATGGCTTTTATGGTTTTCATATGCTGCATTCCAAAAGAATTAAAAATGTTTATAACCATTATTACAAATATGTCTATACTAAATATATATATGTATATGTATATAGATACATAGAAGAGATTTTTATAAATTGAAAACAATGACAAAGAGAAGCGAAAAAGTCATTATACGTGGGTTGCTCAAAAAGTTAGTTCTATGTAGATACTTCTGAAAGAATCTATTAATTTAAATAAATACTCGTATAAGAATAAATGTAAAAATTTCTAAACGGCATATTAAATTGCTGTTAATTTTTCTTTTTCATTAAATTAACTTTAATAAGAAGTAAAAAATTTTTTGCATACACTTTAGCATTTAAGTCAGACATTGAAAATTTGCTTATAGTACTTATTTTAAGAATGTCAACATAGATATTTAAGAAAGTAGTACTTACTTTATTGAATTTCGATTAAAAAAAATGCTTCATTTGTTAATTTAATAGATTTACATTAATTACGAATAAAGCCTCATCACTTCACTAACACTTGCAGTCAGTGCTCAATTTACCGCAAATAAATGCATCAAACCTTTTAGTAGCCTTCGCAACACACTTCCAAAAAAGTGACCCACCAGTTTATTACAGTAGTGCATAGCACCATTGTAGGAAAATGACTGCTATCCTCACTTGGTTGTCATATGTATATTTCAAGTACTGTAATACGAATATATTTTTACTCGCATTAATTAAAATTCAATTTAATATAAGTATGTTAATAGTTTGATTTTAAGAAAAATCTTTAAATTGTTCTTTTTACTAATTTTAATGTTTTGTTTTAAAATTAAATGCAGAAATATCTTTAATAAATTAAAATATATTCCAAGGAATCGAATAGCAAAGAAAAGGCAAGAACAAAAATTTAGTTAATGTATAAACAGATGCATGTGAGATATAAGTTATCTGTTCAGTTATCATAAACTTTATCAGATTATGCACCTAAATTGCAGTAATAACCCAAAATGTTATGCGGCTAATAAGGGTAGATATAAATAACAAAAGTACCAAATAACAGCACCAAAAATATGATTCATTAAGTAAAAATAAATTAAGAAAATCTAAAACAACTAAAAAATAAAAAATATAATTTCACAATAAAATTTTGTGGAAACTTTGTTAAGGTTATTGTACTTCAAAAATAAGAAATTCAAAAATACAGGTTAAATACTGGTTAAAAAATACCCAATATAGTATGATATTATATTTAGTATTTCTTCATCTTTTTTAGCATAACAATCCTGGACGCACCAGTGCTTAGTCAACCAATTTTTGCCATCTGATTTGATCCGATGCCAAATTTTTTTTCAATCGCTCACGCGTTCTTGATTAAATATTCTTTAGCTTCATCTAGCCTACTCTTTCTAGGTCTGCCTTTTCTCCGAGTTTCTTACAAATGCTTGTTGTGCTGATCGTTTTCGATTCATATGTTAAACGTCTCCTAGCCAACTTAGTCGTTGTGATTTTATATATCGTATTATATTCTGCTTGTCGATTGAGTTCTCTAATTTGTGATTGTAGCAAATACAATATGTTCCATCATCTAGACGTATTGGGCCAAACATCTTTCTCAGTACTTTCTGTTTGTAAGCATGTTTCGTTTGCTTTGAGTGTTATATATACACACATACGTTAAGTATTTAATAATAGTTTTTGATTAATATAAAAAATGTGTAATGAAGCACTCTATTACACATATTCGCACTTTATTAAAGATGTGTAAAAAAAAATAAAAAAAAAAACTTTAAAAAATAAAGTAAATAAAGAAAAAGTATTTCCAAAATATATTTTACTCAACTTTCTTCTAATCGCTAATTTTTATACTTCATGGGCACCCCTCGTTTTTTGTTGTCTTTCCAACTGTGAACTGACAAGTAACCGATACTTCTAACAAATTTGAGATCCATATTTGTAGTTTCTACGAACAAGTATAATAGCGAAACATAAATAAAATATAATCCAATTAGTTATTAAGATATTATATATAACAGTTATATGTATGAGACGAGTTTAAAGAAAAATATTTAGTTTGTATAATTTTTAATAAAAAATAAATTGAGTAAATAAATAAAAATAATTATATAAAAATCGTAATATATTACTTAGGTATTCAAAGCAATGGATTAAATTTTAAAATATTTAATTTTTTTTTTTTACTCAATTTGGATTCTCTTTTATTTCCTGTTTTAAGCAATTATTGTATATACAAAAAAAAAATAATTATATGGAAAAGAACTTTTTCCATTACGAACACTCATGTCACAATTACACTTTTTACCTACTAAGCAGAAGAAGTTTGAAGTTTAATCATTTTAAACAATTAATCGACGTTTCCAAGCAGAAATGTTGTACGTAGAATTTTTCGCAAATCCACGGAGGTGAAAAAAAGTGTTTTAATAAATAATTTTGAAAATCGTCCTGAGGAAGTGTAACTCTTTTTTAATTCAATAAAATCAAGTTTCGCAATATTCAGTTGGTATATAACTAACTGCGATTAAACGAAAACGAAATACCAAAGTTGGTGGAGTGGCAAAACTGCTCTTAAAAGCTAATGAAATCATAGCCATATGTACTGGTAATACATATGCTATGCGGTAGAAATACGGGTACCTACATAATTGCATATTATAATAGTTCATTGTCAAACTCATTAAAAAAAATATAATGTATAAATTAAACTTCACAAAAATGAAATTAATCTCGTTAAAAATTTAAAATTGTTGATGTTCTAGTTGTTCCATTGTTACCAGAGTTAAACATTTACCATTCGATGTAAACTAGTGCCAATGTACATAAAACATATAATAGTCATTGTGTCTTGTTACTTCTTGAAATGTTCGATTCAAATTTTACGTAGAAGATATATGACGGATATGTGAAAAATTAACCACGACATACTTTTTCATTGTGAAAGTAAGGTTATTGTTGACATTATTATTACAAGTAGAAAAGAACTTGTTTCATTAAAATCTTCAAATTTTTTCATTTCAATTTTATATATAAGTAATTGTTTAATTGTAATAAAAACTTGTATACTGTTTTTTTTTATTATAATATGACAATGTTTTATTATAAACGTAAATGCCAAAATTTCTCTTAAAAATTACAATATGTAACATTGTTATAAAAAAGAAATATTATAAAATGTTCATTTATTAAAAATAATTTTTTAATGTGATATCATAAAATATTAAATTTTACATAAATTTTTCTTTTGATATTTTATTTTTTTCAACATTTTATTAAAGTTTATATCATTTAATTAAATGCTTATAAGTAAAAAAATTGTCATGTTAAAAAATTTGCTCGTTAATGTGAAAAAAGATAACAAATAATATATAATACAAAAAATAAATTAATATTTTAGTAGAAATTAGAATACGAGTAATTAACTTTTAGATATGTGTAACCATCAGAGGGCAGATTGATTTAAATCTTACCAAATTCTATATTTGTTTAATATGAATGTGCTTAAATTGAGTCACATATTATGTTATTTATTTAATTCAAGTGATGCATTGATTAAGTAAGGATGACAATCCTAAAAATGTTTAAATATACTAATACCGAATAGAGCGCTGTGATACTATTAAGTAATATATTATTAAAATTTATAATATTACAGTTTAAACAATGTTACCTTGCTCGTCAACCGTTTTGAAATTTCCTAAAATAATTACATTTTTATTTATATTATACATAATATAACACAATAATAAAATAATTATTAAAAGTCTTATTTTTTCTTCAAGTACATAATTAAAATAAAACAACGAAATCAGTGTTAGCTACAAGTGCCTGTCAACAAAAGCCAACTACATCAAAAAGTTATAAACTCCCCACAGCTAAACAATATATAATATTATAAATAAAAAGTCTACTTTTCGGCGCATATATTTTTACACGCTTTGTCAATTAAACTTAAAGTATTTAAACATATTAAAGCTTTATATAATTAAAAAAATTTGAACTTTAGTATCTTTGACATATATAATTAAAATTAGGTTGAAAATTAAAAAATTTTAATAAATGTTTAATAAATCAGTATAAATATAAGCATATAACTTTTGCCTGCATGTGAACTATGCACTCTATAAAGTTGGATTGGCACCATTGACTCTTTAAGCCATATTTAATCCTACTTTTTAATATGAGGTCTATAAACTTACTACGATTTTTATATATAGAAAAAGTATATATATAGAAGATATTCTTATATCTTCTGATTAATATGATTGTTCCTAGTTCTTAACATATTCATTTGGTGCAAATATGACGTACAAAACTGATCAAAGTTTCTTCCCAGCAAATCATTTTTTTTATACTAAAAATAAATAAAAATTAGATGAAGCCAATTTTTGCGAATATGCTGTGTTATATTATCTTATAATGTGATTCAATCAATTTTGCTATTGCAATTGCTGTCGTTTGAACTGGTGCGTGTTAGACAGCTGTTCAAACAGCAGAGGCTTCCACATCGGATAAACAATTTCGATGTAAGTGTTTAAATATGACACCGGATAATATTGTTTATTTAAAAATTATCATATTTTATATAAAGTGTGAAGTCTTTTAAAGAAATATAAGCATTCATAATAACAAAAATATAAATTTAATATTTTTAGTTTGACATATACCTAAAACATGGAATATAAATGCAAGACGATTTACCGCAGGGTGTTTACTAAGTTTGCTACTCGGTTTTATTGTGTAAAAAATTTGTTTTATTTCATGTATAGAAAATGAAAGTGATAACATTTTCATTACACAATTACACAATAAATAAATTTTGTATTCAATAACAAACATTATTGCACGCCTTGTTTTCGTATGGCTTGCATTGTTCAACGTAATGAACATTTTAATTGATTTACGTTAACAATTACGAGAAGATGAACTTGAATGCTATTTTAAATTTAAACTCTATATTAATTTAAAATAATATACACACATATTATTTTAGAATATAGAAAAATGTAAATAAGTATTAATGAATTAACAAAAATTTATTGCAAAAAAACATTTGGTCGTTCGTGTGCAGTTGCTTGATAAATACTGAAGATTAGAGGTAATTTAAGCAATTATACCTACCTATAGGTTTAAAGTATACCATTATTTATAAAGTATTTATAGATGAAGTTTGTAGATTGTGTATACGTACTTGTACATACTTATACATTTAAGTTTCCGCATGTGCATATATTTTATTTGAAATTTTTTTAAATATCTTAAAAGCTTTTCAATTGGCTTCACTCTTCTTAAATGACAAAAATTACTACCGCATTGGTTTTACTTTTTATAGTATATATGCCGTGTAATACATAAACAAATGTTATTAGTTTAAAAATTTAAAGAAAAACTCTTTAATGACTTTAAAATGATTTTAATTGTTTTATTTTTTTTAAATATATAGAAATAAATATCAAAATTAACTTTATGTTATTATATTTGTTAGGGGATTTTGTATTCCAAATATATGTTAATTAATTCTATACAAATAAAAATATGTAATATTCCATATCGAACTATCCAGTTTGAAATATTTTACAACCTTAAATAAAAAATCAGTGATTTAAAGTAAAAAAATAACTTCCAATGCTACTCTTAACGATTATATTGAGTTTGACAATGAAATTTGCACATCAAGCTTTTCTATAGATGACGAGGATTATAGAGCATTTTAGCTCTGAATTAGTGGATCCTATTCTAAGCACAACGGAAAGTGATGATAAGGGTTTAGTGGTTGAAACCGTTCATCAGCCTTCCAAGAATGAACTTGCAAACGAAAGATACTACAACTGATGATCAAGGCTTGGAATAAATTGGTATCTCTTTTTACGGAAAATAGGAAAAAAAAATTAAAATCGCAAACCCTAATTACGAGTCTATAAAATCTGAATCTATAAAAAAATTCTCTAACTCGAAGTCTGCATAACTCGAACCTTTTCTTTGCAAAGTGGTACTTCGAGTTATGGAAGTTTGGTTGTATTTTCGTTCCCTGAAAGATGCTATAATACATATTAAACGCAATACCTTTAAGTATTACAGTATTCTCTTATTTGCTTTAATATTTGACAAATATATTATCAGTTTTTTACGAAGTCAACAATGATCGCCGAAAACTATCTTATTATTCATTACATGCGCCGTTTTTAAATGAGAGAATTAATTTTAATTGTTTATTTCGACAGTACATAACATTTTCAAGTTGAACCGTGCACATGTAATAACTCATTTTTTTATTTGTTAAATAGTGCTCATAACTGTTTGTATCTTTAACTGATTTTTGTGTTTTGCTTAGGTTTTGTTTATATTGTCTATTGTCAACTCTCCTTGTTGTTACGGCACGAGCCACTAACATAACAAATTATTTTTATTTTGAATATTTCTTACTTCTTTGCATAATGCCTTGTAGCACGCTAGCTACATATATATCAAAATTATTTCAGATATTTTCTACTAAAAAAATGTTTGCTATTTTTGAAAACCTTATTAATTGTTTATGGAAGGTAGTATTCATGCGATGTTCCCATATGCGTTCGTTCAATTTAAATAAATTAAATGTAAGTTTTGTACTTTATTACTTATACAGTTACCTCTAATTTATATCTAAAAAGTGTTATTTTTTTTTAAAAAAAATTTAGTTCATTTTTTATATATCTTAGAAACTCTATAACTCTCTATAACTACAAAAATTTCTAAACGGCGCCAAATGGTATTCGCCCGATTCTGATACCAGTATTTTATCATTGTTTTGTTTATGGTATTAAACTACTTTTTTCATTTCACAAGAAATATTTTTATAAAAAATTTATTTATAAAATACGTGATTAATAATAACCAGTTTAAGGCATCTTCACTAATTAGTCTTTGTATGATTTCATTTATTTCGTTTTCTTTATCTTTGCGTTTTTTGTTGTTTTTAATTCCGAATGAAATAATTAAAAAATATTTTAAAATTACTTGCACTCAAAAACAGAAACCTGTAAGCCACCAGAATCCAAATTAAGTTTAATTTAAACGAATTTTAAAATTATTGCCAAATAAATTTGTTTTTTAAATAAAAATTTAATTCGATATTTTGCACAGCTGAAATTTTTCTTCATTATAAACTTCAGATGAAATTTTTTATTACTGCCAAAAAAAAATTGGGCGATGATGAGTTCAAAAAGCCCATAATTATCAATTTTTATCTGTAAAATAAGTAGCATAGTCGTAAAAGAAAATACGTTCACTACCGTATTCCGCAATTTATACCTACTAAAACTTTTATATAAAATATTGACAAAATATATGTAAAAAAAAAATAAAACAAGAAAAAATTATACAAAAATTTTCCTGCTTTTCAAGAAAATAATTAATTAAGTTAAATCCAAATGAAGGAATAACAGCCTTAAGTTAACTTTTAAAGCTAGTATCTTAAAAACTGCTAAAATAAATAACATTTATTGAAAAAAAAAAATTTGTTCGAAAGAAATTGTCTGCTATAAATTTAATATATGAGTGTATTTAGCTAATACAAGAAAATACATATATAAACATAAATACATTACGACGACGTCACTTGAACCGCACAAACCAGCTGTTTGCAAAAATAGAAACACATGGCAAATGTTTAACTTATCTAGGGTTACTGTTATAACAAAACTAAAAAAAATTTTGAAGAAATCAAAGTATTGAGTTAACAAATTATTGCTATTGAATTTTGAATATCTGAGACTTATAATAGAAACAACTCCGAAGAAGATGAAATCTGTCGGCCGGATACACAGCTGGCAATCTCTTCAATCCTTTATTATGAAATCAAAGCTTGTCAGGAAATGTGGGTCAGAAATCATCGTGCAATCATCGAGCTGTTATCATCTTTACCCTTCTATGCATATCTCTCTGCAAGCTTAAGTTCTGAATGCTGAATACTTAAAAACAGCACAAGCCTCCACTTTCTTCACTACCTTATAATAGGAGGAAGTTACTCACAATAAGTGATCATAAGCAAAATTGTTATTGTGTTCAATGCAAATAATCAAGTTGAGAGTGGAGAAGAAAGAATATGTTGGTTCAAATTTGGTGATGAGAGTCCGAGGCTATCTGTGCCTCGTCACTTAGGCAAAACAGTGTTATTCGGTAATAAATGTCAACATTTGTGTCTACTTAAAGCAAATTATTACAAATTTCTGTGACAAAGAGACAATTTTGACGAAGTCTTGACACTTTACATAATATAGCCCTTACTGAAGTTCCTATAATAAGAGTAAACGCTGAAAACTTAATAATACGGACCGAAATTTCGCTACGAATTGCTCTCCTATTCAGTATAATCACCAGATTAACCCTTAGTGATTATTCACTATTTTTAAACCTAAAAAAAAATAATTAGAAATAAGAGATTTATCATCAGAGAGTATTCTATCAATGACTTAAAAATTTTGCATATTTAAATGAATCGCATTATTCAGATGACTTGAGAATGAATCATCAAATCGGATATATTGAACTCGAGATTGTGTTAGAGATATCATAATGAAATCAAAAAATTTGATTTAATTTTGTATTTCTAAAAACTTATTTACTTTTTTGCGTAATGAAGAATTTCTGTGATAAACAATGCATTTAGTAAAAAGTTTCAATATGTGATTGTTATTTGACTTAGTTATATGAATTATATATTTCGCTTAATAAATACGACACGGTCAATTATACATAATTGAATACATTAATATAAAATTATATTTTTCCACTAATACTTTTAGTAGATCCAAAAATAAACGACTTATTGAGTAATCAATTAAATATCAATAAATTAGTCTTTGGAACCCTAAAATAATTTGTATTGCTTACGTTACTGATGAGTTCATAAACACGTCCACTCCATCTCCAACAGGTAATCGCGATAGAGCAGTCAAACTAGCTAAAACCGGCAAAATTAGATAGAAAATAGACTCGCTGAAATACTCGTAGCCACAGCACAAAACAAAAGCTCAGATGAGCTGCCTAAACAAAAGCAAAACAACGTTCAAGCGAGAAAGTCGTTAATTGATTTGCGCAACGCGTTCGCTTTAAAGTTATTAAAAATCGAATTTAATTTATGTTTACCAAAAAAAAAAAATAAATAATTAAATGTGCTATAAAAATTATACTTGCAAATATTGTTAGGCTTCAAAAAATATAAAATCTAAAAAACAAAATATTTTGGAATTATATCTAAAAAGTGAATATATTAAGCTTAAAACATGTCATTCAGTGTTAAATAAATATAAAACAAAACATTAATTAAAATTAATTAATCAAAATAAAAATAATTGTATTGAAATACAAAAGTATTCCAAGGTTCTTGAACAATCAAAACAAATAATATGTTAGCTGCTTCACTTATTGGCAACTGGGAAAAGGTATTCCAAAGTACCCACCTAAACTTCGCAGTCTTTTCATTTCTGTTTATGGTTTGCGCCATTGAAGTGGTGCTATTAAAAATGACGACAACAAATTCTTCAATGTTTCAAAACAACGATGTGGATTATGATGATTCGAGTGAATATGAAGAGGATATTTATTATGAGGATTTACAAAATAATTACGATCAATGGGCACGTAGACGTATGCGTTACCGTCAACGACAACAACGTCAACAAAGCGAAATGATGCAACAATATAGACTACAACAACAACAGCAACAACAAAATGGATTATTTGCTTACGGTTTCTAGAATACTGAATCTAAAATCTATAAGACTAATAACTGTGCGATGCATTTAAGAGTATTAATTAAGATAAACATACATCATAGTTATGATTAACATAGTTGTGATTACAAAGTGTTATGCGAAAAATACAATATATTAATATTTTACTTATTTTAATATATTATTAATATATTTAACAAATATTAATATATTACCCAAAATTCTAAAACGCTAAAAATTTAACGATAGTTGAAGTAATCAACTTTGTAGAGCAGTTAAGGTGTCAGTTAACAATATTGGCTGTAAATAAATAGGACTTTTTTGACAAAATTTTTAAGTAATTTGATCACAATGACTACTTAACTGAGTTTTATAAATATACGCACTAAATTGTATATATTCTTTATTAAAGAAAACAAATCATCTTAATTGTTTAAACTTTATTTATTGAAAATAAAATCAACACAAAGTACTTAAACATCATTTTGCAGTTAAAAAAGTAATTATTTTAAAAGTTAAAGACTTAAAATTTAACATAAAATAAAGTTCTTAAATGAATAGGTCATAATCTTCCTTAAAATCTCTAAACTTGCGATTATTTTTCATTTCATTAATCTATTTACAATTATAAAGTAATTATATCAAAAATCAAAGGATTAGAAACTTATCATGAAATCTAATTCTAATAGAGTTCTAATAATTTATAAACGTAAAGAATATCATGTGTTTTAAAAAAAAACATATATTATAGTTACTTACAAAATACTATATGTTTTTGTTTTTTTCCTACATCAATAAACAAAAGTAGATTTTAAAAACAATCTAATTAAGTGTTTATATATAGTTTAAAATATAATTTCTAATATTATTTAAGAAAGCAAACATACCCAATTAATACTAAAATTTAAATCCTATTAAAGGACATACTATATATCAGTAAAAAAATATCATATATAATAGAATACGTATATATCAAAATATCTACTTAAAATATTTTCTTTTATGAACTTTTAAGTGCAAAAATTGGTGAATATGTATATTTGATTCTATAAAAATTCACAAATTTATAAAATTAAAATTAAAATCACCCTTATTGGTTTGATTTATATATAATATATTATAAATACACACATAATAATAATAAATTTATAGCAAGAAACTGCAAAATAAATAAATGATGATCAAAATTTTATAATAATATGTTTATTATATTATTTTAAATTATAATTATATATTTAAATTAAATAAAAATATAGATAATTGGGAATTAGATGAACACATGAGAACTACGAATTTTTATTTTAGTTACTTAAATTAAAGTTTTATAAATATTATATTTAAATTAGTATTGTATACATATACTATTAATAGTACTTTAATTTGTGTCTTTTCATATATAAAAAATTATAAAAAAAATTTGAAAATTATGTATAAAATATTACTTTAATTTTGAATGTTTCCATATATATGTATATGTATAAATTTATAAAAATATAAAAACATACAGCTATTAATATTTAATTTAAAACAACAAACACTATAAAATATAAATAATTGAAAATTATATGAAGATGTAATGAATATAAATAATTATTATAATTAATTACTTAGATCAAAATATACTAAGTAATATTTTCAAATTATTTTATGTATACTATTATTATTTCATCAATTTGGTAGTAATAATAATATTAATTACTTTTTTGAAATCATCTTCCTTTAAATTAGGTATCTCTAATATAAGAAACCAATTGTGATATTTTTTAAAAATAAAAGTATTTCTTTCCTTTTATAAATATTAATAAAGTAATGAAATAAACACACAAAAAAACATCTATTTATTTTTATTATTTCCTTGTTTGAATTGTGCAACTAAAAATTACATATAATTAAGTAAAAATCCATAATACAACAAAAACATGCCAACCTACTGCATTAAAATAATCCCGTTTAGCAACATTCGCCAACGTTTTCCTCATATTGTAAAAAATAAAAAGAAAAAGAAAAATTTGGAAAAATAATACACAAAAATGTTGCAAAACAAAAACAAATAATGTTGCTATGCACGAATTGTTAGTGTAAACTTTCGTAATACCATAAACTTCCTGAATAGCACTAATGATCATTACACAATAATAGAAAAGCCATATATATTATTATGCGAAGTAAAATTGATTTATATTGTTTAGGTGCAAATTAAATGGAATAAATGCATTCATAATATTTAATAATGAATTATTTCAAATAAATAAAATAAAATAGTTATTAAAAACTCTTAATAATAAATAATGTTATTTAAGTAATAACTAAAAGCCGCAATCGACTATCATCCCACATTCATCCCGCATAGAAGTTATTATATGTAACTGATTAACTTAATATTTTTAAATATTTAGTACAGAAGTATTCGAAAAGTAGTGAACTACAACACCAAAAATTCTATTTTATATTATTTTAATTAATTGAATTTTTGACTGACCATACAGCTGTTTCCAGTATTGCCAAATACCCATTATCAATGGTCTGGGAAATAATTCTTGTATTTAATTATTCGTAAATAATTTTTTGAGACTGCAAGTACCAGGAATCGAACTCGTGCCCTGCCAAACTTGAAGTTCAGAGTCAGCGCTCCTTAACCAATCAACTGAATATTCAATACTTAAATTTTCACATATTTATTGAAAATCATTTGGGATTAAAATTAAACATTCAAGATGTGATTGAATAGGAACAGTAAAACTAATGTATGAGATAGTGATTTAACATTTAAATTTATTCACTAAAAAAAAACTAAAATCCAATAGAAAAACTAATCCAATTATCTGCAACATAAACTTATCTATGATAAGGAATATCATTCTCATGTTATTATATATTTAATGAGATAATGAACATCATATAATCTAATGTGACGTTATATTCAAATTGCTTCTGATTGACTGTAGAAACAAAGAACTTCTAAACATTTGACTGAAACGGAAGTGAAGTGGAAATATAGTTCACAATGACGCATGCTTAAGGCATGATTCACAAAGGTTGCAAATTTACTCTCAAACTACGCAAATAAAAACAACGTATTTGCATTTATTTAGAATATATTCCCAAAATTGTTAGTAGAACTTATAAGTGATATTCTTTTAATATGTTAAATTTTCAAAATATTTACTTAAATAATTAACAGTCTAAATATCAAAAGATATGTCGTTACCAAATTTTTGACCATACTAAATATATGGCCATATATATATGTAATATTCTAATGTAGAGAAATCAAACTCATACATAAATGCTGTTTTTCTTTTTTACTGGTCTCTGTTTGGTTCCACTACTGAAATTCATCTAGTTCGGGCCTCACACATAAGTAAATTCAATAAAATTAATACTGAAAATAAAAACATTATGGACGGCGTTCGCAGCCTGTTGGTGTTTTTGGACTATGGCATCAAAAAATTAAGCAAATATATCTCTAACCTCAAAAAAATTTTGAAAGTTGTTCTAACGGTAATCAAATATTTTTAGTAAAATATTTTAACAATGTTTAACAAATATTTTAACAAGATTTTGTACCGATTGTACCGGACTAACTAACAATATTTAAAAGACAATGCTCGACACTTAGTATTATCTACAAAATAGGCTGTTACGAGATGCAAACCTCTGACTGATGTCAGATGTAAAAAATACCAAAATGCTGATGAATTCAAGAAATGTTTTCTTTGTAAGCGGTTAGAGATTCAACCGACTAAGAGCCATTGCTCGTAAAATAAATTTGAAAATCTAATTCTTTAAGCACATTTGTTTCTGTTGACTCAATAAAAATATATTTCAAATAAAAAAATATAGCTTTAAAAGCTATATAGCAGTAGTTTAGATTATTGCAGCTGATATATTATTTATATTAATATATTATTAATATATTATTTAATGTTTTTTACTCTTACTTGACGAGACTGACGCGTCATTATGACGAAAAGAAACTTTTTAAAAGTTAGACGGATTCGAATAGCAAAAAAAAGACAAACACAAAAATTTTTAGTTAATTAATTAACATTTAGCTGACCAAACAACACTGTTTCGAGTATTGTCAAGTACTCATCATCAGTGGTCTTAGCAAATATTTGAATTTCTTTTTAATTAAATTATAGTCCATAAATAATTTATTTGGACTGCAAGTGCCAGGCTAAAATTATTAGTTTTGTTTCTTTTTTAGTATAAGTGTAAGTATATACAAAGATTCGTTGAGAAGAAAATTTAGTATTTCTTTAATCTTTCTAATTTAAAACTCAATTAAAATAAAGTATTCCTCTTTTTAATTTAATTTCAATAATTAAAAAACTAAAAAACTATTTGTGCTTCTTTAGTTTCACACTTGGAACCTTTAGTGGCCAAAGTATTTAGCAACAAACGTTATACTTAAATAATCTTATATAATATAATATATATTGTAATAAAATATAATATATTTTATAATATATAAATAATATTATATAAAATATTATTAAGATATTAAGTAATATTAATTAAATAATATTTATAATTTATTAATATTTATATTATATTTATATATTTATATTAATATTATATATATCTATATTAATCTATATCTATATTAATATCTTGTTTTAATATTTTAGTGATCTTATTCAGCTTTATGTAAACGAACTCATTCTAAGCAATTTAATAATTATTGCAATTATATTATTTTATTATAATTCACCAAATAAATTAAAAAAATAAAAATCTTAAACCGTTACACGTTTGAATTATTTATGAATTTTTTTTTCTCGTTTTATTAACATATTATTTAAAAACAAACAAATGAAACGAGTTATAGACGTAGAAAAATATATTTCGTATATATTTAAAAGAAATCTCATTAATTCAAAGCGGTGTCGATTCTATATTCGAAAAATGACTATTGAATGACTATGCTTTATTCTGAAAATTTCACGATCAAATTTTAATAAATATTCAATAAAATTTTTATTTTTTCTTTTCAGTAAAATAGTTGATAAGAAAAATCAAAAATCTATAAAGCAAGATGAAGATGAAGTACAACAACAATTTTGCAATGTTTGCTGTACAGAAATACAAAGTGAAGATACAAAAAGGTAAAAACAAATATATACAATTATTTAATAATATTTAAAATTATTTTACTGCATTATTATCTCAAACAGTATTATTAAAAATTTGAACTATAGTCTTAGACTATAAATTATTTATTAGAAAAGTGCGAAGTATATTAAGTACTTATTATTATATTTATAATATACTTAATATACAAAATATTAAACTAACTTAAGTAAGAGTTAATATGAAATTAAATCTCATAAAAAAATAACATTTTTCCTATACGTATGTGCAGAGCATGTAAACTTGAAGACAAAGCTAGTTTTTTATTATAAATAATAGGAAACCAGATACTTATATTAAATAATTTCCAACGCTCTCTTCGTAAAAGTTCAGCATATTAATAACTTACTAATATTGAATTCACAAATCGCATAATTTCTAATAGAGAATTTAATTGCCTCTTACAGTTATGTTAAGTGTTGTACTTGTAATAAAAGTGTCTGCCGTGACATTAAATGTGCTGATTGGTTGCCAAAAAGTGCTGAGTGGGAATGTCAATTGTGCCATTCATCCAAAGAATCGATGGCACAAACTTCATCATGGGTAGCCGAACAAATGTCTTTCAATCAGCAAAAATATGTCTATCCAATGCGTGCCAGAAGTGAAATTTATATACCAATTACTGATTGCACTGAAGGTTCTATGCGTAAGTAGTAACTTTTTTTTAATAATTAAATTATTTAAATTCTTATTATTCTTATTTTTTAATAGAATTTGAAAGCGTTAGTCAAATTGGCGCTAATTGCAATACTATAAACGCCGAACAAAAAATTAAAATACGTGAATATGTTGAAGAATTAGTCGCAAGCATGTTAGGTGGCTCCTTGGATAAAATATCAGTAATGCAAATGTCAAAAAGTGAAAATTGTAAGTATTATTTATGTAATTTTTTTTAAATTATAATTAAACAAAAAATTATATATGAAATTTGTTATTTTACCACAAAAATATGTGTTAAATTTTATCTGAGGAAAAAATTTATATCTAAACAGTAATGAAGCAATAATGTTTATATACCTCAGCATATACAATATGTAAAGTTTTAATTTTAAAATATAAGCATACTTTTAGGCAATACTTATAAACAATCTTTATATATTACTGTATATTTAATAATTTTTTTATAATTTTCTTGCGCTAAACAACTCAAATAATTTAACAATTCAGATCTTCAACTTTTTGAGAAATATCACTCAATATTGAGTAATATTTTAAAAAATATGGAAAATTCGTTGTGCTTAAAAATGCTCAATGGAGGTGGTGAGTATCTTTCAAAATGGGTAGAAATTATATTTTTGTTTAGAAATTAAATGTTTTTAGAGCCTGTTCCATAAAAGACCCTAGGTTTTCTTATAAATGTTGCATGTTAAGTAATTAGAACAATAATTTGCAGTAAATTTGCATTTATTTAGTTCGTGTATGTAGTATATTAAATAATAGCACTTTAATGTTTATTTAAATAATCTTATTCTATAAACGTATAAAAAAATAATTGAATTTATTATTTTATTTAACTAATTTGAAGGATCAAGTAAATTATCACAAAAAAATTAAAAAAAATGCAACTTATTCTCTAATTCAAACAAATGTTCACCAGTGCGTATGAGTGTGACTAAAGTATGACTAATATGTGGTGCATATATATCAATTAATAACATTGGTAAGAATACTTTTGTGTTTACTATAATTTAATTATAATATTTGTATTTATTATAATTTATTTGATATGCAAAAACTTCTATTAAGATATCAATTTTCCTTGAAGAATGTTATAAAAAAAAATATATTGGATGGACAAAAAGTATTCGGCGTTTTTTTGTCGAAATTGAGAAAAATCTGTTTTTTATTTAAATAAAGTTTTCATTTTCATTTTTTAAAAACTAAAGTCCTTGTGACAGACATTTACACTAGCAAGAATATATTACTGCACGATTATCGATATTATCGAATCGAATATTACGATTGTTAATCTGACGGTGCAATTTCAAGTCTATATGATATGTGATAGATATGTGATATAACATATTGTAACTTAATCAATTCTAGACTGGTTTTCAGAATTGTTTGGTTCATCACATAAATTCTGGGTGACAGACATTTGATCACTTGTTTGAATAGCTAATAACAACGGATACTCTTGCAATTCATAATCAAACATTTAGCATTAGGACAAAAAACATTAATCGTATAAAAATTTCCAAATCAAAAGTGGGCAAGCAATGTTCTACTACTGAAATACGTTGAAGTATGGTTCACACAGTTTACACTATGCTTTATTCTATGTTAGTATATAGGATATGAGCCAAAACTCTATTCATTTTTACTTTGAAATAATCATAATATAAAATTAACCAAATAATTGCTAACCAAAAAATAATTGCTAAGTACAACTAACCATTATAACGACACTACAAATTAAAACAAATAGTTTTTGCTTAACCGACTAAACAAAATATTTCCTTATTATGAACAATAATGAACATATATTTAAAAATAAAAATTTTATATATATATATATATATATTATTAGTATAAATATTTTACACATATAATAATGACAAAGACTATTTGATGAGTTAATTAGATTAATTTACAAACAATGTAATACATGCATATATACAAGTTTGCACATATACATATGTTGTATGATCTATTATTATATACCAATCTTATCTGAAAATAAATTACACATATAATCGATAGGGGTCGAAATAATTTTATATTCTTCACTAGATAACAATATTTGCACTTATTAATATTGTTAACAAATTAGTTAAAGAGTATTTAACATAACTTATTTTTTATATTCTTATCATGGGTTTTAATATTTCTCCTTCATCATTATTACATTTTAAAAAATTTAACCACTGATTACTTTCATTTTCAGATTTTATGTTTTGATATAACATTACTTCCTTTTGAAAAACTGCAAGTTGTAGTATTAGTAATAAATTTTTGAAATGATGAAATAATATTATTCAAATATTTTTTAACAACACAGAAAATCGAAATACTTATCTATTATTAAAAAAATTTATAATACTTTCTAATTATCAATATTATCTTTTTTTTGGGAATGCGTTTTTAGTCAACATGTTAATAATGATTTGGCTTTTCCGTTATGAGAATATAATTTGTTATTTTATATATTAATATGTATATATAATGCCTTTATTCTAAATCTTTATTGGAGATACAGTTTTTTTTCATCATTTTTTAGCAAATGATATATAAACCAAATTATCTATTGCCCAATTGTCATCCATCCTCATTTTATTTTTGTCTTCGTATCAAGAATACATCAAAGGTCAACTGTCAGCTGCCTATACCAAAATAATATCGTCTTTAGGACCACGATTGCAAGCCAGCAGGGTATTCGGCAGGCATCCAACTGATGAATATTGTGCTAGGTTTCTTGGTATGACAAGCTTTGGACTGTTAAAATTATCCTAGTTCAGTTGATATCCAAATATAGCTATATGTTAAACAGTTAGTTGTAATATATTGGCATTCTCTAGTGACACACATTATTCCAACTTCAATTCTACGTATCATCACGTCTGAGCATTTAACAGATTACAGACTTGTCCCCATTGTGATGGAAAGATTTCACCATATCGCTTTAAACTAGGTTCAGCCACTTTCATTCCCAGTTTTTCATCCTGTCTAACCTCTTCATACAATCTGTTTTACCGCTTTTGTATAAGTCTTATTCAACCCTATATGTAGTTGATATTCAGGACCAAAATAAGACCACAATAATAGAGACATCAAAAAAATGTTTGAATTTGAATAATCTTATTCTTGTCCAACTATTTTCATAATTTACCATCACAGATCTTTAACATTATTATAATTCATGTATAACAAGAAGAATTTTATCTAAATACTCAGGAATTTTGTACTAGAAAACTCAATATTTAATCATTTCTGAATTTAAACAATTTTCCAGTTGATCAAAATAAATAAAAAAAAATGTGATATATAAAATATATATATATATATATATATAAAGTTTTCTATTTCAAAATTTTTACTAAGCATAGTGTCATAATTTTCTTAGTATCTGGGCTATTAACAAATATTGCCTGCTTTTTGATTTTCAAGATTTTACCTTAACTTTATAACTTTAATGTTGATAAGGTTTAAAATCGCTTGCTGTTTAATCATATCTAAAGACACATTCACTGATTACACGCAAATTTCAATAACACAAACGATTGAGTTTGCCGAACGGCAAAAGTATCTGAACGCA
The DNA here is from genome assembly GCF_002237135.1 of Teleopsis dalmanni. Taxonomy (NCBI): domain Eukaryota; kingdom Metazoa; phylum Arthropoda; class Insecta; order Diptera; family Diopsidae; genus Teleopsis; species Teleopsis dalmanni. The sequence goes on along the minus strand of NC_051847.1, from coordinate 23,477,486 downwards.
ACTCACCACACTTTGTTAGCAAATATGAAAAAATGTTTCGTTTCAGTTGAGATACGCGCGCGGTCGCGTTAATACCAAAAAATAATAATTTATAAAATTTTTTATAGTTTAAGCAGAGTATAAAAAAAAAAATTATTTTGAAAATTTTTTTAAAATATTTGGCCAGCTTTAGTATGGTCGAATTAAAATAAAACACACAAAATATAGGTTTGAAATAGTTCAGTTATGTTAATAATTAAAATAAAAATGAACCGAAAATAAAATAAATTTTGCATTATCAATCTGCTAAAAGTATTGAGTACGATGTTTGCTTATGATAACAGTGGAAAAAAATTATTTTCATTATCTTAAAGTTAAAAAAAGTACACAGGTGCTTAAATGTGGGCTCTAAAGTAATTCTTATAGTTACAAAATAATAATAAAAATAATTTTTTTTTAAAAAATATGCAAAAAAAATATTTATTACGTTAACGCAATTAATGAATTTATTAAATTCAATAATAACTGTGATATTTAAAAAGCAAAATTGTTAAATGAAATATACGAGATATAAATTTATTGTAAAATAATTATATTAAAAAAGTGTTAAAATAATATACAATAAATTAAGAAAAATAAATCAAGTATTTCCAAATAAAAAATAATATAAAATATTAATTTCTTAATATTTATTAAGAAATAAATATAAAATGTGACCTCTTTTCGATTGTTCACTAAAATCTCAGTTAAAAATAAACTGAAAGTTCAATCGCACAAATCTTCTTATAAATTTTACAATATTATTTTATTGTGTTTATAGTGATTGTGTCTAACGAATTGTGAACATTTGTCAAAAATGCTAATTTCATACCATATATTTTTTAATAATAAATATTGTAATTATTGTTTTTTAGCTTATTTACTTTGTGTGTAAACAAACGAAATTTGCATTTGAGTTAAACAAATTTTACACCACATCGATGTGTTAGATAGTTCAACGCACATTAATTCAACGAGAATAACAACAATAAGCACACATTGTTGTTTATTGTTTGTATCTTATAACTTCAATTGTTGCCTTTATTTGCTGCTACTGCATTTGTCAATTCGAAATGTTAAAACGCGATGATATCAAAAATACATTGGCCTTGAATTTGAAAGTGCCGAAAATCATATTCTGTGAAATTTCATATCGGAATATATTTAGTATGCATAACATTTTACTAAAATACAAAATTTTCTAAATACAAATAAAAAATCACATCGAAAAAAACTCTGTAGGTTTAATTATTTCGAAATATCATTATTATTTAATATCGATTTATTAGGTCTTTATATGTGGAATGAATGGCCAACCTATTGTCATTACAGATAATCTAATTCTATTTCATTGAAACATATAAATTTGCACAAGTTAATAAGCCTATTTTTTTATCCCCAACATTTTTATTGCCTGGCGTAAATACTTTGGTCCCGTTTGAAGTTGTGATATAAAAATAAACCAAGGGTCGAAATAAATTGGTCACTTGGATTAACCAAACTTCAACTAATGACTTTTGTAAATGATGTGAAGGATTTCTTCTATGTAATAAATAATATTTATTGTTAACAGTGTTTCTCTTCTTCGTATCTCTTAAAAGTCTCTGCTATTTAAAATAAAGTGTTTTTTTTTCTATGATTGATTTTCATAAGGGAAATCAACAAAGGTCCAGCTTAGGGTGCAATAAAATGTGCACATTTTTATATTTCCATGATTTTTTCCTATAATATGCATATACGCTACACGAACTAAAGAACTATTATTGAAAAATAAGAATAGATAATGATATATAATAACAATAATGATGATAATGAATAGTCAAGAATTTAAGAAAACTGAAGGAAATCAATGAAATCAGTGAGTTACAAAATAATCTCCGCAAATAATAAAATAATAAGTACAGATATCTAATATCAATAATGATGATGATTAGATGTCAAAAGATTAAGAAAATTTAAAAAAAACACTAAAATCAGTGGGATCCAAGATAAATCACACAAAAAATAGTAGAACGAGTACTAAAACAATATGAATGCAATAAAATACAATACACTTAGTCACAGTCACGTTTGAATTTTCTTTTTTTTTACTTAGTTACAATAGATGATTTGATAGATGATATCAATATTGTTCCAACGTGTTTGCCAATGTTCAACTCTACTTGGTAGTGGTATATAAATGATTTCAAAATGTAAATCCAAGCATTCTTGAGTACAAAATCTTTTTTAACAATAAGTTTCTAAATAATTTGTCCTCAGTATATAGCATAGTATTTATTACATATATAGTTTGTATATAGTATGTTTGCCGCTGTTTGAACTATTTTGTTAATAACATTTGTCAATTTCAAAGTGATTAAAGTATCTTTGAACTTTTCCAATGTATACTGTAATACAGATATCAATCAATGAAAGAAAGATTATATACTTTCAAAAACCAAAAATTATCTATAAAAGACGCACATACTGCCACAAATTCAGGATTACATCTATTTTAAATAAAAACTCCTAATACGTAGGTTAGGCATACGTGTTAACCTGTTACAGATTTCACATAAGCATATTATGAGTCTACCATGTTTTCCTAGGGCTCATGTTCTTAGAAGTCACCGCTCATTGCGATTTAGTAATTTAAGTAGAAACAATTTTTTTGATGGTGCAGTGCATTCATTAAGAAAAGTCACTAGCAACCACTAATAGCATCCTAAAAAAAAGGCTAGCCGTAGTATTACTATGTATTTTGTTGTTCCTTCATTTTCCTACTCTACTGAAATTTTACTTTACATTCTTAACTCAAGAGTAATCTGCATAATTTAAACAAGTCTCCTTTCCAAGAACTGTGACCCATCTTCTTGCTAATACAGTACATATTCCCACGAATTGAGAGCTCAATAAATCTACCTCTCCATTTTGGCATATATCGCAAAAACTATCGATTAGAACTCCTAGTCTCTGTGTATGCCTGCCTATTAGGCAATGTTCGTTAACAAAATATGTTATATTACCGATATAATTAATAAATTAGTTTTGTAGTTCTAAATGAGGTAATAGACGTCTAGTTTATTATCTCATTTTCGTATTATGTGAATATTTTGAATAATGTATATAATATTGTAAATAAATATTTAAGCTGATTTTGTTAATAACCTTTAAAATTTAATCAGTCTCCAAACGCGTCTGTTTTGTATAATATAATTTTAATAAATTAAATATTTACTTGCATACTTTTTACAATTAAGGCTAAAATAAATTATTCTGCCAGTGCTGTAGATCATATTCATTTGAATAAATTTATGTTCCCCGATATAATGTAAAGGAAAATAATAAGTTCAAACAATATTCATTTATTCATTTAATTATTGGTTCAACTCATTTATTAATTACAATAATTATTTAAATTGTGTCTTTTAATGACTTATATGTAAATTGTTTGTGTCACTTTTGAAAGTAGAAGTAACACAATGTTTTCTGAACTTTGTCATTAACCCTTAGCACAGTTAATAAATTAAATCATGAACTTTGCATATAAAATTATAATTTGTTTATTTAATACCTGAATTAAATTGCACAACTTCATAATTTAAATGCGAATAAAATTCACTTGACCCTGTACCTTCGAGAAATCATCTTTCCGCATCTACATCCAATCCAAGGAAATTAAAATTTTTTTGCGCTCACAACTGGTTTGAGAAAAAAAAAAACATTTAAATTAGTTTTTTTTACTGTTTACTAATATTTATATTACGATTAATAAACACAAAAAAAATCGATTTGATATATGACGACACACGTTCTTTTTAGTCAATGTTCAATATTTATATACTCGAATGTACATACAATATAAACAAATTAAGTGATTATACAATTTCTAGAAGTAACTTTGCACTACGAACCCTTGACGATAATTACAGCCGCTAATGTATACTTAAATTTTAAAAAATATATATACATATATATAAATAAACAAATTTATACATTATTACGTGTTTACCTCAAAAAACAATTCTTTAGATATTCTATCATTTTTAAGCTTAAATAAAAAATATTTAATTAACATTATTTTAAACAATTAAAAACATTTTGACTCAATTTTGACTAATTTTGCTACCAAAGTAAAAATAATTCTGCTTAATACATTTTATATTGTTTATTTATATTTTAATCATATCTTTTTTATATATACTTTTTATATTATTTACAAAAAAAAGTCTTAAAAAAGTATGTATAAACAATCATCATCTACAAAAATTGTTTAAAATGATAAGAATGACATTGTACATTTAAAAGATTAACGACAAAATAAATTATGAAAAAAAATATTATTAAAATTAATTGTACACTACATTACATTAGATTAGATGCAAAGCAAATATAAATTAGCTTAAAAATAAAAATAAAATAAAAAATACGATTATAATCTAATATTTCTATTTATTTATTTCCATTTGACTCGAGGTAATTTTAAAACCCCTCTTTACGCCTTGACTGGATTATTGTTTATCACTTCATCAGACTAAGCAATAATTGACCTCAGATATGCATACCTCCCCGAGGAGCCTGTAACCATTCTGAGATCTCATAATGCGGTGTTGGTAAGTCTGTCAGTTTTCGAATTTCAGGTCCCTGAGGATGTCAATCGTTCTAAAGTACCATGGTACTATGTCTATTAAATTAAATTTTCATTTAAGAACTTTATACCCTATGCCAAGAAATCTAATTCAAATCGAAAAGGTGTGGTAATAGTGAGGAAATCTTCCGTTCAGAAAGAAAATTTTTTAATCAAATAAAATCTTGGGCTGAACATGCAGCTATTATATACTTATACACTAAGTTATATACACAAGTGTATATAAGTTTTGGGTTGATAAGTGTTATCCGAATTATGCTTCATCGAAATCAACCGTTGATCGTTGGTTTTCAGACTTTATACATGCCCGTTACATCGGAAAACGTTAAGATACTTTACAAAATTGTTTTAGACAACTGTAAAGTGAAGTTACAGAAACATTAATTTGATAAGTTTAGCAATACATAACTATAGTCAAACTACTCTTTTTCTACTTTGTCGTTGCCAACCATATCAGATTCAATCTCATCGAATCATAGCATCCAAACCTTGTATAATTTTTATTTTTTCAGTTGTTGATACGTATTCTCCTTAATGTGTAACTAAAGTCTATGATTATTTTTTCATCCCTGTTGTTACCAACCATGTCAAATCTAAACCCGTTGTATCCTAATTTAAAGCCTTACATAATTTTTACCATTTTTAGTTCAAGCCCATCGAATAATGGCATCCCAACTTTGTATAATTTTTATTTTTTTCAGTTGTTAATATGTATTCTCCATAATGGGTATATAAAGTTCATCTATCCCTTTCTCTTCCTCGTTATTATCAACCATGTCAAATCTAAGTCCTTCGCATCCCAGCCTTACCTAATTTTAGGTATTATAGATTGCCAGCCTTACATGATTTTTACTTTTTATCTTGTTGACTCGTCTTCTCTATAAGTCATTGTTCACTTCTTCTATCTATCTTCTGCTGCTCAATCCCTGCTCCCTTGTTGCTTGTAAACATTTTAATTTATAATATGTCTTCCGACGATAACTTACATATATAATAAACTTACTATACAAAACAAAATATTGACTTGAAAATAACGTTGTTTCGATTTCATGCAATAAACGAAATAATTTGCCCTGAGCGCATTCTTATAATTTAAACAAAAAATTATTCAAAAACCAAAATAAATTATGCAAAACAATTTAGTTAACCTATAGAAAAATCACATATACAGATATTTTTTTTAAAACAACTATTTAATCGGTCAATATGATATATAGACAATCTCTATATGTATTTGTATGACTTAATCGTTTATAAATTTTTTGTATATACATTTGTTGTTTTTAAAGTTAACATATCTCTATCTTTATACTTTTTTCTTATGTATTCTTATATATGTAAATATATATATAAATATATAGTTATATTTCAGCTTAAAAAATTATTATTAATGATTTTTATGGAATTTCTAGCTTCAAAATTCTTACATATTTTTCTGCTCATCAATTGTAAATCATGTGTATCGAACAGAGCATTTTTGTGTCATATTAAGTTTAAAATTATTGTTCCACATATTGAATTTGCAAATCAAACAAAATTATGTAGGTATGCTAAAAATACTAGCAACTGTTGTCTTAACTGTTCTTATCATATTAATTTAATAATATAAATTTTATTAACCTAAAATAAACGTAGATTATACTTTCCGCTTAGTTAAGTTCTTCATAATATTTAAAAGTAAAAAAACGAAATATACTATTGTTACTACATATATTGGCTTTTAGTAGAGATTTTACTTTAAAAGTTTACGGCGTGTATATAAAATTTATATCTTCAACTAATTTACAAGTAGTTAGACCAGAATCATACTGGTCTAAATATTGAATCATACTGGTTTCAAAAAAAATGTAAAACTAAAACGCGGTCTTAATATTTGAAATTATATTGTTAAATTCTAGTGATACGCATTTGCTTATTTCTTGTCCAGGGTAGGTGCAATTTATAAGTAAGCTAAGAAATTAATATTCTAGATGATTTCAGTAAATTAGGGGGAGTTTCATTGGAGAGCATCTTAAGCTTCCATAAAGGTTGAAAATGGTTTTATATCCTCTGAGTTGCGGCAACGAAATGGGCTACTAGCAGTAAGCGACCTAAAAGACCTATAGTACCCCTTAGTCAGATTAAAGTGCTTCACCAAGTCCGATTTCTTCAATGAAAGACAGAATAGTGCCCATCTTTCCTACTCTTGAATCCTTATGATCCATGAAATACTCTCCTAAGTCTTTCTTCAGCTTGTATATCAGTGACGGGCACTCCACAAGCACATGGTATGTAGTTTCTGTCTCTTCTCTACAGTATCTGTAGTCTGACTTGAATTGAATTCCTAACTTCGTTAGGTGATTATTCAATCTACAGTGACCGGTCAATAATCCCGTAATAATTCTTAGGTTATTCTTTGATTGTTCTTTGTAATTTTTAAAGCGTTTTAAATTGTAAGTTCCTAAAAGCATTTTATATTGTGATAGCCTTGAAAGCCTTTTTCAATAGAGTTCTCTTTCTTTATCCTCAGCGCCGTTCATAAGAATGGATGTGTGCCTACACCACAGCGAGGTTCTGGGCCTATCATTATTGAAGCCATACCTCTTCTTCCAAGTTTGTCTGCCATTTTGTTGTCTTGGATACCAGCATGCCCCGAAATCCATATTAAGTGCACCTGATTGTTCCAGCCGAGTATGTTGAACTGTCAATGCACTTCCATACCAGTTTGGATGTTGCCTGGTAGGATATGAGTGCCATTATAATTACTTGACTGTCAGTCAGATTTGCAATTTTACGGTTTCGGTAGTTATGTTCAAAGTTGAAACTGGCGCATCTATCTATAGCGTATATATCCGCTTGAAAGATGGTTATATTTTTTTCCTAGTGCTTCCCAGTATCTTTTGATAACCTAATCTAACACTGAAATTATTGTACTTTACTTTTTATTGAATTTTTAAAGATTATAATATAAATTAATATCATTTTTTTTTGTTGAAGAATGAGCCAATTGATAAATCTAAATAGAATTTTAACCTTTCCAACTAGCATTCTTCATGCGACTGTCACTTGCTGTTCTCATACAATTTATAATGTTAAACATCACATCGGCATCGTTAGCAAATTTATCTAGACAGCGGAACTTAGCAATCGAATAGACGCTGCAATGCAAATTCAATTTTGACTATTTCAATTCGTATTTATGTGACTCTATGTATTAGAATCCGCTTGTCTATTAAAATCCGGTTTCTGATACAAGAAATCGTTACGGCGTCTTTGGCAACGTTATTTTGACGGAGAGAGTGATCTTTATTTTTTTGCAGGTCCTTTTATCCTTTGAGGTGTAGACGTCAGCATAAACCATTAGTTCTAATACCTTATTCTACATCTTAACCTATATCCTGATTACAATTTTATAATCTAATACAAGTATGTAGCGAATCTTTTTAGTTATGCTGTTGATAGTCCAGGCTTAACATCTTATTTTTTAAACCAGCCCCGTTTATGATTAGGCCTATGTCTTCTACACTATGTTACAAACACCATGACTAAAATATTATACCCTTTTCGCACGTTACGTGAAAGGTATAATATATTATGAACAACAGAAAATCATTCAAATGAATTTAATTTGTTTAAACGTAAACATGTTAACTGGCATAAATATAGTTAACAAACAAGATTAGAAATGCATAATTTATTGAACTAAATTAATAAGCGTGTTACTTCATATGTACAATATACTATTGTATTTCAAGCAGAACATGTGTTTCACAAAAAAACAACACAAAATATTTAATAGATTATTAAAAGCTACCGAAACTTATCTATTGCAATTTGTGAGGTGCATTAGACTTTTGTTTAACAATCACGCAAGATACAATCGCAAGGAACATGCAACATTTTTTATGAAATATTTGTTTTTTTTATATATATATATTTTATTAATAATTAGTGTGAACAAATCATATTTATTTAATAACTATTACACTCTTAATTGTTGCAAAAACAAATAATAATTTTTCTGATTATTATCTAAAAAGTAGTTAAATAAAATATGCATAAATAAAACAAATTACAGATACTGGTATAATAAATTTAAAATGTAAAATTAAAATGATAAAGGTGATATTTTTTAATCATATAAAAAATAAATAATTCAAAAATAACAAAAATATCGTTAAACAAGAAAACATTAAATGAAAATAAACTACCTCAGATGTATGAATATTCACAAGACACAAGCACTTTAATGCTACCAAATGAAAGCAAAATGGACTTTATGATGGGCGTTTTAACGGGCGCCTATGTTGTCATCGCTGTTGTTGTATTTTACATTATTTATATTATAAAAGCGAAACTAGGTAAATTTTAAAGTAAATAAATAATCATATAAACAAATATTACATATATAACATCTTATGTATTTAGTTGCATTATGACTGCCTTTAATTTGAATGGCAGCTCAATTTTTACATTTTAATATTAAACATTTTTATTTATTCATTTATGTTATAAATTATGAAATAATAAATACTTTATTTAAAATAGACTTAAATCTTATATTATAAAATTGTAAAAATAAAAATAAAATAAATATATAGTAAATAAAAATAACATAATTTATGTAAATACATTTTTATATACATATTTCTTTATTTTTAAAACAACTTCACATTGCTGAATCTATCTGTAATACAGTACTACAGTAATTATCTAATATAACAAATATCCAATCTAACTAACGACAACACTCTGTCATTGACTATTCTATATAACGAATGCATATATAAATATTTGTATATATATTTATACATATTTTAAATATAAATATCAAATGTGACATATATGTATATATATATATACATTTATATACAGAAACTATCAAACCTATTTCGTTAAAATTTTAATGAAAAAGAGATGTACAATTTATAGACTATGTTTTAAATATAAACGGAACTGGGGTTACTTAAATGCAAAAATAATTTTTCTTTGGAGAAAGGAACAAATTGGATTTCAAAGAGCAAAACACTTAGAACTGAAACACGAAGGCAAAACTTGTGTACTTACAACTTTAAGATTAAGGATTTAGACCCGATAAACAAACGGATGGATACATTTATTTTCAATCAGTTTATCTTTTACTATAGTGTACTATGTCTCCCAATAACAGCCACAAAATAATTAAGTATATATTTCTTCAAATAATAAATTACTCTTAATATATTTAAAAAAAAATAATGAGTATTTTTTAGGTAGTGTAGAAACTTTAAAAGAAAAAAAAACACACAAAGATAAATAAAATATGTTAATTCTTTTAATTTGATGGATGGATAATATGCATAATATGGCATTATTGATGCGAAATGATCCGGGAGTCATTTGCTGAACTTTATGACTTTTTCAATCATTTGAAGACGTATCTCATATCAATAGTGTACTCATTGTTGAGTTCCAAGTATAAAATCAATTCTGGTTTATCCTCATAGACCAACTATTTAAAGTAACGCTACAGAAAATAAATCAGCAGCGTCAGATCAAAAGATCTTGCTGTCCACACAATGGGTCTGTTACTGAAGATTTTATATACATATTATTATCAAATTATTCTTTCAATAAGTCAGTAGTTGACTTTAAAATATTCACTGTAACACCTTTCTATTGAAACAAACGTCTAGCAAACCACACTTTTGAAAACAACGTTTCGTTCAATATAACTCGATAGTAACGAGCACCATTAATGATGACACTTGCATTTTCTTTATTTTTTAAAAAATAGCCCGATTATAATATCAATCCAAACTGCACCAAACAGTTCAGTTTTTCAGATATATGAGATATTGAAGGGGTGCCAACGGATTTTTCAAGTGATTTTATCAACTTTACTTATTAACAAACGCTTTGAGGTAGGATTAAGTGTCAACCTAAATAAAATTGTACCATTAAAAAAGGATTTTACCATTCAATAAAGTCGCAACAGAAAGAATCAATTTACAACTTCAATAATATAGAGACGTAAGTCAATGTCCTTGCACAAAATATATCACACTGATCTCAAGAGCAGCAAAGCTTTAAATATATAAACCAATGTAGAAATTATTTTATTAATGGCTAAATATTAAGTTTTTTTTTATGTTTATTTAGTAAAAATAAATAATTACATTGAATAATTTTTCACTCATTTATTAAAAATGATTTATTAAAAAAAATTTATATTAATGCCTATAACAGATCTTATTTATTTTATTTATTTAATTAGATTTATATAAAATACGTTAATGCTTTTACTTTATTATATTAAGTTTGTGTTATTATTTTATATATATCTACTAAAATATCTACTATACATATTTTTATTAGTTTATTTTAACTTTAAAATATAATAATAATATCATTTGTTATTAACACAGTAACTTATGATAATATAACGTTATACCAATAGCTTGAACCAAATTTTTGCATGTAATAATGTTGTGTTTTATTTTGTTGAAATATTCCCTAATACTCGAATTCTCTACTAGTATATTACAGATAAAAATAAGTTATTTTATGAATAACTTTCTTTCTTGATATATATTTTTTAGATTTGCCCGGAGTTATTAGTGATCACAACAACCAAAGACTAAATTCCAGCCATAACAATAATCAGAATGATTTTTCCGAAATATCACAGATGCGTCTGCGGCAGCTAATTGAAACTATATTAGCTGAAACATTACGTACACCAATCTTAAGCTCTAGTGCGGTCTCAGAAATTGCACTAGACACCCATAGCAATGCAGAAACAATACCGTATTCTAACGGTGATGTCAAAATGAACTCCCGTCGTCACCGAACCGAACACTATTTTGAACCAAAAGCCTATCAAGATTTATTGGCTACTGCTGTGCTCAACAAGGTATGTTATTAATAAAATAAAAAAATATTTTACCAAAATTGTTTGATGATTATGTTTTTAAGTCAGCTAAAGATAAGAACGAAACTTGCATATTTATAAATATCTCACCTATATAATGACAAAAGTGTATTTTTTATAAATGTATATAAACTCGGATATAATACATAAACTCATTAACCCCATTTATTTAGTTCTAAACTTATTATTACTTAGATCGCAATTATACACGACATCTCGTAGGGGTTTACATAAGGATTATTCACATTTAAAATATTCTAAACATATGAGAACTGCAATTTGGTTATATATTTAAAATAGACGTGACAAATAACTGCTTATCAAATGGCTGTATTTGTCTATACCCTGACCTTAATTGGGTCAGTACAACTTTTATTCTTAGAGTTATCAGGAAAGTTTTATCATTTTATACCATAAGAACTTGTTCTTGTAGAAGACTCTATCTCAGTATGAAAGATCTGTAATTATTGAAGTTACTTGATCTTACTGATATAGTCACCGTTACAGCAGATGTCAAAGAATTTATGATACGAAGAAAGAGATCGAAAGTGTATTTTGATTTTGATGCCATTAGATAATTTTTTTTTTATACAGAGATTTTAAAAACACGTCATTTAATTTACCAGACAATGAAATCTTGTAAGTTCTTTCAATGAAGTTGTCGTACCATGCCAGTGGTATTGAGAAATTTACTAGTTTCGTTTATTATCTTATAAAATCAGAAACTGCAGTGATACTACCATCTCTACGAATATCGTACCATGCAACATTGACCATATTCTCAAGAACTTTATTTTAAAACTGTTGAATTATATCAATACTGCTCTAGAGGTTCCGGCCCAAATTTGTACAATATAAGGCCACACTGGTTTTGTGTATGCAGAGTTTTAATCTATTTCTGATGAATTAGTCCACTAATGAAAGCTTCAATCTGAGTTATTTATGTTTTTTATGATACCAAAAGAAACTGTGTTCTTGTTATATTTTAATTCAGTTCTTTCCAGACACGAAGGAAACCTTTATCGTCATATCGTATTACAGCGGCGTCAAGTTTATGTGAATCTAGATCTATTTAGGACGATCAACGTTTATGTTAAATTCTCATTAATTAAAATGTTATTGTTAATATAGTTTTATTTATAGTATGTGGCATTTAAAAACTTATAGTAATTTCTTTAATTGTTTTTCAATTTTTCTTAAAGTCTATAATATTCTTAGTATAATTATTTTCACCTTAGAAAAGCGGTAGTAGAGGAATGAAAAATATGTTTGGTTATGAAATAAAAACCACTGGAAGGAACTAAAGCGGGTTTTTATTCAAATCGTTTAAGTTCATTATGCATTTTTATTTATGCAAAAAAATAAAAAAACTTTTTAAGGTAAATGGTACAAAGAAATAACACAGAAAACCTACCTTTTGCAAACACCTCCTACATATGTTGAAGGAAATAAAAATATATATAAATATAAAATACAAACTTATTCGTACATCTAATGTCAGTGAACTTAATACTATCAAAGGGAACCCCAAAGCGCTTACATGAAACATGACGACGGTTTCAAAGGGAAAATACATCTAAAACACTTGTTGAACTCAAAATGTTCGTTGTGTGTTAAAGATAATTATCGAGGAAGCAATAGAAAAAGTAAGCAAATAAATTTTCCACGTCAAGAATCTAATTTCGAGGTCTAACCAAGTCTGACATAATGACGACAAAATCTAAAAATGTAACTTAGATTTTAGTACCTTAAATACTGAACACACTGTCGTCACTGTTGTCACTATTTGCCTGTATCTGCACATCTAGTTCAGACTTTCGTTAAGTTTTTCATTGAGCATTTGTTTGGATTCCTTCCTGTTACTTTATGTAGAAAAAATATTGAATTTTAGAATTCGACAGACAACTCTTCTTTAAAACTATTTTCAATTATTTACAGAATATATTGCGTAAATTAGTTGGTTTTCAACTGTTTAGCTGAATAGACGTTTATAATTTCAACGTAAAAATACGTGAAGTACTTGTAGAAAAAACAAAATTTATATTAATACAATTAACTAAAGTCAAAAATTAATAAATACATATATATATATATATATAAATATAATTAATTATTTAAAAAACAAACATTCAAAACTGAATATAAAAACATAAATACAATGTAGATTTAGAAATGGAGGATCAGGAGCAAGACAAGGATTCAAATGTACATATCGATTTCATCCAGTATTAAGATAAAAAAGCAGTGCATTTTAAGTCTAGAATGCTTAAGCCTATTAAAATATTTATAATGTATAATAAATATGTGAAGAAATATAATACAATAAATCTGAAATATATATATATAATATACATAATGTTTATATAAATATATTATATATAATAAACATAATGTTTATATATATGTAAATAATGTATTAATAAATATAACATTAGTTTTACATATCTATAAATTTTATTTTAATAAGACTAATATTAAATATATTTAATATTCTTTATATATATAATGATATGCATAATAAATATAGAAAGAAAAAGTAATTTAATAAATCTATAACCTTTATTTAAACATTATAATAAATAATCTAAATATCTACATAAATGAATTTATAAAAGAAATATTAAAAAAAGAAGAATAATTATTTCTATTATTTAATTAAAATTAAATATTATATAATATGATATATTATATTATATTATATTATTAATATATAACATATTAAAATATAAAATTTATATTCAAATTTACAATATCTTTATTAATGTTTGCTAAACCAATCTTAAAAATTGCAAAATTATTCGCATTGACCTGCAATTTTTTTCTGCTTTTCATTCCACAGATATGGGTTATATTTCTAAAAATAATCTATATATGTGGTGTAGAGAGAACTCTAATTAAATTAAAAAAATTGTATTTAAAAAAATCGAATATATTTTATAAATAGATTTCTTTACATTTTTGAGTTCATTTTTATCTGTTCGTTTGTATATCCTTCTAGTTGAGCAGACTCTACCGGTAAAAAATGTTGGTCTCTTCCTTATAGAATAGTAACACTAAAAACGTTTGTAGTTGTACTTTCAACCTCGAAAACTATATTCTAAGCATTATATTTCTACCGACACCTTTCCAAGTAGTAAAATTAAATAATAGAAAATTTCTATTGCCTCATTTAGTAACCTGCCTTCTGAATATTTTGTTATTTGCATACATAAATCACGCTAATTTACATTGTACGTTAACTTAATGTAATTGTTTTCACCCTTAATTTGTAAAATACTACGTCAATTATTTAAATATAATTATTTATATATATATAATCTTTACAACACAGAAATAAATATACCATAGTTTCATAAATATATTATATTATATTGTTTTTAAATATATTGTTTTTTTATTAATAAATAAATTTTAAAATTTGCACTATATTTCTAGATTGTTGATAAACAAGGAAATACAAGATTATTTTCGGAAAGTTCACCAGATTTAAGTGCCAATAATATTGATGAAAACTTTAACATCGAAGAAAATAGTATATCTTCATGCAGTTCAGTCGAACCACGAAGTGAATGCAGCTACACCGACAATGAACAAATACTCAAAGTAAACATTTTTCAAAATTATAAAAATATAAAAGAAAATAATAATATAATATCTTACAGAACAATAAGGTTGATAAATCGCAACAACATAAAAATCTCGACAATTCACTGGGACGTGAATCAGCTTTGAGCGATTATGTTGCGAACCACACAGTACCATTACCTGACTTTTCTGCGCCGCCAACAGAATCTGAAGAGGATGGTATGTTATTACTTACAACTTTATTTGTACGGCATTATATAAAATATATTTTTAGACTTTGTTTCGGTGACCTCTAGTAAGATTGGTGATGCCACCTGGGAAGATAACTGGCTTTTTAGAAAGAAACGCTCATCATTGAGTAATTCTACTTCAACAACTGGATGTGGTATGTTAGTACCTGCACCCACAGAAGATATACGTGCTCAAATTGGTGATAAAACAGCTGATGAAATCAGTGATCTTTCAGAATTTGGTTCAGACACTGATGACTCATCAATAGATTTACTGCATACTAAATCAGTAAATAATCGTGTATTGAATAAACATGTTATCGGTGGTGAAAATACAAAAATGGCACTTGATGAACTAATAGAATGTGCTAGCATAGTTTCAGGCACACTAATAGAAGAAACCGAGCCCACATATACTGAAACAAAAAATGAACAGATTACACAAATTCTATCGACGAAAATGGAGACTTTCAATGAGCACGTGAATAATGTATCAAGCACAAAAGGTGAAGAACTAAAATTAGCAGACCAAATTGAGTGTGAACCCATATCAGGTAAGTCAGAATATTTTTTATTTTCCCATATGTAACTAGTAGTATAGATTCACACTAACATTAGTCTGTAAATTAAAATGAAACATTTTCCTTTCGTGTAAATTGCATAGTTCTATAAGCTAGTTTATCATACATGGAATACCAATCGAGCTTCCAGTAGAATCACAAAATGTCATTTCCAATCGAAGGAATCAAGTATCTTTGCATGATAAAAGAAACGACTTTGAGCTGTCGTTTATGTTTTCAGACTTAAATCAAATCGACTTGTGTGAATCGACTGATTACACTGGATATAGTACAATAGAAATTTTTGATGCAGATCCAAGTGATAATGCATGTGAAGAAACTGAACCTCGGGGTCCTTCAGTTATAGAAATTCTTGCTGCAATAGCACTTGGACCTATGATTGCCATACCTGCTGCGGAACAGGAAACCGTATTAACGCCGAATGAAATTGCATCTTTAAAGGAACTAAGCGATTTAGCTTTATCTGAAATAAATTCACGTTCGACAGAAAGAGTGCACCATACACTAGGTGTAATTCAAGAGGAAATGTCCGATGACGAATGCCAAAAAGAATACATAAAAGAAAGCAAGCATCTGTTATCCCTAAGTGAACTAAGTTCATTTACATCAAAAACAAACATATTTATCGAAGATCAACCAGTTTCTGAAGAGAATGTTCAGCTGCCCAAATACCAAAATATAAATACCGCAGTTACAAATACAGTTTTAGAGGTACAATGTGAAGATGCTGAATTACTGTCTACTTCATCAACAACTGATAATGTAATATGTGTGCAATCTCTTACTGCCGAAAATGTATCTCATAGTAAAGAAGTACAAAACTCAAAGGGGCTCGTTGCAATTGAAATAGAAACAACAATCCCCAAATCTGATATTAATGAAATCTGTGAAAAAAATAACATGAAAGAATCAAATGTATTAGTTCAGAATACAGTTGCAGAAGTACAATGTGAAGAAATTGAATTAGTTTCCTCATTAACAACAACAGAAAACGTAACACATATTCAATCTCCTTCCGAGGAAAATATATCTAATGCTAAAGAACTACAAAATTCACTGAAACTCATTGTAACTGAAAGTGAACCACAAACAAACCAAATTGATAAAGCTGCATCAAATAACAGAGTAGAAGAAGACAACATAATTTGCACAGAAGATGTTCCTGTAGTAACTTCTGAACCGACAATAATATGTGAATCAAATGAATTAATACCAGATACAGTTGCGAAAGTACAATGTGAAGAAATTGAATTAGTATCTTCTTTACCAACAACAGATAATGAAACATGTATTGCACCTGCTTCCGAGGAAAATGTATTAAACGTTGAAGAACTACAGAACTCACCGGAGCTCACTGCATCTAAAACTGAACCACCAATAAACCAAATTGATATAACTGAAACAAATAACTCAGTGGAAGAAGAAAATCTTATTTGCTCAGAAGATGTTCCTGTAGTAACCTCTGAACCGACAATAATCTGTGAATCAAATAATGCAACAGAATCAAATGAATTAGTATCAGATACAGTTGTGGAAGTACAATGCGAGCAAGTTGAATTAGTATCTTCTTTAGCAACAACAGATAATAACACATGTACTGCACCTGCTTCCGAGGAAAATGTATTAAACGTTGAAGAACTACAGAACTCACCGGAGCTTACTGCATCTGAAACTGAACCACCAATAAACCAAATTGATATAACTGAAACGAATAACTCAGTGGAAGAAGAGAATCTTATTTGCTCAGAAGATGTACCTGTAGTAACCTCCGAATCGACAATATTATATGAAGAAAACAACACAATAGAATCAAATGAATTAGTATCAAATACAGTTGTGGAAGTACAATGCGAGCAAGTTGAATTAGTATCTTCTTTAGCAACAACAGATAATAACACATGTACCGCACCTGCTTCCGAGGAATTAAACGTTGAAGAACTACAGAATTCACCCGAGCTTACTGCATCTGAAACTAAACCACCAATAAACCAAATTCATATAACTGAAACAAATAACTTAGTGGAAGAAGAGAATCTTATTTGCTCAGAAGATGTACCTGTAGTAATCACTGAAGCGACAATAATATGTGAATCACATGAATTAGTACCAGATGCAGTTGCGAAAGTACAATGTGAAGAAATCGAATTGGTTTCTTCTTTAGCAACAACAGATAATGAAACATGTATTGCACCTGCTTCCGAGGAAAATGTATCAAACGTTGAAGAACTCCAGAACTCACCGGAGCTTATTGCATCTGAAACTGAACCACCAATAAATCAAATTGATATAGGTGACGCAAACTACTCAAGGGAGGAAGAAAATCTTATTTGCTCAGAAGATGTACCTGTAGTAACCTCAGAACCGACAATAATCTGTGAATCAAATAATGCAATAGAATCAAATGAATTAGTATCAGATACAGTTGTGGAAACACAATGCGAGCAAGTCGATTTAGTTTCTTCTGAAGCAACAACAGATAATAACACATGTACTGTACCTGCTTCCGAGGAAAATGTATTAAACGTTGAAGAACTAGAGAGTTCACCGGAGCTCACTGCATCTGAAACTGAACCACCAATAAACCAAATTCATATAACTGAAACAAATAACTCAGTGGAAGAGGAGAATCTCATTTGCTCAGAAGATGTACCTGTAGTAACCTCAGAATCGACAATAATCTGTGAATCAAATAATGCAATAGAATCAAATGAATTAATACCAGATACAGTTGTGGAAGTACAATGCGAGCAAGTCGAATTAATATCTTCTTTAACAACAACAGATAATGAAACATGTACTGCACCTGCTTCCGAGGAAAATGTATTAAACGTTGAAGAACTAGAGAGTTCACCGGAGCTCACTGCATCTGAAACTGAACCATCAACAAACCAAATTCATATAACTGAAACAAATAACTCAGTGGAAGAAGAGAATCTTATTTGCTCAGAAGATGTACCTGCAGTAACCTCTGAAGCGACAATAATATGTGAATCAAATGAATTAATACCAGATACAGTTCCGGAAGTAAAAAGCAAGAAAGTCGAATTAGTATCTTCTTCAGCAACAACAGATAATGAAACATGTACTGCAATTGCTTCCGAGGAAATTGTATCAAACGTTGAAGATCTACAGAATTCACCGGAACACAGTGTAACTGAATCTGAACTACAAACAAACCAAATTGACATAGCTGAAACGAATAACTCAGTGGAAGAAGAGAAACTAATTTGCTCAGAAGATGTACCTGTAGTAACCTCAGAACCGACAATAATCTGTGAATCAAATAATGCAATAGAATCAAATGAATTAATACCAGATACAGTTGTGGAAGTACAATGCGAGCAAGTCGAATTAGTATCTTCTTTAGCAATAACAGATAATGAAACATGTACTCCACCTGCTGCCGAGGAAAATGTATTAAACGTTGAGGAACTAGAGAGTTCACCGGAGCTCAATGCATCTGAAACTGAACCATCAACAAACCAAATTCATATAACTGAAACGAATAACTCAGTGGAACAAGAGAATCTTATTTGTTCAGAAGATGTACCTGTAGTAACCTCAGAACCGACAATAATCTGTGAATCAAATGAATTACTTACAGATACAGTTGTGGAAGTACAATGTGAAGAAATTGGATTAGTATCTTCTTTAGCAACAACAGATAATGAAACATCTATCGCACTTGCTACCGAGGAAAATGTATCTAATGTTGAAGATCTACAGAATTCACCGGAGCTCACTGCATCTGAAACTGAACCACCAATAAATCAAATTGATATAGGTGACGCAAACTACTCAAGGGACGAAGAAAATCCTATTTGCTCAGAAGATGTACCTGTAGTAACCTCAGAACCGACAATAATCTGTGAATCAAATGAATTAGTACCAGATACAGTTGTGAAAGTACAATGTGAAGAAATTGGATTAGTATCTTCTTTAGCAACAACAGATAATGAAACATCTATCGCACTTGCTACCGAGGAAAATGTATCTAATGTTGAAGATCTACAGAATTCACCGGAGCTCACTGCATCTGAAACTGAACCACCAATAAATCAAATTGATATAGGTGACGCAAACTACTCAAGGGACGAAGAAAATCTTATTTGCTCAGAAGATGTACCTGTAGTAACCTCAGAACCGACAATAATCTGTGAATCAAATAATGCAATAGAATCAAATGAATTAATACCAGATACAGTTGTGGAAGTACAATGCGAGCAAGTCGAATTAGTATCTTCTTTAGCAACAACAGATAATGAAACATGTACTCCACCTGCTTTCGAGGAAAATGTATTAAACGTTGAAGAACTAGAGAGTTCACCGGAGCTCACTGCATCTGAAACTGAACCATCAACAAACCAAATTCATATAACTGAAACGAATAACTCAGTGGAAGAAGAGAATCTTATTTGCTCAGAAGATGTACCTGTAGTAACCTCCGAAGCGACAATATTATGTGAAGAAAACAACACAATAGAATCAAATGAATTAGTATCAGATACGGTTGCAGAAGTACTATCTGAAGAAGTCGAATTAATTTCTTCCTTAGCAATAACAGATAATGAAACATGTATTGCACCTCCTTCCGAGGAAAATATATCAAACGTTGAAGAACCACAAAATTTACCGGAGCTCACTGCATCTGAAATTGAACCATCAATAAACCAAATTGATATAACTGAAACGAATAACTCAGTGGAAGAAGAGAATCTTATTTGCTCAGAAGATGTACCTGTAGTAACCTCCGAAGCGACAATAATCTGCGAATCAAATAATGCAATAGAATCAAATGAATTAATACCAGATACAGTTGTGGAAGTACAATGCGAGCAAGTCGAATTAGTATCTTCTTTAGCAACAACAGATAATGAAACATGTACTCCACCTGCTTTCGAGGAAAATGTATTAAACGTTGAAGAACTAGAGAGTTCACCGGAGCTCACTGCATCTGAAACTGAACCATCAACAAACCAAATTCATATAACTGAAACGAATAACTCAGTGGAAGAAGAGAATCTTATTTGCTCAGAAGATGTACCTGTAGTAACCTCCGAAGCGACAATATTATGTGAAGAAAACAACACAATAGAATCAAATGAATTAGTATCAGATACGGTTGCAGAAGTACTATCTGAAGAAGTCGAATTAATTTCTTCCTTAGCAATAACAGATAATGAAACATGTATTGCACCTCCTTCCGAGGAAAATATATCAAACGTTGAAGAACCACAAAATTTACCGGAGCTCACTGCATCTGAAATTGAACCATCAATAAACCAAATTGATATAACTGAAACGAATAACTCAGTGGAAGAAGAGAATCTTATTTGCTCAGAAGATGTACCTGTAGTAACCTCCGAAGCGACAATAATCTGCGAATCAAATAATGCAATAGAATCAAATGAATTAATACCAGATACAGTTGTGGAAGTACAATGCGAGCAAGTCGAATTAGTATCTTCTTTAGCAACAACAGATAATGAAACATGTACTCCACCTGCTTCCGAGGAAAATGTATTAAACGTTGAAGAACTAGAGAGTTCACCGGAGCTCACTGCATCTGAAACTGAACCATCAACAAACCAAATTCATATAACTGAAACGAATAACTCAGTGGAAGAAGAGAATCTTATTTGCTCAGAAGATGTACCTGTAGTAACCTCAGAACCGACAATAATCTGTGAATCAAGTGAATTAGTTACAGATACAGTTGTGGAAGTACAATGCGAGCAAGTCGAATTAGTATCTTCTTTAGCAACAACAGATAATGAAACATGTACTCCACCTGCTTTCGAGGAAAATGTATTAAACGTTGAAGAACTAGAGAGTTCACCGGAGCTCACTGCATCTGAAACTGAACCATCAACAAACCAAATTCATATAACTGAAACGAATAACTCAGTGGAAGAAGAGAATCTTATTTGCTCAGAAGATGTACTTGTAGTAACCTCCGAAGCGACAATATTATGTGAAGAAAACAACACAATAGAATCAAATGAATTAGTATCAGATACAGTTGTGGAAACACAATGCGAGCAAGTCGAATTAGTTTCTTCTGAAGCAACAACAGATAATAACACATGTAGTGTACCTGCTTCCGAGGAAAATGTATTAAACGTTGAAGAACCACAAAATTTACCGGAACTCACTGCATCTGAAACTAAACCATCAATAAACCAAATTGATATAGCTGAAACAAATAACTTAGTGGAAGAAGAAAATCTTATTTGCTCAGAAGATGCACCTGTAGTAACTTCCGACCCGACAGTAATCTGTGAAGAAAACAACACAACAGAATTAAATGAATTAGTATCAGATACAGTTGTAGAAGTACAATGTGAAGAAATCAAATTAGTTTCTTCTGAAGCAACAACAGATAATGAAACATGTATTGCATCTGCTTCCGAAGAAAATGTATCTAATGTTGAAGAACAACAAAATCTACCGGAGCTCACTGCATCTGAAACTAAACCATCAATAAACCAAATTGATATAGCTGAAACAAATAACTTAGTGGAAGAAGAAAATCTGATTTGCTCAGAAAATGCACCTGTAGTACCTTCCGACCCGACAGTAATCTATGAAGAAAACAACACAACAGAATTAAATGAATTAGTATCAGATACAGTTGTGGAAGTACAATGTGAAGAAATCGAATTAGTTTCTTCTGAAGCAACAACAAATAATGAAACATGTATTGTACCTGCTTCCGATGAAAATGTATCTAATGCTGAAGATCTACAGAATTCACCGGAGCTCACTGCATCTGAAACTGAACCACCAATAAACCAAATTCAAATAACTGAAACGAATAACTTAGTGGAAGAAGAAAATCTTATTTGCTCAGAAGATGTACCTGTAGTAACCTCAGAATCGACAATAATCTGTGGATCAAATAATGCAACAGAATCATATGAATTAGCACCAGATAGTGTTGTGGAAGTACAATGCGAGCAAGTTGAATTAATATCTTCTTCAGCAACAACAGATAATGAAACATGTGTTGCACCTCCTTCCGAAGAAAATGTATCTAATGCTGAAGATCTACAGAATTCACCGGAGCTCACTGCATCTGAAACTGAACCACCAATAAACCAAATTCATATAACTGACACGAATAACTCAGTGGAAGAGGAAAATCTTATTTGCTCAGGAGATGTACCTGTAGTAACCTCAGAACCGACAATAATCTGTGAATCAAATAATGCAATAGAATCATACGAATTAATACCAGATACAGTTGTGGAAGTACAATGCGAGCAAGTCGAATTAATATCTTCTTCAGCAACAACAGATAATGAAACATGTATTGAACCTCCTTCCGAAGAAAATGTATCTAATGCTGAAGATCTACAGAATTCACCGGAGCTCACTGTATCTGAAACTGAAACACCAATAAACCAAATTTATATAGGTGACGCAAACTCCTCAAGGGAGGAAGAAAATCTTATTTGCTCAGAAGATGTACCTGTAGTAACCTCAGAACCGACAATAATCTGTGAATCAAATAATGTAACAGAATCAAATGAATTAGTATCAGATACAGTTGTGGAAGTACAATGTGAAGAAATCGAATTAGTTTCTTCTGAAGCAACAACAGATAATGAAACATGTATTGAACCTGTTTCCGAGGAAAATATATCAAACGTTGAAGAACCACAAAATTTACCGGAACTCACTACATCTGAAACTAAACCATCAATAAACGAAATTGATATAGCTGAAACAAATAACTTAGTGGAAGAAGAAAATCTTATTTGCTCAGAAGATGCACCTGTAGTAACTTCCGACCCGACAATAATCTGTGAATCAAATAATGTAACAGAATCAAATGAATTAGTATCAGATACAGTTGTGGAAGTACAATGTGAAGAAATCGAATTAGTTTCTTCTGAAGCAACAACAAATAATGAAACATGTATTGCACCTGCTTCCGAAGAAAATGTATCTAATGCTGAAGAGCTACAGAATTCACCGGAGCTCACTGCATCTGAAACTGAACCACCAATAAACCAAATTCATATAACTGAAACGAATAACTCAGTGGAAGAAGAAAATCTCATTTGCTCAGAAGATGTACCTGTAGTAACCTCAGAACCTACAATAATCTGTGAATCAAATAATGCAATAGAATCATATGAATTAGTACCAGATACAGGTGTGGAAGTACAATGCGAGCAAGTTGAATTAATATCTTCTTTAGCAACAACAGATAATGAAACATGTATTGCATCTGCTTCCGAGGAAAATGTATTAAACGTTGAAGAACTACAGAATTCACCGGAGCTCACTGCATCTGAAACTGAACCACCAATAAATCAAATTGATATAGGTGACGCAAATTACTCAGTGGAGGAAGAAAATCTTATGTGCTCAGAAGATGTACCTGTAGTAACCTCAGAACCGACAATAATCTGTGAATCAAATAATGCAATAGAATCATACGAATTAATACCAGATACAGTTGTGGAAGTACAATGCGAGCAAGTTGAATTAATATCTTCTTTAGCAACAACAGATAATGAAACATGTATTGCACCTGCTTCCGAAGAAAATGTATCTAATGCTGAAGATCTACAGAATTCACCGGAGCTCACTGCATCTGAAACTGAACCACCAATAAACCAAATTGATATAACTGAAACGAATAACTCAGTGGAAGAGGAGAATCTTATTTGCTCAGGAGATGTACCTGTAGTAACCTCAGAACCGACAATAATCTGTGAATCAAATAATGCAATAGAATCAAATGAATTAGTACCAGATACAGTTGTGGAAGTACAATGCGAGCAAGTTGAATTAATATCTTCTTTAGCAACAACAGATAATGAAACATGTATTGCACCTGCTTCCGAGGAAAATGTATTTAATGTTGAAGATCTACAGAATTCACCGGAGCTCACTGCATCTGAAACTGAACCATCAACAAACCAAATTGATATAATTGAAACGAATAACTCAGTGGAAGAAGAGAATCTTATTTGCTCAGAAGATGTACCTGTAGTAACCTCCGAATCGACAATATTCTGTGAATCAAATAACACAATAGAATCAAATGAATTAGTATCAAATACAGTTGTGGAAGTACAATGCGAGCAAGTTGAATTAGTATCTTCTTTAGCAACAACAGATAATGACACATGTACCGCACCTGCTTCCGAGGAATTAAATGTTGAAGAACTACAGAATTCACCGGAGCTTACTGCATCTGAAACTAAACCACCAATAAACCAAATTCATATAACTGAAACGAATAACTTAGTGGAAGAAGAGAATCTTATTTGCTCAGAAGATGTACCTGTAGTAATCACTGAAGCGACAATAATATGTGAATCACATGAATTAGTACCAGATGCAGTTGCGAAAGTACAATGTGAAGAAATCGAATTGGTTTCTTCTTTAGCAACAACAGATAATGAAACATGTATTGCACCTGCTTCCGAGGAAAATGTATCAAACGTTGAAGAACTCCAGAACTCACCGGAGCTTATTGCATCTGAAACTGAACCACCAATAAATCAAATTGATATAGGTGACGCAAACTACTCAAGGGAGGAAGAAAATCTTATTTGCTCAGAAGATGTACCTGTAGTAACCTCAGAACCGACAATAATCTGTGAATCAAATAATGCAATAGAATCAAATGAATTAGTATCAGATACAGTTGTGGAAACACAATGCGAGCAAGTCGATTTAGTTTCTTCTGAAGCAACAACAGATAATAACACATGTACTGTACCTGCTTCCGAGGAAAATGTATTAAACGTTGAAGAACTAGAGAGTTCACCGGAGCTCACTGCATCTGAAACTGAACCACCAATAAACCAAATTCATATAACTGAAACAAATAACTCAGTGGAAGAGGAGAATCTCATTTGCTCAGAAGATGTACCTGTAGTAACCTCAGAATCGACAATAATCTGTGAATCAAATAATGCAATAGAATCAAATGAATTAATACCAGATACAGTTGTGGAAGTACAATGCGAGCAAGTCGAATTAATATCTTCTTTAACAACAACAGATAATGAAACATGTACTGCACCTGCTTCCGAGGAAAATGTATTAAACGTTGAAGAACTAGAGAGTTCACCGGAGCTCACTGCATCTGAAACTGAACCATCAACAAACCAAATTCATATAACTGAAACAAATAACTCAGTGGACGAAGAAAATCTTATTTGCTCAGAAGATGTACCTGTAGTAACCTCAGAACCGACAATAATCTGTGAATCAAATAATGCAATAGAATCAAATGAATTAATACCAGATACAGTTGTGGAAGTACAATGCGAGCAAGTCGAATTAGTATCTTCTTTAGCAACAACAGATAATGAAACATGTACTCCACCTGCTTCCGAGGAAAATGTATTAAACGTTGGAGAACTAGAGAGTTCACCGGAGCTCACTGCATCTGAAACTGAACCATCAACAAACCAAATTCATATAACTGAAACGAATAACTCAGTGGAAGAAGAAAATCTTATTTGTTCAGAAGATGTACCTGTAGTAACCTCAGAACCGACAATAATCTGTGAATCAAATAATGCAACAGAATCATATGAATTAATACCAGATACAGTTGTGGAAGTACAATGCGAGCAAGTCGAATTAATATCTTCTTCAGCAACAACAGATAATGAAACATGTATTGAACCTGTTTCCAAGGAAAATGTATCAAACGTTGAAGAACCACAAAATTTACCGGAACTCACTGCATCTGAAACTGAACCATCAATAAACCAAATTGATATAGCTGAAACGAATAACTTAGTGGAAGAAGAGAATCTTATTTGCTCAGAAGATGTACCTGTAGTAACCTCAGAACCGACAATAATCTGTGAATCAAATGAATTACTTACAGATAGTGTTGTGGAAGTACAATGTGAGGAAGTTGGATTAATATCTTCTTTAGCAACAACAGATAATGAAACATGTATTGCACTTGCTTCCGAAGAAAATGTATCTAATGTTGAAGATCTACAGAATTCACCGGAGCTCACTGCATCTGAAACTGAACCACCAATAAATCAAATTGATATAGGTGACGCAAACTACTCAAGGGACGAAGAAAATCCTATTTGCTCAGAAGATGTACCTGTAGTAACCTCAGAACCGACAATAATCTGTGAATCAAATGAATTAGTACCAGATACAGTTGTGAAAGTACAATGTGAAGAAATTGGATTAGTATCTTCTTTAGCAACAACAGATAATGAAACATCTATCGCACTTGCTACCGAGGAAAATGTATCTAATGTTGAAGATCTACAGAATTCACCGGAGCTCACTGCATCTGAAACTGAACCACCAATAAATCAAATTGATATAGGTGACGCAAACTACTCAAGGGACGAAGAAAATCTTATTTGCTCAGAAGATGTACCTGTAGTAACCTCAGAACCGACAATAATCTGTGAATCAAATAATGCAATAGAATCAAATGAATTAATACCAGATACAGTTGTGGAAGTACAATGCGAGCAAGTCGAATTAGTATCTTCTTTAGCAACAACAGATAATGAAACATGTACTCCACCTGCTTTCGAGGAAAATGTATTAAACGTTGAAGAACTAGAGAGTTCACCGGAGCTCACTGCATCTGAAACTGAACCATCAACAAACCAAATTCATATAACTGAAACGAATAACTCAGTGGAAGAAGAGAATCTTATTTGCTCAGAAGATGTACTTGTAGTAACCTCCGAAGCGACAATATTATGTGAAGAAAACAACACAATAGAATCAAATGAATTAGTATCAGATACAGTTGTGGAAACACAATGCGAGCAAGTCGAATTAGTTTCTTCTGAAGCAACAACAGATAATAACACATGTAGTGTACCTGCTTCCGAGGAAAATGTATTAAACGTTGAAGAACCACAAAATTTACCGGAACTCACTGCATCTGAAACTAAACCATCAATAAACCAAATTGATATAGCTGAAACAAATAACTTAGTGGAAGAAGAAAATCTTATTTGCTCAGAAGATGCACCTGTAGTAACTTCCGACCCGACAGTAATCTGTGAAGAAAACAACACAACAGAATTAAATGAATTAGTATCAGATACAGTTGTAGAAGTACAATGTGAAGAAATCAAATTAGTTTCTTCTGAAGCAACAACAGATAATGAAACATGTATTGCATCTGCTTCCGAAGAAAATGTATCTAATGTTGAAGAACAACAAAATCTACCGGAGCTCACTGCATCTGAAACTAAACCATCAATAAACCAAATTGATATAGCTGAAACAAATAACTTAGTGGAAGAAGAAAATCTGATTTGCTCAGAAAATGCACCTGTAGTACCTTCCGACCCGACAGTAATCTATGAAGAAAACAACACAACAGAATTAAATGAATTAGTATCAGATACAGTTGTGGAAGTACAATGTGAAGAAATCGAATTAGTTTCTTCTGAAGCAACAACAAATAATGAAACATGTATTGTACCTGCTTCCGATGAAAATGTATCTAATGCTGAAGATCTACAGAATTCACCGGAGCTCACTGCATCTGAAACTGAACCACCAATAAACCAAATTCAAATAACTGAAACGAATAACTTAGTGGAAGAAGAAAATCTTATTTGCTCAGAAGATGTACCTGTAGTAACCTCAGAATCGACAATAATCTGTGGATCAAATAATGCAACAGAATCATATGAATTAGCACCAGATAGTGTTGTGGAAGTACAATGCGAGCAAGTTGAATTAATATCTTCTTCAGCAACAACAGATAATGAAACATGTGTTGCACCTCCTTCCGAAGAAAATGTATCTAATGCTGAAGATCTACAGAATTCACCGGAGCTCACTGCATCTGAAACTGAACCACCAATAAACCAAATTCATATAACTGACACGAATAACTCAGTGGAAGAGGAAAATCTTATTTGCTCAGGAGATGTACCTGTAGTAACCTCAGAACCGACAATAATCTGTGAATCAAATAATGCAATAGAATCATACGAATTAATACCAGATACAGTTGTGGAAGTACAATGCGAGCAAGTCGAATTAATATCTTCTTCAGCAACAACAGATAATGAAACATGTATTGAACCTCCTTCCGAAGAAAATGTATCTAATGCTGAAGATCTACAGAATTCACCGGAGCTCACTGTATCTGAAACTGAAACACCAATAAACCAAATTTATATAGGTGACGCAAACTCCTCAAGGGAGGAAGAAAATCTTATTTGCTCAGAAGATGTACCTGTAGTAACCTCAGAACCGACAATAATCTGTGAATCAAATAATGTAACAGAATCAAATGAATTAGTATCAGATACAGTTGTGGAAGTACAATGTGAAGAAATCGAATTAGTTTCTTCTGAAGCAACAACAGATAATGAAACATGTATTGAACCTGTTTCCGAGGAAAATATATCAAACGTTGAAGAACCACAAAATTTACCGGAACTCACTACATCTGAAACTAAACCATCAATAAACGAAATTGATATAGCTGAAACAAATAACTTAGTGGAAGAAGAAAATCTTATTTGCTCAGAAGATGCACCTGTAGTAACTTCCGACCCGACAATAATCTGTGAATCAAATAATGTAACAGAATCAAATGAATTAGTATCAGATACAGTTGTGGAAGTACAATGTGAAGAAATCGAATTAGTTTCTTCTGAAGCAACAACAAATAATGAAACATGTATTGCACCTGCTTCCGAAGAAAATGTATCTAATGCTGAAGAGCTACAGAATTCACCGGAGCTCACTGCATCTGAAACTGAACCACCAATAAACCAAATTCATATAACTGAAACGAATAACTCAGTGGAAGAAGAAAATCTCATTTGCTCAGAAGATGTACCTGTAGTAACCTCAGAACCGACAATAATCTGTGAATCAGATGAATTAGTTACAGATACAGTTGTGGAAGTACAATGCGAGCAAGTCGAATTAATATCTTCTTTAGCAAAAACAGATAATGACACATGTATTGAACCTGCTTCTGAGGAAAATGTATTAAACGTTAAAGAACTACAGAATTCACCGGAGCTCACTGCATCTGAAATTGAACCACCAATAAACCAAATTCATATAACTGAAACAAATAACTCAGTGGAAGAAGAGAATCTCATTTGCTCAGAAGATGTACCTGTAGTAACCTCAGAACCGACAATAATATCTGAATCAAATGAATTAGTACCAGATACAGTTCCGGAAGTACAATGTGAAGAAATTGGATTAGTATCTTCTTTAGCAGCAACAGATAATGAAACATTTATTGAACCTGTTTCCAAGGAAAATGTATTAAACGTTGAAGAACTAGAGAGTTCACCGGAGCTCACTGTATCTGAAACTGAACCATCAATATACCAAATTCAAATAACTGAAACGAATAACTCAGTAGAAGAAGAGAATCTTATTTGCTCAGAAGATGTACCTGTAGTAACCTCAGAACCGACAATAATCTGTGAATCAAATAATACGAAAGAATCAAATGAATTAGTATCAGATACAGTTGTGGAAGTACAATGCGAGCAAGTTGAATTAGTATCTTCTTTAGTAACGACAGATAATGAAACATGTATTGCACTTGCTTCCGAAGAAAATGTATCTAATGCTGAAGATCTACAGAATTCACCGGAGCTCACTGCATCTGAAACTGAACCACCAATAAACCAATTTCATATAACTGAAAGGAATAACTCAGTGGAAGAAGAAAATTTTTTTTGCTCAGAAGATGTACCTGTAGTAACCTCAGAACCGACAATAATCTGTGAATCAAATGAATTAGTACCAGATACAGTTCCGGAAGTGCAATGTGAAAAAATTGAATTAGTATCTTCTTTAGCAGCAACAGATAATGAAACATGTATTGAACCTGTTTCCGAGGAAAATGTATTAAACGTTGAAGATCTACAGGATCCACCGGAGCTCACTGTATCTGAAACTGAACCATCAATAAACCAAATTCAAATAACTGAAACGAATAACTCAGTAGAAGAAGAGAATCTTATTTGCTCAGAAGATGTACCTGTAGTAACTTTTGAAGCGACAATAATATGTGAAGAAAACAACACAATAGAATCAAATGAATTAGTATCAGATACAGTTGTGGAAGTACTATCTGAAGAAGTCGAATTAGTATCTTCTTTACCAACAACAGATAATGAAACATGTACTCCACCTGCTTCCGAGGAAAATGTATCTAACATTGAAGAACCACAAAATTCACCGGAGCTCATTGCATCTGAAACTGAACTATCAATAAACCAAATTGATATAGCTGAAACGAATAACTCAGTGGAAGAAGAGAATCTTATTTGCTCAGAAGATGTACCTGTAGTAACCTCTGAACCGACAATAATCTGTAAAGAAAACAACACAATAGAATCAAATGAATTAGTATCAGATACAGTTGTGGAAGTACAATGTGAAGAAATCGAATTATTATCTTCTTTTCCAACAACAGATAATGAAATATGTATTGCTCCTGCTCCTAAAGAAAACGTATCTAATGCTGAAGATCTACAGAATTCATCGGACCTCACAGCATCTGAAACTAAACCATCAATAAACGAAATTGATGTAGCTGCATCAAATGACTCAGTGGAAAAAGAGAATCTTATTTTCTCAGAAGATATACCTATAGTAACCCCTGAATCAACAATAATATGTGAATCAAATGAATTAGTTACAGATACAGTTGTGGAAGTACAATGCGAGCAAGTCGATTTGGTATCTTCTTTAGCAACAACAGATAATGAAACATGTATTGCAATTGCTTCCCAGGAAAATATATCTTTTGTTAAAGAATTACAAAATTCACCGGAGCTCAATGTTACTGAAACTGAACCATCAACAAACCAAAGCAACATAACCGAAACAAATGACCCAGTAGAGGAAGAGTACCAACTTTGCTCTGAAGTTGTGCCTGTAGAATCCGTTAAACCGGCAATAGTATGTGAAGAAAATGACACAAAAGATTCTAATGTGTCAGTACCTGATGCAGTTGTGGAGGTACCATGTAATGAAACCGACTTGCTAATGACTTTAAACACAGATCTTGCTCCATGTTTTCAACATTCTTCTGAAAACCACGCACACTCCGAAGTACTAAATACAACTGAAGTTTCAGTTTTAACCGGAACTATACTATCAACGGAACAAATTGTTATGAATGAAACAACTAACTCAGTGGAGAATAGCAATTCGCTTTACCCTATGGATGTACCTGCAGATACTCTTAAATCGTTTGATCTAAATCTTAATAATGTTGAGAGATCAGCTGAAGAAATTGGTGTAAGTGGGGGAAATAACTCTGTTGATCAGAGTTCTGCTCTTTGTTTGGAAAGCACACTTTTAGAAACATCTTCTGAAAAACATAAACGAATGGTAGTTTCGGATGCAGCTGAAGAAGTAAATAACGAATTACCGGAAACTTATTTAGGATTAAATATTGAATCTTCTACTGATGATATTGCACAAAAAGGTATGCTGTCTCTTATAACAGCAGATTTTAGTGGAACTGAAGAAAAGTGTTCACAGGGACAAACTGCATTGGTTAAAGAAGAAAAATTTGTCAATGATCATGAAAGGCTAATAGGTGGAGATTTTTTGATAACTGAAGATAAGCAAGTCATTACAATGGAGCAAACAGAGCAAGGTATTAATGACGGCGAAATATTTGATAAATTATCAACCTTAAAATTGAATGCAATTAATGATGTTCATTTAATGATAAACAAATGCAAACCAATTAATAATTTAAGACTGGAACTACCGTCACAAGGAAATGAACTCAATCATTCGAAATCAAGTTCGATTATAGATTATAAATTGGGAGCAATCACTTTTCCAAATTTAGACAAAACAGCTTCTAATAAGCCAAAACGTTTGCAAAAGCAATCGCATGTTTCGGACACAACACCGAGTAATGATGTGTATGTTAAAAACAATGTCTTATCCTTGGCTTCCATCTGCAAATTTTATATTAAAGATAAACGTTTGTTAAAATCTATTGAGAAACGGCATAGTCAAACATTACTTATGCAAAGATACCTAAGTTCCTTTGATTCGCTCGACTCCTCACTTACTCAGTCTAATGAGAATCTGCATTCAGAATACTCAGAACACTTAATCCCATATAACAATAAGCACTTTAAAGAAGATTTCAATGAATGTAATTATAACTTCATTAATGAAATTATTTTCTCAGATCACCTAAGTTCTGATTCAAATTGTACAGATGAAAACGCACCAACATATGTTGACACACTTCTCGCTAATTCCGATGTGCACGAAAAACATAATAACACATTAACTT
Organism: Teleopsis dalmanni; assembly: GCF_002237135.1. NCBI lineage: Eukaryota > Metazoa > Arthropoda > Insecta > Diptera > Diopsidae > Teleopsis > Teleopsis dalmanni. The sequence goes on along the minus strand of NC_051847.1, from coordinate 23,444,251 downwards.
CCAGAAGAATCATTAACACTAATAATGTTACTAACATTAACATGACTAACGGCGATCATTTGAACTCCACTCAGCACAATAAATGTACTACGGTTAACATAGATCAACGAAGCGATGATGGATCAAACATAAAAATAGACGATAGCGAGGATGATGGTGTTTTTCTTTTAAAAAGTTTTGTGCCAGGTAACATTACCAGACCAAGGTTAACCTCACTCGGTGTTGTGTTCAAGCATTGCACTTATTTAATATATACTTTTAATTTGCTTTAATTGTGATATTGCTAACCTTCTGTGTTTATTATTTATATTCTATTATTTTGAAATAATATTATTTTCCCCAACATATTTAAGTAGCCCTGAATATTATATTGCAGGATCCATAGCCGAGCGCGAATATAAAAAATGGAACAATGCAGTTGATATGCCAAATAATCCATACGCACCTGAGGCATTGAAAAGACGCATCAGCGGTAGTCAAGAACGGTTCTTAGATTTACCAAATATAAGCCCTAGTTCTGAACAATGTCCTATTGAACTATTAAAAAGTGAAAAGGTGGACTCTGATGGTGGAAACGATTACAAAAGGTAAGTTAGAAAACTATTTTTGTTTGAACTGTACTTAATATTCAGAGTTATATCTTTACATTATTTTACGGAATCATTTTCTCATCCAACTAATCGATGGTGATCACAACCTCTATCGCCATTGTCCAGTTAAATTTGCTATTTGCTGTGAATTTAATATATAAATGTTTTTTAGCGATTTGTCGATGGCATCTGATCGGTTTAATTTTGACTAAATGTATTCACCTTACATATTAAACAGAATTAATAGAGTTAACACATATTATTATGGTTAGGGGTAGATTAAAATACGATCCAGTAATAATAAAGGCAGTCAGCCAGTCAGTAATTGAGAGAGTCCTGACCACATAATTAGAGACTGTATAAGATTCGTAGATACTAGACAAAATCTAGAGACACTAATTGGGGAATCCAGCCCTTCTACTATGGTAATGCAGATGTTGGCAAGCATCGAAGAATGGAGCTTTTACAAGAGCATAATCTCTAGAACAATAAATACTGTTAGAGCGGACGAAATACTTAGTACACAATCGGAGTGAATGCACGCTAAGTGCTCTTCTAACCTGCCCTGTGAAGGAATACCTTAATTGGTCGTACTGCAGGGATTTTCAGGATTTTGAGTTGAGAATGTAGGGGACTTTTTAGTCCGTAGGCATGTATGACTCAATTTGAGTCGTGCATGAATCGGGCATGCAAATGGTACGGGCCATTTGTATCTTTTGAAGATTTTTCCCCCAGGTCCGATACCAAAAAAAAAAAAAAAAAAGCCAGTCAGTAATAAATTTGAACGCCAAAAAACGAAAAGCAATATAATTTTTACATTAGTCAAATTTTTAGGTCTCGGCATTAATAGAGCAAAATGAAGAAATAACATAAATTTTAAATGTTTCATGAATACTATAGACGTTACTATGCGTTCGAAAAAATAAACAATATTATCATAGACGAAAATATTAGTATTAAATATCCGAAGCTTTGATAATTCTCTGAATATTGCCAATATTATTTTTATAATTATTCTTATAATAGATTTTAGATATTATTCTTATAATAGATCTTTCTAAGTGTAGTATATTCTATATATACTATATATATACATATGTACTCTTAAGCCCTTATAGTCCTTAAAGCTATCGGTCACGTATTCCTATAAAAACTCAAAATAAATTGATATAAGATTATTACCGATACTTATATAAGCGATAATCAAAGCCTTGCATTCTCCATACTTTAAATCAATATACATTTATATATTGTGTATATAAAATAGATATTTTTTGAATAGAATATTATTATATTCTATTCGAAATTCAGCTTTATGAATTCTTTTTCTATAATGATAAAAAACATATTTCATTATTTATTTTTGTATTTACAGATATTGCCGTGATTATTACGTAAATAATATTACTACAAACTGTTCAGTATCAAATACAAAATGTTCATCACCCACTTTATCATATGAGGGGCAGAATGAAGAAGAGATCGTTATAAATGAGGTAAATCCCATGAATGACAACATAAAATGTGCAAGTAGTGCAAATTTAAAAAGAAATAATAGCGCTAATCATTGGACCCTTTCCACTCCAGTGCGTCGTAGCAGTTCCTTAAAATTCATTAATAATGCTACATCACCAAGTAGAATATCACATTTCAGCTCAACCATAAACACAACTCCCAATATTACGACCAAATCACAACATTCACTTCTACAGCTACCACCACGTTCATCCACTTCAGCATCTCATTATCGTGATAATGTTGATGATGCTGATGACGACAACAACATGGACGATAATGCGGACATATGTTCGCTGCGTTCGTGGAAAAGTGCCTCAGCTAATTTTATAACTGCATTACCAAAACGATGTACACTCTCCTCCTTAAGTGTTAACAGTTCTGCTAGTGGTGCATCACTTAATTCCTCCAACACCCAAAAACGTACCATACCCAAAGCTAACATTTTGTCACAATTCGAAAAACAATTGCTGCACAAGGACATGAAAAGAAATAGCTTCCGTGCTGTCTCAGCTAGCACAAAAGATTTTGTTATGAATCCATTATATGATCGAGATCAATTCTATGGCACAAATGGTAAACCAAAACTATCTGTAAAGGCAGATGATGATCAAGTAGACTCTGGTATAGATAGTTGTCTAAATGGTTTTAGTGGAAAAGATATAAAAAATCAAAGCAACAATAGCTTGCTATTTTAATATTTTAAACAATTAAAAGCTTTTAATTAACAAAACAATTTGTACAGAAATAAATTTAAATAATTAGTAAGCATTTTATATATTATTTTGTAAATAAATCCTTATTATTTACTAGTCAAATTTAATTTCAGTTTTAAATATTAGATTGAAAGCATTTCTGAAGAAAGAGAATAGGATTTTAATTGTTATTTGTCTTAAAGATTTAGTCATTATTATGGTCAGAAATATGTTAAAAGTATAAATTGTTTGCTTAAAAAATATATTAGCTATTATAGTCATCTTTGCACTTATAAGAAAACTTTAAAATATATAAATAAAATTTTTAATTATATGATATTTGGAAAACGTTAATAAAATTATACGAAAAAATGTCTAAAAAATACAACTATTTTATACTTCTATTATAAAATATAGTCGTATAGCTATTGCAGCCATTATTGTTTGGCTTAGGAATTAGAAAAAATAAAACAGTTCATTCTACAAATGTTAAATCTCAGCTAAGCGAACCAACATTCTCATAAACAGACATTTATCTATCTTAATCGTTTTTATTATTTTCATACTGTCCTCTTAACTGGACAGAATTGCTGGTTCTATCGATGTTCGTTTAAGAGAGTTTCCACTGTAATTACATGATATTATAAATGATTAATGCATACGTACGTTATGATCTGCGGTTTTTGTAATATTAACAAAGAGATTTTTTTATAGATTTAAAGTTAGATACTTACAGTTCCTGACAAGAATATTCGCAGAAAAAAATTGTAAATAGTGGTTTCTCATTGTGAACAATCACTACCCCTTTTTTCATTTTAAATGTCAATAAAAATAAAAAAATATTCCTTTTCTACATAACACTTAAGAACTTAAATATGTATCATAATAGCACTCCATTCTTGCCAATTTTTTCCTTTATTTCTGCTGACACCTACACTGCGTAAGTCATTGTTCACTCCACCTATCTATTTTCTGCGTGTTTCTACTGTTCCTTATAATCTGTCGTCTAACATTCATTTATTATAATTATGACATTTTAGATAAAACAGAAATTACTTAGATCTTAGATAATTAACATATTATCCTCCTCTGACAGATTTTAGTCGTAAAATAGAAACAAACCAACTAAGTTAGTTATATCTGCTTATTGGTATATATATAATTAGTATGATGCCTACAATTGTTGAGCAAATATGAAAATACTTCATCAGGTATTATCTTACTATGCTTTTACACAAATAATATAATTTAAGTTTTTAAACAATGTATTATTATTATTGTCATTGTGAGTAATTTGATTTCAAAAATTTAATACAAACATCACCAACATAAATATATATAAATATGTATATATGTTGGCGCTATATATTCCAGTCGAAGCATAGGTAAGTAGACAGGATAGCGTAGTAGGGATAGAATTTCTAACTTATCAGCTAACAAACTTAGACCAAATCAACCTATTACGTTAAGATGCCAGTAAGACTTCTAAAATATTATGTTTCGATAAATGTTTTAAACCAAAGCTTGGGATGCAGAGGAAATTTTAATAACGTCTCCTATACGAATTTTTATAATATATATAAGCTTATAACAATTCACGCTGGCTTTCTGTGATTTAAAGTGCGCCCATATTGCCTAAGTCCATTGACTTACGCAATATGATATTTCAATCCATTGAAGAACCATTTTTGTAAAGTTATTATAAATTTATAAATTGTTGAAGATGTAGTATATTCAACCTAAACATTGCTTTAGGAAAGCATAAAAAGCAATATGACCCATAACCAATTGCAACTGAATCATATCTTAGGCCCCATTAAGTAATTAATGCGTTGGTTCTTACAAATAATGTGCACAGGCTTTTTATATACCGCCATGCTTTCCGTGGCAAGCTTAGATTAATTGGTTAGGCAGCTAATGGTCCTTTCAGTGTTGAACCGGCTAAAATGCAGTTTTTATTTGTATGGAATCCGGACTCAAACCAGTTTTTTGCTATAGACACAGGAAGTCTTTGACATTTAAACTGAAATGTGATGGTCAGCATTTATAAAGATATTTGAATAGTATTAATATATTATAAGTGTTATAAAATATATTATTGATAGCTATTCAAATTTAGCTACGTATCGACTAGCTTAACATGATAATACTTGAGAAACACACAGATCCCAGAGCCATAACATAGGAAAGATTGATCGCTGATGTTAAAAATGCGGAGACATAGTAGATTGATATGTCACGTGACTCCAAACCTGCCATGGGCAGTAGAAAGCATAATGTAGTATAATTTTATTGCTATTATTTTTCAATGTTAATAAATTCACAGACTTTCAAATATTTCTGAACCATATACATTGACATGCAATTAAACTAAATTTCTTTGATTTTTTTTATTGAGGTATTTTAAGATTTTATTAAGAATCTCTCTTATATTCATTTTATCTTTTATGTGCCTTTAAATACGAAATATCTAGATTCATTTAGATATACTTATATACTCTTATTTATAGAATAACACTTGTGCCATTAACAGTGTAACAAATTTAAATGATAGTTCAAGTTATTTTATCAAAGTTTTAAGTTTCAAAATTTGACGCTTTCGACTAACAATTTTTGGGGCGTGGCAATTACTTTTCGAATTTGCAACAAAATGTTTCCAAATCCTCAATTCAGCAAATATTTTATGTCAAATAAGTGGCAAAATTTATTTTAAACTCTGCAGGATATGCAAAAAAAAAGTTAAATTTTTTTTCTAAATTTATAAAGTTTAAATAATTTAAATAATTTAACATTGAAATATATTTTTCTTTTATTTTGAGTTTTTATTTTAGTTGCAAGTACGTATTTTAGCCTGGAGTTTTTTATATTGAATTGTCATTTAATTAATTAATATTTTCATCTTTATTTTATTTATTTTAATGCTCGTGCTTTTTATTTATAAACTGTATAACAAATGCACAAAATAGTTTATTTTATAATGCAAAATTCAATTAATATGTGTGAATAGTTATTAGCTAATATTTTGTTTATTTTTTAAAAATTTCATTATTTGTACAATAAAATTTTAAATATTTTAAATGAAAATCCAAAGAATATTAAGCAGTTTTTAGTCAAATTTGTGGCAAACATATTTGCATGTCCATTTGGTAAGTAAAAATAACAAAAAAAAAATTTTTTAAATAAAATAGTTCTCTGTAGTATTCCATTTTCCAAGATACAAATATGTTCTAACTTTTCATTTCTGTTAAAAAGTCTTAGTTATTATTAATTACGTGAGGACTAAATAATGACTTCTTCGCAATATTTTTTGGGGAATTCCATTTTCGACGATAATAATATATTCTAACTTTTCATTTCTGTTAAAAAGTCTTAGTTATTTTGTTCCAAAAAATAATTATAATTTTTGTATACTTTATTAATTAAACGAAGACTGAATAATGACTTCTTGTTTCAACCGACCTACTTTATATAGACAAAATCTTTATAAAATCAGCATCGATAATGTGACAGAACGTCATCACTGTCTAAAACAAAAAACATGTTATATAACTACACTCTAGGGCTCTAGGGTAAGAGTATACTGTAACAAAAACTTTTCAGGACATCTAATCAAAACAGAAATTTCTCTAGTAAAACCATTCTAACATACTTCTTCTTAAATCTTGACCTACTTTACAATACTCCTCAAGTCCTCACAGTGTCTTACAACTGCTTTGCAATCATTAACATCAAGTCAGCGGAAACATCTCATCTTTATTTCTCCATTATAGCAAAAGAAAAACATAAGGAATCTTAATAAGTATAGTTGTGGTGTCACTGTTACAGAATCAGTAACTTAGCTAACTCTCCAAGACTTTATATGACCTTCAAAAATCCTAATTCTAGTATTTTTTCTTCTTTGATATGATGCTGCTTTCATTATTATGGGATTAGCAACCCTCCTGTTAAAGTTTCCTACACACAGATAGTTGATTGCAATTCGGTTTAAATTCACAGCTTTACATTTCGGGATGGGTATTAGGCCCTGTTGCGTCAATAAAAAGTAGTATAGAACCTATTTTACAGAGTTTTATTGCCTCTTCCCATGAATATTCCCAGGAATCTATTTCGTATGTGCATTCGCGCAGGGCATTCTTTCATGTGTGGCTGACTCTTCATTCTATTCGCAGAATTTACAGTTTGCATCCGTATGTATACTTATCTTTTCTATCTGCCATATGAACATTAAAGGCAGTACTCACTGCCCATTTATAATTGCTGTCCACAGCAATTTGGTTCAAAGTAGATTGCTTATTTGTTCAAATTTTTCAAAATTCATACTTTATACGGTGTAAAGTAGATAGGGTGGAAGTACTTTTTAGGATCTAAATATCTCTAGTCATTCGTTCTTATTAAAATATGCTATTAGTGATAGTGCAGTATATAGAAAAGAAAGAATTGATTGAATATATACTATATCTTTTAAATGTGTAATTCATGTATTTTTAATAGATTATTAGTAAAACTTTAACATAAATTTATTTATCGCTGACTAACGTCATTTTACTAAAAAAAATAATTTCTAACTTAACTCTAACCATTTTTAAAAATTTTGTGATTTTTTACTATTTTTTGAATGCTTAATAATATTTATTTAAAATCTTCTACTTATTTTCTATAATTATTATTACTACTACGTAATTCTTTACTATAGTCTTATTATTATTGCATGATATTTATAACTGGTAATTCTAAATATTTAAAATTAATACTTTAAACTAAAGCTATCGTTCGTAAATAGTGTTTATCTATTTTAATTTATATATTCGACTAAATTAACAATCTTTGATTAGTGGGCTATATCATTTACGTAATTTTAATAATTAATTAAAGTTAAAATATACTTTATATTAACATTAGCAATTATTTTATGCTTCGGGCCTAGTTTTAAGTTATTACTTCCTTCATGAAATATAGTTTATAATAATATATGCATAAGTATTGACGGTTTTTTAAAAAAATTTCAGTATCCTTTTAAATCATTCATGATAATATATTATTTTTATTTAATTATATGATAAAAAAAAGTAGCAGTAAACATTCCATTTCAAAATTAACGTTATATATTAAACTGTAAGTGCCTTTTACTAACAAATTAATGGGTTTATGTTTTTTATGCATTCTTCTATTTTCATATACAAACAAAACACTCAAAAAAAACAAAAACAAATAATACTACATTTTCAAAATAACAATTTCAAACTGCTTATAAAAAATGCTTTTAATACTGCACTGTAAGCAGCCAGCAAAAGTATCTGATTCACAAGCTAACGCTACCACTCAGTTAATATCTGAGACTGGTATTTATCAAGCTGTACCTGCCCAAGCGGTGGTGGAAGACCATGCCTCCATTGAAACCTATTCGACTCCATCAATGCAATCATTAAACACAATCACAAGTAGCGATGATTCGGATACAGTGCGTGTCTATGATTTTAATAAACAGGAAACCATCAAAATTCGTCAAGAAATCAAAGAAAAAAGTGCAGCAGATGCAGTTGTTGCAGATACAATTGAAACAGCTACTGAAGCTTCAACTGCAGGTCCGATAGCTAAGAAACCCCGTCCTACGGAATTAGCAATTCAAAGTAATACTAATAATGCTAATGCTAATACTAATGCTGCAGCTAATTCAGAAACACCATCTTCTCCGACCACACCGGTCGTAACGCCTGCTAGAGGCAGTACACCAACAGCTTTTAAATTCTTACAACCAAAACGAAAACTTATAGATCCTAGTCAAGTATTATCCTTCGATGAGGACATGCCAGTAAGTATTCACCTACAAGCTTGTTAATGCAATAATACAATCATTCATTTAATGCAATCATTTAAATCATTTAATTATTTTTGTTTTTCAGGAAGAACCTCTAGAAAAACCAGAAGAAAAGCCTGTTATTGAAGAGGATGTTGCTCGTGCATTGCCGTCAGTTAAAGCACTAGCACGTGCATTTATTTTGGCATCAAATAAAAATACTAAAACTGATAAACGTTGGCCTATGGTAAGTTATTATAAACAGCGGACTATAGTGATATTATTCAAGCTAATATTTACCAAAGTTTTTGTTGTTAATTTTATTATAATTAGTTAGATATATGTACTAATATATATGTACATATGTACTTAAGCTATAGGGGGTTTATAACGTATGGTCTATAAACACGCTTAAAAATTCTTGATAGCTTTGTCTCAAAAATAGATCTTCAAGCACTCCTTAAATTCATAAAATGTTTGTTACAGGCTTATATATTACATATTCTTATATGTTATCGGTAGAGATGAATAGGTCTAAATGTCGCTAACAGCTAACATCTATATTAGATATAGCTAGGTTTACGGAATTGCCCTTTAATTCAGACAATCAAGAGCTACTGATGCCATTTATATGATTTAACATTTAGAAAAATAGATCTTTTTTAACATAAGCATAAATAATAAGCAATTAATTTGTTATTTTTATTTATTTTAGCCAAAAACAACAAAAAATACTCTTTCACCAGCACCAATTAATAAACTTGAAACTAGTCCATCAGTTGCGGAAATCGCTGAAGATGCAACAATATCCTCAGATTTATCTTCACTCGAAACGTAAGTTTTACATGTTTAAGAATAAATTGAGTAATATATTTATGTTTATATATAATTTCTTTATTTATATATTAGTGACCCACCTACAAGTAAGGAAGTGGAAGAAGCTATTGAAACGGTGGCAGAAGCAGTTATACTTAATGATCATGCTAAAGAAAATGCGTCACCAGTGCCGGCAACTGATTCCACATCTGGCAAATCGAATGCAGCACGCAAATTTCGCTCTGGTTTCCTCAGAAGTAATATTGCTTTCTTTGAAAACTTAAAGTTTAAGTGAATATTACTAAATTCCTTCTAATGAAATGAGTACAAGTTAAAAACAAAAAAAAAAATTTTAAAAATTTCACGATTTTGTTATACAAAATTATAAAAAATTTTATTAAAGCGTATTTGACCATATATTGAAAAAGCTGAAGTGCCATCACGTTTGAAAACGTTTGAGGATAAAGGATCCCAGCCCAGTGAGATTCATGTGCCTATGTTAAATCTTCTATAATTTTTAATTTATGTTGTTATAAATTTTATTTATTTTTGTTTTGGTATTAAAAAAAGAAAAAGTAAGTTTTGCTTACTTCAATATTAAATATTTTTGTGCAGAAGTTTTCTTCAATTTTGTTAAAGTATCAGTTTATATAATACTTTTTTCTGCATTGGAATTTATTATTATTATTATTATTAATTATTAAATTAAGTTAATTAGTCACATTATAATAATTTTATAATTTTACTAAACTAATAAAGTTTTAATTTATTAACTTATTAAATTAATGTTAATGTATTTATATCATAATAATTGAGTTCTTAACTTAAGCTGTTGGCATTTACAATCAATTTTATAGTAGATATCAATAGGATTAATAACTTAAAACATAAAAATAATAAGTCCTAATGTATTAAATATCGGAATCGATACTTTTTGGTTTAGTCCTTAGAGTACATTCGAGGTCTGCTGAACTATTTGTGCAAACAAATAATTCTACAAATGAAAAATATTACGAAAAAATTAAGTTTCGAGAGAATATTTGAAATCTATTTAAAAATTTTTGAAATAATAACATTTGTCCTAGGAGTAAAGTCCTTGAAAAGACAAGAAAGAAGATTTAATAGCACGTTTTATAAAATATATCGTATTTACAGTGCCTGCTTATGTTTGGGACTGCGTTGTTTTATTTTTGTATTTCTTACTATTTCCTTTATAGTGCTTTTTAATAACCGTGTACCAGATAAGTTATTGGATCAACAGGACGTATTTATGATTGTACTGCGGTCTATTGCTGTGTTTTTATCTCTATACATCTTACTTTATATCATCAACATCAAAATTTCAAAGAAAAATGGTACTTTCATGTTTGTGCAGCTCATAGATATTTTAAAAATAATGAGTCTTAAGTACAATTTCGAACATAAAATATCAAAGAAGTACATATTTTACTTGATCGTAAGATTTCTATTGAACCTTATAGTTTTCGTGTGTAAAGTGACAGCTAATTACGAAATATTAATTTTCAACATATTTCTTCCCTATTACACCATCATGTATGAATTATTATTTTATTTAATATTTTTCTGCTTTACTTCAATTGTGATTTTCTACATAAATTTAAACCAAATTCTGCAGAAAAAGGATTTATATACACCTAAAGTCACAAACCTTTTACACTTATTGACTATCGAAGAGCAAATACGTAAACTATATACACGCTTTTGGAAACAAGTGATGCACATGTTCCAACTTTGCATTCTGTTACGCCTGGTGATGTGCACTTATGATATCTATGTGGACTTCAATTGTCTCTATGCCGCAGTTCATAACACACAACGTAGAAACCTTAAACACATTTGGTATTCCGTACCGTTTATCTTAAATCACTTGACTGAAATGATTATTATTGCAACATGGAAAGATATTCTTGAACAAGAACAGACACTTTTCCAAAGCAATTTAATGTTAATGAATGGAATCCAACAGGACATAGATGGCTACAGTAATCCACAAGAGTTGGTAAAAATTTATATATTATATATATATTAATTTATACATTTATATATATATATTAAAATCTAACAAAAACTTTAATGATTTTGTCTAAGGAAGTTATGGAATAAAATATAATATAACAGGGGTCTGGAATACCAGTACGGCCATAATAGATCTTTTGTAGTAACAACAGAAATCGTGAATGTCAACATGTGAACAATATATTTATGCAAAAAACTAAATATTTTGGGGTTTGTACGATATTTTAGGCGCCGTAAAGTTAAAGTAGGTACATATTTGCATTGATTACATTGAAAAGCCAGGTACCGATAACAAGTAAGTAAACTTTTTGTATCGATTACATAAACAAAGATTAATAACAACTAGAAGCTTCATCAATGTAAGCAACTAACCACTTCAAGCCCCGGTATTTCTACAGTATAGTTGTAGAATTTAAACATATAACATAGAGGAAAAGGTTGCTAATTTGTTATCAAAACAACATACCATCCAGCTGCTTCAACGAAGTCTTAACCTGCTTGGGCGTAACTAATGTATCGGTGCTAATGGGCACTGCGTATTAGGAAGATATACTGTAAGACTGGTTCTAGTCTACAATCATTTTGGTCGGGATTGTGGAGAAAACTGTAGTCATGTGACACATATGTTAGTGTCCATTGCTGTCATTCTGCAAAGTTAGTGACTTAGACAAGTTTGTAGTTTTGTCAGATTGGCCCATTTTCACTTGAATGGAAGAATTTTGCCTTACAGCGTTGTTCATACACTGACCACTGCGGTCTTTTTAAAAAACTTTCTAGTGTTCGCATGAACAACGCTTATCGGTGGTATCATAACCGACCATTATTTAACCTCAAGCGGGCTTTATCCACAAAATCACCAGTCCAATCCAACCTAACCTAATATAATAATAAGCTCGAGCAGAGAGAACCATGGGGAAAATATCCATATATATCCATATAATACAAGAATTTTAAGAATTTGGTAGTATTGCTATAACCTTAAAATAACATGACTTACTACTGTAATTAATTGAACTAAATTTTATTAATAATAAAAATCATGTTTTACATTTTCAGATAAAACTTTCGTTGATATTCACAAAAACTTACACAATTTTTATTTCATCATCATTTGATATATTCAACATAAAGCGTGTTACATATTTGGATTTCATAGCTATAATACTTGAATTCACAATACCACTAATGCAACTTTACGTTGGTAAAACTAAGTTCAACTATTATCCCAATCAATGTTTTTTACCTTCACCCAGTTAATTAATTCAAAAATGTGTGATTCGAAAATATCACACTACATACGAATCTACTAAATTGAAATCAATTACCAAATTAAACTCTTTACTACACTCATATACATTAAAATAAACAAAAGTCAAAGTACCAGATATATGGTATATAAAATGCAAATACCTAAAGCGACTATATTTATAAGAGATTTTGGATTGTACCTTCATCTTAAGCCGATAATAGTAAATATCGCTGTAATCGATGTTTTTGCAGAGGTGGACCGAACTCGAAGCAATTTATCTCCACAAATATTGACAACAGCAATCCCACATATAACCCAAGTATCAAGGGTTGTAGAAGCATACAGATTAAGACAAACATGAACTGCCATTATTGGAATAGTTTTAATGGCATGGTATCCGTAGTCAGTGGCCACATACGAGATATCTTGAAACAACTAATGGGTTTATAAATTGCAACCTTCATCTGATAAGACAATGAGTAAAGCAATAATCACACTACAATAGCGATAAATATGGCATACCGTTAATATGTGATCTTTGCTGTGCCAAAAGTAAAGGATTAAGTGTAGAAGTTGTAACTGGAAGGATTTAAAGATACATTACGCGAATTTCTATCTAAATAGTACGTAATCAATGCCCAAATCTTCACTAATGCCCAAATCTCTTATACTTTAAAATAGTGTACTTATTTAGATAAAAAACTGTTTAAACGCACTAAAAATATAGAAACGGCCAATGAAGAAATCAAATAAATACTTTAATCTTAATAGAGATTTTTTCAAGACTAAGAAAAAAGTGTCTTGATTTCTTTCCACAAACCTATTTTCTATTACGGACGTGTGCAAATTCGAGTAAATTGATGGTAAATTAAGGGAAATAGTAAATTATGTCGGTATGACAGCGAATGTTGGTATTTACCAGAATTTCAAGTCGGGTACATTAGATAAAAATTAGGTAAATTAGGTATTATCATTGTAAAAATGTTATAAGATGTTTAATAAATAAATAAATAAATTTGAACTCTTTTAACCAAAAATAATAAATAAGTGCAATAAATAAATAATAATAAATAAAGTGCAATAAGTCCCTAGGATATTTTAATTAACTTTACCTCAATTTACTTGAACTCGCACACATCCTACAGAAATTTTTAAATTTTATTGATTCAATTTTACTTGATTCAATGTTTACAGTATCTCCAAGGATTAATGAACTACTAACCCATATACATATGTTAATATTCACGTGAATTTCCTGTCTCTAATCAATATATTGATAGACATTGCTTTCTTAAATTAATTTTGATAATAACATTAATAACTTGGAGCATAAAAATAATTAGTCCTAATATGCTGTTGAAATTTCAGAATCGATACTTTTGTGTTCAGTTCTTGAGGCGCAGTCAATGTCTGCTTTATTATATGTGGGAACAATAAATATTTAAAAATGGAAAACTTAAAAAAAAAATTCAGTTTTGAAAGAGCATTTGAAGTGTATTTAAAATTTTTTGATGTGACAACTTTTATTTTGGGTGTAAAGTCATTGAGAAGTCAAAGAAAAAGATTTAATACAACTTTTTATATAATATACGGTATTTATAGTGCGCTTCTGTGTGTGGGATGCCGTTATTTTATTTTTATATGGATTATCTCATCCTTTAGGATAATTTTCAAAAACTCTTCATTAAAATCATTATTGGACCAACAGGACGAGTTCATGATTATAATGCGCTGTACTCTACTGATTTTATCCGTTAACATCTTAATTTATATTCTTAACACCAAGCTTCCGAAGTGGAACGGCATTTTCGGTATTTTACAGCTCATAAATATTTTAAAAATGATGACTTTGAAGTACAATTGCGAAAATAAAATAGCAAAAAAGTATATATTTTACTTGATCGTAAGGTTTATATTGAATATATATTTAATTTTGAAGTGCAAACGACAAGTTACTTATAAAACCAATATCTTTAAAATATTTCTGCCGTTCTACACCATCGTATATGAGTTATTATTTCATTTAATATTTTTTTGCTTTACTTCAATTGTGATTTTCTACAAAAATTTAAACCTAATTTTGCAGAAAAAGAAGGTTTATACTGTTGAGGGCACAAAGTTTATGCACTTACTGTCGATCGAGAATCAAATGCGAAAACTATATACACGCTTTTGGAAACAAGTAATGCAAGTGTTTCAATTTTGTGTTCTATTACGACTGCTGATGTGTACTTATGATATCTATGTGACATTCTATTGCTTTTATGCCGTAGCTCACAGTTCGAGCCATCGAAACATTAAGCACTTCTGGTATTCCGCACCATTTCTCTTAAATCACTCGGTAGAAATGATTATTATTGCAATGTGGAAGGATATACTCGAAGAGGAACAGACACTTTTTGAAAGTAATTTAATTTTAATGAATGAAATCAAAAAAGAGACATACAAATGCAACAATTCAAACGAGCAGGTAAAAATTTTCAAATCGGTAATAAATTTTGTTAAAATTTCCTTGCGGGAAATTTATTTTTAAGAATTGCATTTGACATTTTTTGCCTTAAATGCGCAGATTTATATTAAAGATTTTGGTATGGTACATCGTCCTCATTAGTGGTTATAATGAGCTAAACCGCCTGAGACACTGTGAATGTGCTATTACTTAACTAAATCATGTAAAACTTTTTGAGCTAAATGTTCGATAACGAACAATTGAATGCAAAGAAATGAAATAAATACAAAATTTTAAGAAATAAATATAGCTTGATAAAATCAATGAAATGGAAACTATTTTTTTTTGAAACACAGAGCAAATTAAGAGTATCTTACGTTACGCTTCTGGTTTTATTACAGCGCGTACGGGATTATAACGTACAGCGTTCATTTATATCGTAAAGTGGGGAAATTAAATTTGTATATGGCTTCCAAACCAGTCAATTTCGTAATTATATGCATTAATGTATTTATACAACACAAACAGCACAAACGATAAAATAAATCATTGATACCAAAAAATAAATTAATTTAGAAGACATTATTATTATAAAAAATTAATAAATTTGATATAATATTCTCTACTCTTCCAGATAAAGCTCTCATTAATATTCGCAAAAACTCATACAATTTTTATTTCATCATCATTTGATAATTGCAATATAAAGCGAATTACATACCTGGATTTTATAGCAGCCGCTGTTGAATTTACAATACCATTGATGCAGCTTTACATTAGCGAAACTAAATGGAACCATTACCCCAAACAATGTTTTGTACCTTCACCAACTTAATGAAGTTTTTATTAAAAATCGTAGTAGTTTTTAGGATATTAAATTAATTTGAAAATAATACACACTAGTTGAATTATTTGTAAATCGAGATGAGTTGACAACAACAACAGTTGGTTTGGAATGTATAAGTGGAATAATAGCAAAAATCGTTCACTCTTTAGAAAAAATCTCCACCATTTACATACATATTTGTATCTAGTTAATTTGTATTTTGTTTGTTTAAACTTAAACCTATCAAACCGCTATAGCATACTTTTTAAGGCTTTTTTGTTTAAATATGTCCCATAATGCTGCATATATATCAATTTAAGTATATTAGTTTAAACATAACATCAAACTTTTTTGTCAATATCCCACTCACTCATTATAATATTTTATACATATAGTAATACATATTTTATATAAGTAAATAAATTTTAAACTGTGTGGAACTTTCAGTTGAAAATCAAGAACTTTCTATATTGTATAATATATGTGTAATTATGCACGTTACTAAACTTAAAGTTTTAAATTTTAAAATACACTAATTAACCCAGTAAAAATTTATGTTGCTTTTATTAATACATACATATTAATTAAACATAAATAATAGAGTAAAAATAATAATAATAATTTATTGAAAATTATAAAAGATCTAACACACTCTGTCTGCATAAATGTCAGCTGTCAAACAGAAAACGAGTCTCGAAACAGGCTAGCCAACTTCAAAAAAATGTACTCTGTCCGTCTTCCTTTTCTACAAAGTTTGTGTCTGCTTAAAGACGTGTTGAAATACTTTTTAAGTGTTTTCACAGGTAATTTTAGTAAAACAAATAGTTTTCCAACAAGTATTAATGTACTGAGTGTTATTTCGAAAAGAAATTTTCAAATATCTTCAAAAATGCACAAAGAAAATATTTAAATACAGTGCACACGTGCAGTATCGTAGATTAATGTCGGTTTATCTGTCAAAATGAGCAAAGAACGCTAGTCTTGTGAGGTTATGTGTTTTCTGAGCAACTACAATACTTAATACTTGTTTTAATATTCGTATATAATATAAAATAATAATTTATTATTTCTAGTACTGGAACGAATATGTCTACAACCGCCACAATTCGTACACGCAAATTCATGACCAACAGCCTGTTGGCAAGAAAGCAAATGGTTTGCGATGTTTTGCACCCAGGCCTTTCATCGGTAAACAAAAAAGATATTCGTGAAAAACTTGCAGCCATGTACAAAGTAACTCCAGATGTTTGCTTTGTTTTTGGTTTCCGTACAAATTTCGGTGGTGGCCGTTCTACAGGTTTTGCTCTAATCTACGATACGTTGGATTATGCTAAGAAATTCGAACCTAAATACCGTTTAGCACGTCATGGTCTCTTTGAACAAAAGAAACAGACACGTAAACAACGTAAGGAACGTCGTAACAGAATGAAGAAAGTCCGCGGTACAGCTAAGGCTAAGATTGGTCAATCCAAAAAATAAATTAATTAAATATTTCACGAATTCAACGCGATTTATTCCAGAAATCACATTGCTCTTGTTTTACATTATATGAAAATGTGTGTAAAAGTGCTTTTAATTATGGAATAATATCCGCGTATATAACATCAATGAAACGTTTGTGTTTATAAAACTAAGAAAATAAAACAAAAATTTAAATATAATTTTTTTTAATTACATTTGTGTTTAGATTTTGTTCAAAAGGTTTTAAATTGGTCTCTATTTATCTTTGGCAACAAATAATATAAAAGTAAACAATTCCAATATATGCAGTATATCTATAGTGATATAACTATTTATAATAGAAATAAAATTTAAAGAAATATTTAAAATCATCAATGTGAACGGTAATATCAAACTGAGAAGGATATCTACTTTTATTATACTTAATACTTGCAACTTCAACTGAATTTATAAAATATTTGAGAGTGCTTCATTCAGAAACAATAAAGTTGTTTAAATGTTATTCCATTGAATGTTGAGATTGAATAGATATTAGCGCATTAACAACTTATATTTATAATACTTAATTAAAATCAAATAATAACTGAATTATAAAATTTCTTTTTTTAATATTCAATAGACAATAGTAGATTGAAAAGTATCTAAATGATTTTTGTTTGTTTGGATGATACGGAAATGAATAATTAGCACTTGGGCAAACACATATATGCAATTAATTAAATAACTAATCATTTTAGCAAAGTAGCTATAGAGCTAGGTAGGATATAACTTGGGGAAAACAATTTCAACACACAATGAAGTTACCTATTATTATTTTTAGAAATTATAACTTATTACAATAATTGGTTGAAGATAAAACAATAACTAATTCTCAACTGGCGTAATAAATTATTTACGGCTGTCTCGCGCTGATTGTGTTTTTAAAATAAGTACGTATCACAAAATAAAGATAATTTTACTACTTTTAAAATAAAATAATAGTACAGAAAATGGTATTAATGCTAATTTCAATGTAATTAGTATTATATTAACTATACGGAAGATATTTTAAAAATGTGCTTTATGTATGATTTATTCAAACTTAATTTTTTTTAGAAATATTGTTAACAGCAGTTTATAAGTAATTAAAAAACGTAACCCTCATAGCAGACATTATCTTCTAATATCGAGCGTTTAGATGAGTTTTTATTATTCCTATACTATTCACCCAGCTCGATTTCCCATCGACTTACTAAATAATATGATGTACAAACCTCTACTGGTACTGGTTCTTTCTCCGGACGACATCATCTTCGTTTCTCTTGTAATCCCAGTCTACAATTGTGGTCATACCAAGGTAATCACTACCTAGCAAAAACATTCTCCGTTCCTCCCCTCACTTGTTTTCAAGATTGACTTGGATATATACAATGTCTAAATACTAAGCCTTCTGTATTTTAGTGTCTGGCTTTTCCCTGATTATTTTGCTTTCCTAAGAGGTGGTTTTAGTGGGTTCAAGTCTCACACTGTGACTTTCGATATTTGCGGTCGGTTATAATTTTTAAATCACGTAATTGCATTATGGAGAGATGTGTAAACACTAATTATTTTCATATGTCTGGCAGCACCACCTCTGCAACACATGTGCATTTGTTTACAATTTTTTAACTTAAGTCGTATAAAAGTTTTGCAAACAAATATGTCAAGAAAAAGTGATGATCCTTTTGCTGCTTTGGGTTTAAGACCTTGGCTTACAAAGCAATTACAAAAATTAGGTAAGTACCACTATATCAATTGAAAGAAGTGTATTTTTATTATTGCGTGATGTAGGTCTAAAAGGTGCAACACCCATACAGCGTAATTGCATACCAGCAATTCTAGCTGGAAAGGATTGTATTGGAGCCGCCAAGACCGGTTCAGGTAAAACATTCGCATTTGCATTGCCAATATTAGAAAAGCTAAGTGCTGAACCTGTCAGCCATTTCGCACTTATATTGACACCTACACATGAGTTAGCTTATCAGGTAAGCTTCATACATGAATTATTTATTATAAATTATTTGTTATTTTTTTATTTAGATTTCCGAGCAATTCCTTGTCGCTGGGCAGTCAATGGGCGTGCGTGTATGTGTTGTTTCAGGCGGGACAGATCAAATGATTGAAACACAAAAATTAATGCAAAGACCACATATAGTAGTTGCTATGCCAGGCAGATTAGCGGATCACTTAACTTTTTGCAAAGACCTATCATTTGACAATATGAAATATTTAGTTGTTGATGAAGCCGATAGAATGCTTAATGGCGATTTTGATGAAAGCTTAGCAATTATTGAGAGCAATATACCGAAAGAGAGACAGAATCTGTTCTTTTCTGCTACTATGAAAGATTTTATAAAAGAATCTAGCATATTTCCCATAACTACAGATGTAAGTACATATAGTAGAATAATAAAATGTATTCTTGTGTATATTATATATTTATTTTTTATTTATTATATATTTAGTGTTTTGAATGGTCAGAGGAATTTGAAGTTGCTACTGTGGATACCCTTGATCAACGATATTTGTTATGTGCTGAATATGATCGTGATATGGTTCTGATAGAAGCGTTGCGAAAATTTCGTGAAGAAAACGAAAATGCAAATGTCATGATATTTACGAATACAAAAAAGTAAATTATTAAAAAAATATTGGCTTAATGTATATTTCAATTCTTTTATCGATTTAATTTAGATATTGTCAGTTGCTGTCAATGACTCTAAACAATATAGAAATTGAAAATGTATGCCTACATGGTTTTATGCGCCAAAAGGAACGCGTTTCAGCACTAAATCGTTTCAAATCCAATCATATACGTACCCTAATAGCAACAGATGTTGCTGCTAGAGGTTTGGATATACCTAGCGTTCAATTAGTGCTTAATCATCGACTACCACGTACCCCAAAGGAGTATATACATCGTGTTGGACGCACAGCCAGAGCAGGACGTAAAGGACTAGCTATATCAATATTTCGTTTTCCTCGCGACTTAGAACTGTTGGGAGAAATTGAAAAAGCAATCAACACAAAATTAACAGAACATCCAATAGATCGTAAGTACAATAATAAAAATTAATTTTAACATGTAAATATATTCATCAAAAATATCAAAAATTCTAGAACGTATGGTGGAACGTATATTTATGCAAGTTAACGTAACTAGACGTGAATCTGAAATACAGTTGGATAATAATGATTTTGATGAACGTGCACGAAACTATAGACGTAAGCAATGGATTTTGGAAGGAAAAGACCCTGATGATATGGAAAATCTGTAATGAGTTTATATTTTAAATAATAAATTTGGTAAAAAATTTATTTTTTTTTTATAGTTACAAGAAAAAGCAAAAGGACAAAATACGTGAAATACGTGAAATACGTCGTAAACGTAAGGAACAACAAAAGGAATTCGCTGACAAAGAACCTTCCGCACTAACGCAGGATGAACGTTTTAAAATGGTTGATTCAACACGGTTCACCAAGCAAAAAGTTTCTCAAGGTAATAAAAAAATTGACAAAGGAAAAACGCTAAATAAAAACTTATCTGGCAAAAAACTAAATAATACTATTAAGAAAAGTTGATGTAATATATAATAATAATAATAATAATAAAATCCTTTGTACATAATTATTTTTTTTTTTTGTTGTATTTTAACAATTTATTAAAAAGTCTGTGCCACGTAGCAGTGATTCATAAATAGGAAAATTAAGTATTTGTAATGAAAATTAACTGTTGAATCAAAATTATTTAAACAATTATTTAACAATAATAATTTTCTTTAGACAAAAATGTGTTAGAAATATTCACACTACTTATAAATTACAAATACTTAAACTATGTTAAACTATGTCGCAGCTATAAATTTATTCAATTAAAATACATGAATTTTGTTTTATATTAATCCAATATTTATATTTTGAGATACATATTAAACATCATAATAAAATAAGGCACTTAAAAGATATTTTAAATACATGAAAGTCACATCACATTCAAATAATTTAACTTAATCTAAGGTTATTGTTAATAAAGCATCTTCCGGATAGACCTCTAACAAAGCTTTGGCGCCATCATTGAAAGGATAAGATATACTGCCATCAATGACAAGATCTAGAAAATAAAAAAAAAGTTTGGTTTTATATTGAATATATAAGCAAATTTAAATTAATACAAAAACCTTGTTCTAAATCATTACTTTTGTGTTTTGTTTATCGGTTTTTGAAATAATAGTTTTCTATACGAAACAACTTGATTACTCTATAAACTTGCTTGATATTATATATTTTTTTTTTAGTTGTAATACGAATCATTCTTCAAGGTACACGAATTTATTAGTTTTGATTGTTTTCACCTTGACTTGATGCACAAATGACTTGACTTTGAAATCTCATGTGTACTTACTTGCATCGATGCAACGCGATTTAATAAATAAGCTCTTCACAAATTTTCTCGCTTCGAAATCTTTAGGATACGGCCAAACGCCTACGCAAATTTGTTCACGTATTGAGTAACATAAACGTAGATCATCTGTAAACAACGACAGCATTTATAATCAAAATAAATACAAATAAATTATATTACAATTAACCTGGTGGAAATATTAAATTTTGATTGTAGTTTTGCACCATAGTTTTTACATCTACATTCTGAAGTCCACCGTTTATAATTTCAGGTGGCAAAACCTTTATTAAGTCCTCAACATGCTTCGTGGTTATACGGTTAATGCTATAATAATAAAAAAATAAATGTAAATTATAAATAAATAAATTTTTAAAATTTCTGAATAGAATATATTGTTTATTAAATATGTTAGAGACTAATTAACATTACTGCCGACCTGGTATGCCATGAAGTTGAGCCAGTACCTGTACTGACACATAGACCAGAACATTTCGTTTTGCTAGCAACATCCTGGTCATCTATAACCATTTGTAAGTGCGAAACTCGTGCAGACAATTGTTCACCAATGAAAACCTTACCAATAATAAGATAGTGTACGATAACAATTTCAATATATAACATAGTCGCTTAAGTGTTCCTTACCTCATTTAAGGCCAAATATGGTAGGACCCTTTTCGTTTTTGATTTGTATTTTTTCGCCAACTCTAGACTTAAAATCTCCGGTTCTGTTTTAACTTGCTCCATTTTGGTTACTGTATGACGATATAAGTCAACACATTCTGGAGTTGTTTGATTGTTCCCCAGTAGTGTTGTGCGTAAACGAGTACGATGCAACCATTCAAAACTCCCCTAGTAAAATGTGCAATTAAAGGTAGTACATAACTTACTCACAACCCTTCGTACTTACACCTTTTATTCTCGCAACAGCATCTGCCGGATTTTCTGAATAATATTCTGGTAACATCAATCTACCTTCGGAACGTTTTGGATCAGAATTGAAACCAACAATAGGGGTCTTTTGTTGACTCTGGGCAAACAATGGACTAGCACGACCTGCAGTCAGCAAAAAAGTACCGTCACCACCAATGGGCACAATCACATTCGCCCATTCCATAATCTCTTTGCTAAGCGAGCTTCTAAATTCGTGTCTTCAAAATCTAAAATATTAAATATCGAAATGATCAACAATATTCTTAGTTTACCTGTTGGCCAACTTCACTTCACAACCACTGTCTTGAAAACTTTTCACAACTTTTCTTTCAAAATCTTTATGAAGATTATGCAAGTATATTAGAAACTCAAAGTCAGTTCCACGATTCCTTATTACTTGTTCCAGTTGGTTTTTATTCAAGCGCGGGTGTCGAAGCTGTTCAAATTCATAACGTGATAATTTAGTAACGAAAAGCGCACGTTGCAGCTTAAAATTTGTTGGTACAAACTTTGAGTGTTCTCGTTTTTGATCACAGCATTTTCGAATTGCATAGTAATCTGTGATAAGCAGAGATAAATAATTAAAAAATTTTATTTATTAATAAAAAATATTAGCATAATAAAATGATATTGAAAAGATAAATGAGAGAAAATAACTTGTAAGCATTATTTAAATAAATCAAATAAGTATATACATAGTACTCAATGTAATAGATTATATATACCATGAAGACGATACTATTCTAACATTGGACTACTAAATTGACTTACAATAACTGCATAACGAGTTTCTACAAACCACAGCCGAATTCAAAGTCTTGATCGAAAACTGCTGGTAACAATTAATTATGCAAATCAAAAATAAGTAGTTCAATATAGCAGTTGTAATTATATATACATCTTATAGAAAGTTTCAGACTTTAAAACGTTGAAACTGATGGAAATTACCAAAAGTAGAGAAATGTATATATATAACAAACTATCATAAAATAGACCTACCTAATGGGGGAAACATCATAGCAAGAATGCCTTAGATTAATGGAAATATGCACATCTACACACCCAATGTACAGCCTATTAAACCATACGCAAATCAAGTTCGTTATACTATTCAATATAATTTGTACGAATACCTATGTATATACCACTAGATCTAGTATCTCCAAACGAACAAATAACGATTGTGACTAATATGAGTAAGCTAAACCTAACAACAACTGTCCCAAAGGCCGAACCTCTAAAATGGCAATATAGACATATGGGCAGCATCTGAATCAGCCGACTCAAATTAAACAATTTATATATTATATAATTTATATATATATATTTATATATTACTTATAATTTATATATTATTATGATCAAAAGACCCCATAAGAAAATTTATTTTAATTAAGGCCAATAGAATGCGTAAAAATATTTCTATATTATTTTTCTGAAGCACGACGTCATTTATAATTTATACAAGTATTATTATTGTTGCTAATCATGAATTCTTTACAATAAAAAACAGAAAAATATTTGCAAAAAATTATCTATAAAAAAATCTTATCAGAGGTTTGTTAATCAAAAAATTATTATTTTTTTTAATCTGAATAAAAAATATTTGTAAACAAATTGATTCAATCCGACCTTACAATACTCTAACCATTTTTTTTCAGTTCAACAAAATTATTTTTTGTTCAACTGTTTAAATACCGATGAACTTTTTAATAACTAATTTAAAATATTTTAATAAGATATGCTAACATTAATTATGTTTATATAATTAAGTTTTTAATCCATAAGAATTTTTAATTCGTAATTATAGTGCAGTTAGGTGGCATTTATTGTTTTTTTATTTTTCGCTTTTTGGCAATATTATGTCTAGGCTAACCCTGTGTCTACAATAGCTAGAATTGATAATATTTTTTAGAATATATCTTTACTTTTTCACTAACACATACAAATTTTTGTTCGTAGGCAAGTCTCGAAAATAATATGTATTCGCTTTTGGACACTATCGGTAAAACTCTAGCCAAATTCTAGCTATTACAGACACTGAATAAGCTAAGCACTGCATAAATGCGTGCTGTAAACTGGCACTTTAACTTTTATTTATTTTTATTGTATATACTTCAGCTAAATTAGGCACTGACTACAGGCGTGGGCGAAGCAAAGAAGTTTATTTCGTTATTTATATTATTTAAGTTTAGTTGAGCAATTTTAAACAATTTTTTTTTTTTCATTATTGTATAGAATGTACGAGTAAATATAGAATAGTAGGCCTTATATACCTCATGTAGCGCATTTCGATATAAATGTCATAAATGTGTACTTATTTCCAGGGACAAAAATAGTTTTAATTTAGTATTTTTAAAACGTTTGTTTATTATAACGTAATGACATCGAATTATTGCAAAAAAAAAAAAAAAATTTCCTTTTAGTTGCTTATCAGTTATTTAATTTCCGATCATATTAAGTACTCCTCAACTAATTTAGAGTCGAAATTTAATATATTTAAATATAATTAATATAGCTAGTAAATTGTAAAAAAAAAATAATTCTCTAATTCAGTTATTAAATCAATCATAATTAATAAATTATATATAATTATTTGTGTAGACAGTAAAAGCGCTGTTAAGTAGATACCGACAAGATCACTGTTGTTGCTATTGTAACCCGTCGGGATCTGAAAACAGATAACATGTACCCAACATTACAAGACGAATACATGGGTTGGGATGTATATGGGTAGTAATTAGGATAAGGGTGGGGGAAAAAGGAAATAAGATCACTCATTCTGCCCGGTTAAACCACAAACTGCCATATAAAAAAGAATGTACTTTGTATGAAATATAAAAACTAGAAACCAATAACATTGCACAATTAATATAGACTAAGATTACACAGAGCTTTCAGTGATATATACAGTGAATTGTATAAAATATAAGTTTTTAATTTGTAAATACAAATTAGTGCAGGTTCAGTAATAAATTAGCAATTGAACTTAATACAAACATAACTTTTATAAATCATTAAATTTAAGAACCTATCTGAAATAGGAAAGGAAAGTAATATTAAGGAAATTACATTATAATTTTTTTTTTTTTTTTTGAAAATGTTTGACTACTTTATACAAAAAGTTATTTTGTATATTAGTAATATTTATCATCAATGGTCTTCGGAAATATTTCTTTTTTGTAATTTATTTTTAATTTACTAAATACGAAAATTGAATTCAATATAGAAATTTAGTTGGCTTTATTTTATTTATTAAATGTACAAATTAAATTCAATATATGAATTTAGTTATCAATATTTTGATATCGTATAATTTTAATGATTTATTATCACTTTTTTAATGACATCTGTTACAAAAAAAAATATGTTGAATGCCATAAACCTTTATATAAAAAGGAATTTTTCAAAACGTATTTTAAATATATTGAAAATATAATCTCGCTATTGCCATTTATTTTGTATGTGTTGTATATAATACTGCTGACCTATTTCAATTATTTTCCAAATAAAAATGCTTTGATTTAGAAAAAGTCCCTGTGTTAAGATATGTTTGATTAGATCAAATGTTACGAGATCTGTTAAGCAACATCCAGACAATAATTAATCGATTCACCTCTTATCAATTCAAATATCAATATTTTCGAGAGCACCGTGAAGGGTTCCAATTTATTTTTAGATATAATACGAAAATAATATAAAATAAAAAAATATAAGTGATATAATATATAATATAATAAAAATAATATAAAATGATTTTTAATTACCGAAACAAAAGTAAGTAATAAGTAAATATATTAAAAAGAAATAACTAAACAATACAATAAAATTCTATTAATTTTAGGGGTAATTTGAAAACTTGTTCACCTGTTCTCATTTATTTTAATCTCATTACATTTTCTAAGGCATTGACTTGCACTGTTTCCAATTAATTTCAATGGTCCTTAATGTTACTTAACTAAGTAGGCATAAAATACTTAGTGATTTAGTATGATTAAATTATTACCTTTGTTGATGCGCAAAATTAGGCCCCGACACTTAAGCATTTTAACGTCTTCCCGCGTGCACCAATTATAATCCGCAAGATGTTGTTGATTTCAAATTATGTTAATAAAATTTGCAGCGCACTTTGGACTCTTCAGCTGATCTGTACTCGTTACAATACCGTATAACTTCAATTAGTGGTTATGGCAGATACCGAAGCACACCTACGCTATAGTGTAAACACAATTTAAATACCATTCGTCGGCAGTAACATTATTATAATTAGAATATATGCAAAAATAATGCAGTTCTTAGATTTTGCACCAATTTCCAATATTGTATAGCAATTTACGTGTTCAAAGAGCGTGTAGAAAGCAAATAATTGAATAAACCAAATTGAACTATTATTATAATTAGTAACAAATTTTTATATTTTGCTAGTATCTAGAAAACATTTAATATTAGCAAATATAAATTACTTTATTTATTTATTTTATTCACTTTCGCCTCTATTCCGTCACGACAAAGGCTATAACTTGCTTCGTTCACGAGATACAACTGCTCTATTGCCCATGGCAATTTTAAATTTTCGTACTTCTCAGTCGTGCTATGAAGCCCACTTTGTGACCGTTTATAAATTTTTTATTGATAAGAATATCACACAAATGACTTAACATTATAACTTTGTTATCAGTAAGAACATATTTTCACATTGTTTTTATTTTACAAATTTAAGCCGCTTTTAAGGGTTGTCGTGTTGCAAAAAAAAACACGACAAATTATGTGCAAAACGAAACATTGTGAAATTTTTAAAAATCTGGCCACAACAAAAAAATTATTCCATCAACTGACAATAAATAATAATAATACTTGCTATACTTGCGATATTGTAATTAACTTGCTATTTGTTTTAAGATGCTTACAAAATTATTTATTATATGGTCATATGTTTTTTGTGTATATTATTGTTATGTGAAAAAGCAAAAGAAATTATTATATTATTTTTATATTTTAAAATATATATTGTGGTTATTTTTTAGGTCTGCTCCACGAGGTACTTGTAGTAACTTTGAGTAATACTGTATATACACAAGAGCGTTCTACCAGTAAATTGTCGAGTAAATGAGAATATAACAGCCCTTTCGAAATTTACTAGTACATATTAGTTCAAATAAAATTTGTGTTGATATATGAATTACCTGTTTTGGTTTGAATTTAAATTTTTGTTTTGTTTATTTGCGCAGCACTGGTGTTCTCACCAGACTTTACCATGAACCAGCTGTTCCATGAAAATCTGTGGGCACTTTATTTGTATTTGTATTTTACTCAAGTTTTACTATGAATAGCTGGTGGAAGTGATCTATTATCACTGGTGTAACTAGGACTTTTTTGTCATAATGTGATTTGTTGATTTTTGAATAATTTCAACATATTTGACTACTTTAGGTTATTCAATAAGCATCCAAAGTCCAATTTACAAAAAATCTGTAATAATAAAATTAAAATTGACGCTTTTTAAATATATCAACTTTCATAACATTATAAATCTGAAACGATCTAATATCTTTTTTATATCAGTAATGTAAAGAAACTACTTAAAAATACTGAATATGGAACATTCATAAAAATGTCCTCTTAACCTGAATACGTGATTGGTGCATAATATATTAGCCAATCGAAATTTACCTCACAGTTGTTGTTACTCAACAAGGAAAAGGAAAAGTTAGCGATGATAGGCTCCAGGAACCAGCCGCACCTCGAATCATATAATTTCATTCGTTCAAACCACTGTAGGATTAATAAAAACATATTATACAAGTGCACTGATTTGTAATTTAAAATAAAAATGCAATTAATTTCAATATATTTATTAAATAAGTAAAGCACTTATGATATGAAGAAAAATTATAAAATATATTTTATTGTATTCATATATGTATGCAGCAGAGTTAAACAATACTTTTATAAATTACATAATATATTATATAATACATAAAATAAATATGTGTTATCGTAAAAAAATTTTTAAAAATATTTATTTTATAATATTTATATTTACAATATAATATTTTTATTTATTTTTGGTTTTAGATCTACTGTAGAACTTTATTACATGCTAAATACAATAGTACATATTACACTGATATGTATATACATATATATAACTGTATATATAAGTATACATATAAGTATATATGTAAGTATATAAAATGTAAATATATAGAAGTTCAAATTTAGAAAAATATTAAACAAAATTATGCAGTTATATTTCTGCTAGTCTTTCTAGTTATATTATAAGAAAATAAATTGCTACTTCTGCAAATACTGTCATAATTATTTGTTAAATCTTTAATCAAATTGTAATTGAAAAAATTTATAAGAATGCTTATATGTAATTGTAATTTGAGTCAATTTATAAGTATGCTTATATGTATACGTAAATAATTCAACCAGCAAATTTTATATTTGTTGAATATATTTCAAATTACAACACAAAATCAGGAAAGTGCATTTGCAACTTATCATTTACCGAAATCTAATATTTAATGATTTTTTAGTTGAATCCGGCAAAATAACACAATCTACACCGTTGCCATTAACAGTATAAACCGTATTTCTTTCAAAATTCAAATTTGATATTGGCTTCTCCTAGAATATAATATTATTATGAATATAAAATATTAATAAATTAAATTATTATTTAAATGTACCTGTAGCAAATGAAGTTTCCTTTGTATGTCCATATCATAAACGACCTTATGTTTGTGTTGAGTTTGCATTGATTTATTTAAAACGATTTCTGAAAGCGCAGCTATGGTCGGAAACAAATTATTCATATCAGAATTTCTATCTTGCATAAAATTATTGTTATACATTGGTCTATTCTCAAATGGAAAACATTGATTTGTCATATTGACATGCCTAGTAAAACCATTAACCATACCATTGGTAAGATATTCATTCATATTTTTATTTAAACAAATGGTGAGATCATTATTATTTCTTGTGTAATTGTTGGAACCAAACCAGTCAACAAATTGATTCATATTTCTGAAGTAAAGTTCAAATTTAATTAAAATTATCAATTGTAGAAATTATTTTAAACTTACATATGTTGATTAGTACCGCAACAATTGTTGTGTTGACATATATGATTCTGATTCCACGGATATCCTTGTTGATTTATTTGACGATTTAATTGTAAATTATAATTGTTAAAGTTTCCTTCATTTTGAAAATTCTGAAACTCGTTTTGATTCATGTTATAACCCAACCTTTGTTTTATTCCGCGACTACGGAAATTTTTCTTTTTTATACCATTTTGTTGTACTTTATTTTTACGTTTTTTTCCTTTACCATTTTTTACAGTATTTGTTGGAAATTGTAATGCATTAGTTACTGCATTGTCATTACTCCCTGCTTGCATTAAACGCCAGTTTAAAGATGATGTCTTTGCAAAATTACTTGAATTTTTTATTTGAACGGTCATGTCAATGTGCTCGGGGAGCTGTGTATCACTTTTATTATTAGACGACTCTTGTATATTAATGCGATTAAATCTCTCTTCATTATCCTCATCCATTTCGTCGTCCGATTCAATAATATATATGTAATCATCACCTTTTACTTTAGTTGAATTTTTTCGATCATATTGAGATCCTGAAAACGCTTGAATATTATTTTTCAAAATGTATTCGTCTGTAAATAATGAAAAGTAATTTGATTATGAAAGATAATTAAATATAAAACACTGAATCAAATTTTACCCAAAGACATATTTATACTATCAGATAACATCATATTTCACGCAGAATTTTTGCCTCCCAAACTTGACGCTTAATAAATGAATGAATATTTTTGATATTAACTACCGTTAGATTTGTCAATTCTTAATTCAACATTTAAATACAAGGTTGCTATTAAAGGTAGTATAATTTTACATACAACAAAAATTAATATTTTGTTTATATAATGAAAATTTACAATATATTCATAATGAATATGATGATTACAAATTTATTAGTTTAAAAGTATATTTTAATCTTCATATTTATTTCAGTGATATAATATATGCATTTTTGTCGTATTATTTAGTCGCTCATTATATCGTTAAATTACTTTCCATATATAAGGTATTTATATATTACGACGATAGTGTGAATTTGTACTTATATTATTTTTAATTACATATTTTATTTAATAATTTATTTAAATTATAAAATATAATATTTTATTTAATATATAAAGAATTATAATTACATTATAAAAAACTAAGTTCCTAATAAATAATAAAGTAAAAATTAAAAATAAAAATCAATAATGAACTAAAATCAATGTTCAGAATGCAGAAAATTTTGAAATTTCCTTTTACAACAAATTTAATAGTGGTTTAGAATATTTATGTTTTAATAAGTGTAAACTTGTTAGCAACAATTAAGTTAAGAATTTTAAACCACTTTTCAATTATACTTTCTTGAATGTACTCCTAATATAGTTTTGTATATATTTAAAATATTTGTTTTCCACAATTTTGCGTATTTTTAAAATATTTCATTGCTAAAATTTTGAAACTTGTGTTACTTTTTAATATTGTTTGAACTTTTGTTTACAATATTTTGGCATATGACTGGAATATTCGCTGAAATTTCCAATGAAGATTTATAATAGTTCGTTTATTGCGCTGGTAACATTTTTTTTTGTAGTTGCTTATGCTTAAATGTTTGGCTACTTCACAATTAGATGTTTAAATAAAGGCAACAGTGTTGTTGTTTTGCGTACATTTTAGCAACTTTAAGCAAACAACTTGCTGTTTTTTATGACACTTTAAAGGTGCCAAAAACACCTAATAACATGAGTTTAAGTTTAAATATTAATTAATAATATATTTGTGAATAAACTATTACAATATTCTATATGAAAAAGAACAACACGAATATACTGCAATAATTTTTAATGAACATAGAACGCTAATGCTGTAAAAATTGTTTAAAATACTAATTAAACATAGTAATTTAATTGTTGCTCCTGACAAAGTCACAAGATATAGTATATATAATACACTCGTCTCCAAGCAACACATTCGTGTATTGTGCTGTCTACTTTCACATTTTTATATATCCATGTCTTTTTTGCCTTATTCAACACTGTCTTCGTTACATTTTTAGTTTCGTTCAAACGTGTTGCTCCTTAACGAAGCCGCAGCTGCCATTTTAATATCCGTCAGCACACGTTTTTCAATCTTGACTCGAGGTGTGTGGTACACGCTTCGAGGAGTAAATAACTGGCTGTAATTTAGATGGGAACTTGTTGTAATCAACAATTTACAAGTAAGCATGCATAATTTAGAAAAAAATTAATTGCAAATACGTATACGTTTGATGAATAAATAAATTTTTCATTAAACGACGAACTCTTTGCTATATTGAATTACTGAAAGTTTGAAAGAGGTAACACAGACATTGTTACTTTTTATAGAATTTAGTAACAATATTCAAAGTCATTAAATTATGGCAGTGCATATAAATACGATTTGAATATATTTGTTTTATCGTATAACTCGTACACTGTCATAATAAGAACGCAAATTCTATTAAAACGGCAATGTTTGTTAGGTAATCGCCGTTGCCTGAAGACTTGTAACATTTTATAATAAATTGATTTTTGATGTTATTGAATATCTTAAATTTATTTAATATTCTTTTTTTTTTTTTTTTTTTTTTAAGAATGTTACTCTCGTGGACTTTACGCAAAAGAGGTGAGTAAACCAACCATTAAAACTTGTCGAGTCTAGAGTCGCTATTAAAAGGAATACTTTCACCTTGTTTTAGTGCTATTTAAAAACTCGAAGAATAAATTTTTTCACATAAGCAAAACCCAAGCCTTATAATGAACTTGCGGTGCATCAATGTAGTGAAATGAACATTATTTATTTCTAAACTAGTAACTTATTAGATTTGAAATAATTGATTTTCTGTTTTACAGGTTTCAGCAATAACGTCACTTAGTTGATGCAAGGGAAACCATATCATGTGAGGTAATACTATATTTTTTTTTACTATTTATTTAGTTTATCCCTGATGATATATATTTTATTTTCTGACATCTCTTATGAATCACTGTGATTCCAAGAATTAACAATTTATACTGATATACTATACATTTTTTATAATATATTACACAAATTTAAAGTTTTGGTGTTAATCCATGCTTGTTTTTTTTTTAGATCTGAGCTTGAATTGAAAAAATGCGAACATGGGACTAGAGTTTAAATAGGCACTATTGTTTGCTAGCTCGTTTTGAGGTAATTAAATTTTTATTCTGACCTGTTTTTTCATTATATGCTTTCATTGATGATACTTTTAACCATTCTCAGACATACATAAAAAAGGTTAATATAAACAAACTTATCCAATATTCTTTTGGTTTGAGTGCGTTTAATTTAACTGGTTATGTATCATGGTTACATATTGGCACTGAGTTTTATTCTTAGTAATTTTTTATTAATTCATTTGCGTGAAAATGTATAATATATAAAATTTTATTTTCAGATATTGACGTGCTGTGACAAATGGAAATAGTATCCGTATCACATATCGGGCGAACTGTGACCGACGCAATGTTAACGTGTTATAATAAATGCACGTACAATTTATGTGAATATATCCAGCCAAAAATAGAAGAAAAAGTGGTGTTATAATTTTTGTTTAATTTTATATTTATATAAAAAGAATAAATAAAAACTAAACTAGAATAAACTGAATCTAAAAATCATTTTTTACTAAATTTGCTTTTTCTCTTAATGCTAGTTGTTTATCCTGGCTTGCAATCATACGATCGCCCTTAGATTTTTTGCCGATTCCCAATTTCGGCAATCCTCGGTTTAGTCCTTCAAGCAGTGTACAAGCTTTACAAGGTTGCTGTGAAGAAAGAAACCCACATCGATCACATTTACCTCGTGTTGGTTGCTTTACAAAATCGTTAAATCTCATTTGCTCTCCCGAATGTATAATATTCAAAATTGCTTCTGGATCAACTTTTTCCATATCCTTTAACAGCTCACGTGCATGGCCACGATAAGCATTCGGTGCAAAAACACATTCCGTTGAAAAATAAACTAATTTTTTGTAATGTGCATACATGACAATTTCTTTCTCGTATGCGTATTTTAGTGGTTTAATGCGCGGTATTGAATTCTGACCACCACCAGTTCTTACATTAGTACAACGACGTAAACGGGCCGTATCTCCACGTAATATATTCATAAGTACTGTTTCAGCAATATCATCTGCATTATGACCCGTTGCTATACAATCAACACCAAGAAGCTTAGCACCTGTCAATATAAATTTTTTTGTTTATAAATAGCAACTTTTATACGTAAAAAATTTATTCGTTTAAGTTACCGCGCTCCAAAGCTTGTCTACGAAAAACACCACAAAATGTACAATTATTTGAACGTCCAATTTGTTCGACAATTTTATCCATTGTCCAGCCATACAGCTCCTGGTATGAAAGTATCTTTAAAGGCATTTTATAATCATCCCGATTTTGCTTGACAGTTTCTAGACTATCGTCGCGATAGCCAGTTATACCTTCGTCAATTGACAACAGCGTCAGCTCAACTCCATAATTGTAGCGTTCATTTAGAGTTTTAAGTACGTAGG
>NC_051847.1:23404855-23409721 GCF_002237135.1 Teleopsis dalmanni | reverse complement strand
GGAAGTAAGGAAGAATAAGCAAAATGCCATAAATGTTAATTACATTTTCGGAACTTTACAGGACAAGTTTTTTTGTCCTTAATAATAAGTATTAAAAATAAAAAGGAAAATATAATACAAAAACTGAAAGATGTAATTGTAATCGCATGCGAAGATAATTTTATAATAAAAGTAACTCATAAATCAAAATTTTAATTTACTTCGTATTTATAACGAAATTATACAGTCGGATGAAAAACCTTTGGATGAAATTATTATACAACCGACTTCGACTTTATAAATATTTTATAGAATTTATAAAGTGAAGATGGAAATATGTTTATCATATATATTATATTATAGCATCTTACAAATATTTACGAATCCATGACCTGAAGCTTTGATAAACTTTTAGGCTGAATAAAATTTCCTGATTAAAAGTTTAGCCAATCTCATACTCACTATATTGAGGAAGGTGTCAACCTGTGAGCCCCAGCAACCTATTGCATTCCATAAGAGCATAGCATATAGTACACTACCATGAGTAATAAATTATATTATATGTAAAACTAACCAGTTTGATTCATACTCATTATATTGAAGAAGTTATGCAGATGTAATTTTAAGAAATATATTGTTTCATCAAGACGATAGTGCTAACCACAATAACAAGAATAATAAATTTTATTCTTGAAAACGGTGCATAATTCAAAAATTAAATATTAATTTAACTATAATATTGTGGCAATATATTAAAATGCCTACGAATTATAAATATATATTCATATGGCACAAACGATTCTACATGCTTGTATGCATCAATAGGCATAACGAAGTGATTGACAAGGTTATATACCTTCACTCATTGCCATTGTCTATATTGCCATTGATATTTTTGTATTAGAAGAAATTACCTTAACATAGAATAAGACATTATACCATCCTTACAAGTTTAGCGATTTGAATTGTGTAGATAGCATCAGTGTGAGGACTCATATTTTCAATCAGACTCAGTTTTTTTTATAGAAACTTAAAATGTAGCAACTCAAGTTGGCAGCTCATTAAGCTTGAGGTTGCCTGCCAAGTCATCACCAACCTTATGGTGTCCCAAGACACTCATCCTCCAGCTTACCAGTGCTGGACATTGGCATAATATATGTACCACTGTCTCCTATTCTTCTAGACATAGACTGCAAGTGTCTTCCCCAGCAAGAGTTATCTTTTTGAGGTGATACTTGAAGTTATCATGTCCAGCAATCAATCAATTTATTTATTAAATTATATTTTATTGGAACATAAAAAAATCTACAACTCACTGCGTAAAGTCACTGTATAATGAGGACAATATATGGCTTAATTATATCAGTAAATGATGTTGAGAATTTTGAGCTGAATGAGGATTACTTCAGTTAGCCCCTAAAGTAATAATTAAGGGATCATAATACGTGTGTAAACACTATGAATACAAAACAATGTTGATTGCTGTAGGAGTGTGCATATGGTATATGTATTGTGTAAATCCACATTGGTGTTGAAATAAAACATTGCATACCTCCAGGCACCAATGTTTTTTGTTTGAGTTTTTGTCGTGTTTTTCATTTTGTTCAAAATGAAAACTCCTAAGGATTCGCGAATATTTTTAAATAATTACTGATATACGCTATTATTTTTATTCTTATTCGTAATATTTTTATATTATATTTATATTTATTATCATTTTTTTTTATAAGTTATTTATTTTAATAATTTTAATGCTCGTATAGTAATTTAATATTTGAAGGGTAGCAGGTGTGCCATTTTAATTATATTGTATTTGATGTTTTAATAAATATCGTTAATAACGTAAATAACGGTTTTAAATCAATGTGCATTAAACGCAATAGCTTTAAGTGTATTATTTTTAAAAAAAGAGTTAAATTTTCAATTTAGTTGCTTTTATTTATATCCATCAAATTTAAAACATGTTCGGAGAAATGAAAGGTGGCAATGATTGATGTGATTAAAGTACTCAAGGTCTCTTTACCCTCATTTAGTGACAAAGTAAGAGGTTATAAAGGTGATAGATTGCATTTAGGTCAAGACTTTAGGTGTAGACTGCTACTACAATTTTTCGTAATTTCTACTGGAGTATAGGATCCTGGTAAAAGATTTACAATATTCAGTTAATATTTTAAATCTATTAAATATACATGAGATAAATTTAATGAATATCAATACATTCTATTAAAATAAACAATAATTGTGCTATAAATTTTTTCAGTATTGTGTATTTTAAAAATAGATTTCAACAATATTTTCGCCGAAAAAGATAATGGTTCAACTGAAAACTATTGTCACTTCGTTATCGCTTATAACTCATCTTTTAATGACATATACATATATATAATGTATGATCATTTGAACTATTTTCATTTTCAGCATAAATGATTATACAATCTTATTTAATAAAAGAAATAACAGTTGTAAAATGCTTTTAAGTAGCATATATAAACCACTTTTTGGATATTTTTTAAATAATGTACTTAAACACAAGATGCTTTCTACGGTAAATGGAATAATAACAAGTTTTCTTGACAAAACCGATTCATTTTCTTCAAAATAATCTCTGTCTGTCTACTCGAAAAAAATGTAGTGTGATTATATTTGATTGTCAGTTGTAATGTTTTTCAGGATGTTAGGTATAAGGTTTTTGTATGGCTTCCACATCCACAAAACATTTACAAACGTCCATAAGACGTGTAAAATGTCTGAAATAATCTTACTTTTCACTATATTTTCCTATATTGATAAGAAGACGAGATTGACACAATCTTTTACGAAGAAACTTTGCTTATCGTTAAATTTCGGAGTGGAAACCTAAAAACTTGAAAATTAATAGCAATTGGACTTATAAAAATTATTGTGGATCCCAATGACGATATGTAACTCATGTAGAAGGAAAAAGCTGACACAAACAAATTACTAAAAAGCTTGGAAGGGCTAAGTTTGATTTTTCTTCTACTCTAAATTTGGTGAAGAAATTACTGTGAAAATAAACCTTATTATAAAACCTGTCTAGATTAAAAGATTCCATGAAAATAATATAATCGGTGATTAAAAGTGTAGAAATTAACGACAAATAGGGCTATAATTGAATTTAAGGAATTCCCAGCGACAGTGGTAAGTCTTGTGAAAGGATAAACCGATATAAAGGATGTCGATATAAATATATTTATTTTTCTTGTTCTACAAAAATAAAGATTAAGCTGAAATTAAAAGTGTAAAAAAAGTGTAAATTACGGAAATTTTTATCAATTCAATGAACTTTTTATCAATGCACCGTCATGAGGTCTCTTGTGCGGCATATTAGCATTTAAACATCAAACTTTAAACAAGCCAAGTTTCGTTTTCATATTTTAGGTTATGAACAACTGTTTCAAGTAATAATAAAATTATTAATTTTTTTATTTAATATTAATATTATTCAAAACCTTTTCTTTGAAGTGAAGAAATGAATAAAAAGTTATTAAAACATGAAAACTTCGGCACGATAGAACTTTTAGATCGCAGTGCATGATACCTTCTTTTCAATAATAATAATGAAAACTTTGGAAATAGTACTTAGAATTGATTCTTGGATCCACCCGCGGTTACACTCTTCACTATTAATTTATTATTATTGGACAATAAAGCAAAAGGTCTGTCAAGATTTTGAAAATTTTTACCCGCTTAGTAGAAACCCGTTTACTTAAAACAGTATTTCATTATCTATAACTGTTTATATGTGTTCCATATATTGTTATAATAAATTAAAGATAAAACGTGTTTAAATTAGCTTAAATTTAAAATTCAAATTGTATTTTTACAGTAAAACTGTCAATTCAACATTCTTTCGAACTACTCAGAGTAGTGACGTAGCAGTCTCTGATAACAGCAAATACGAGAACATGCGGGCAAGACTGGAAGACTGAAGTGTAAAGCTCAGTTCTTATCGAAACAAAAAAATATATGGTAAGACTGGAGATATATAATGCAATCCATAGGTTAAAAACCTCACTGAAGAGCTTTGTAAAAAATTGCTTCTCTCGAAGTTAATCAGAGTTTGATTAGTCAATTGAAGGGAGAAGAAACTAAGTGATAGAAAGATAACTCTTTAAATTTTATTTGCTTGTCTGACTTTTTAGTCGTACGAACGCTAAATAGCGAACACAAAACAGAAATTAATTGATTAAAAAACATTACATTTTAGTAAAATAAAAATTATTTATGTTTTTGTTGTTGCTTGATCAGCTGTTAAGTTTTGTAATACTTTAATTTACTGAGGTGTTTACGTTGCTTGGCGTTCAGTACCGCTTTGACTGCCGACTTCGTAAACAAATGTTTTGCGCGGATTAATTCCGATTTACTTAAAAAAAAGCTTAAAACGTGTTTAAAGTGACGTTTTTAATGTTGGTTTTTTTAAATAAGATTTATGTGGGATTTTTTATAAAAAATAACTTTTACCAGTAAAAATGGCTTACGAAATTAAATTTCATTAATTTAGTATAATTTTTAAGTTCAAGTAAAAAATGTGATATTGATACGCACAAAATATGAATGAATCGTTTAAGGAAATAATATTCGTAAAAGTCTGAATTTAAATCAAATGATATATATATATATATATATAAATATATATAGCATCTATCACCTAACATAAAAAAGTTCAAATAGTTTAAAAGTGTACAAAAAATTAATATATTATAATAGTAAGTTTTTTATATGTTAACATTTATTAAATTCAGTACATATAATTGTTCAAAATAATTTGATAATATTATTAAATAATATATCACAACTTTAAAACTTAGAACAAAAATTTTTTTGTCTGTAAATATGATACATAAAATTGTTTGCGGGCTGCCTGTT
>NC_051847.1:23391350-23404755 GCF_002237135.1 Teleopsis dalmanni | reverse complement strand
ACTACCAGCACTAGCAGCACTACCAGTACTGCTTAACAATGACGGATATTGACACCTTGGGACTAACACGGAAATACACAAACAACTCTGCATGACTTGCACTGCATCCAATGGAGAATAATAGTCAGCAAAGACGTTCAGCGTCGGGATTGAAAAATTATCTAAAAATTCAACGAAAGAAAGCAAACTTAATTCAATGGCAGCAGACATATTGGCAGACATTGAAAATAAAAGGAAAACGAACCAATGAGAAAAAAAGAAATAACAGATATAACAGAAATAATAATAAAAAAAAGAAACGGAAACACAAACAGATTAACTTGGAATACAAGAATAAAGCGAAGATGCAGACCGGATGTGATTCTGAAACATTAGCAACGCAGACGACAATAAGGTACTGGAAGTGAACAATAGTTTTTGTTTGGTTATCATGCTTCTTCCCACTGTGAACTCTAGTAAATTTTTAGCAAACATTGCAGAATTATAAAAATAAAAGAAAACTAAAAATAAGAATAAAAATAAAAGTAATGTCAAATGCGGAAAACACAAGCGTGTACTCGTAAAAACCGAGCGGAAAATGAAGCAACTAAAACAAAATAATTATTCCCTTAGGGACAGTGCGAGCTTATTGAGCAGCAATTGGGAGGGCGTCAAGCTAACTTGGCTGCCAAGTTCCTGTCATTTTTGTTTACGACTCGAATGTCTATAAAACTGTTCTATTAAAGTACATACATATATACGAGTGTAAATATATATTTGTTTATAAATGAATATCATACATACTTACAGATATTTACACTAACAAGTAACAAGTCAAAGTAACTACGGGTCTGTGTGTGCAAAGTGATAAAAGTTATTGCCTGCAGTTTGCATCAAATATAAAGAGGCTCAGGAGTTCACTTATCACAATTCGAGCCTAAAAGATTTGTCAAAATATAAAAGACGTACACTTCAGCATAAAGACATGAAATATGCATTCAGTTTTGAAATATATTTCTCACTTCTGAGAATTGACATTATTTTCTTAATTTAAACTGCAGTTGTTTAAAAGAAATATTATAGCTAATATATTATTATGTATAAATTGATTTATTATTTATTAATATATATGTATGTATGCAAGTACTTAAGAATCAAGTGTGATCAAAGGTACATCAAAGGCAAGGCTTTGTAAATTATTTGATGTTATGCAAGCTCACACTAATTCAGGATCAAAATTTCTTAACACAAATAAAATATATATTCCATCAAGAAGATATGCTGGGCTTCAAATTAAAACTTCACAAAAAAATTTGTGTTTAAGTGTAAACACATACCTTACTTTAAAGTAATTAAAACGTTTAATCAAGAATATGCTAAATTATCTATGTTATTTATTTAGGCACATATGCCGCAATAAAACACTATTACAAAATGTATATAAGACGCAGAAGTAGACTAAATAAAGCAGAACTATACATCTACTGATTGTGTCTAAGATTATTTTAAACAATCTGAACTCATTAATAATCATTAATAACTCATTATCATAATGATTATAAATCATTATCATTATTATTTTAGAAGAACACATGTTACAGTGGGACCACCCACTATGACTAGGACACTATTGAGTAAAAGCGCTTTAGACACTAATTCGATTTTCTTTAAACAAAGTCAAAGACAGTAATTTGAATCTCAGTTTTTTTTAGTTTAGAGATTTGATAAAAAAGCCTAAAACCACACGGTTATCGCAGTATAAGTTATCACACTGATGACAAGTGTTATCACTAAAAAATTTATATACTATATCACGAGTGTCAGAAGCGTGTCAAAGTGACATAATTACGTTTAAAAGCCACTCCCTCTTGGTAATATATTATCTATATTACACAAATATTGCGAAAAGAAATATTTTCTAGAATATCTCTACCTTTCTTGGCACAATCCTCGCTACGTCACTGACGAGTACAGTGACGTTTTTCTCATGGGGCTGAAATAGGGTACCAAATATAAAAAGTGAAATCTCATATACTTAAAAAAACGACTGTTTGGAACATAATTAATTATTTGGAAATCAATCTTTTATATTACCCATAATTGATTTACTTAAGTTAAGTACATATAATTGATGTACTCCTCGTAAAAGTTTTTAATTATGTGTTTTTTTTTTAAGTGAACAATTTTATTAATACATATTTAAAACCTATGTCAATATTTATTTTTTCAACATTTTTTACTTATCAAAATATGTATTGAAATTGTGATACATTTTTTCTCATTCAAATCTATACTTAGCTCACATTTTCCTTTCAAATATTCCTATACTCATTAATTTAAAATTCTTGTTTATTTTCCTTTAAAAAAATAATGATACTTTTTAAGAATTAATTACATATTTCTTTATTATTTTCACAACTCGGTATCTGCTCGAAGTACCCTCTTTCAACCCCACTTAAGCTTCAATTTTATTACCAAAACAAGTTAAGAAAACTCCATTAATTTCGACCAACTTTTTATATAACTTAATTTACTTAAAAGTACCATCCAGTTCCCTTTCTCATCCTAAAACAATCCATAAAGGTAAGGAAATTGCTTTACGTAATTACGCACAAAATAAAAATGAAATTTTTTCAAAGGATTACGCGTTGCTACCATAAAAAATTGATAAAATTAATCCTTAATGTAGCAATGCATCAATAAATCAATTCAATTAATTACCT
Source organism: Teleopsis dalmanni (assembly GCF_002237135.1). Lineage (NCBI taxonomy): Eukaryota > Metazoa > Arthropoda > Insecta > Diptera > Diopsidae > Teleopsis > Teleopsis dalmanni. The sequence continues at coordinate 23,402,053 of NC_051847.1, read as the reverse complement.
GGAACAGAAACAAAAAGTGAAATTCATTTACCGTACATCCAGGAACACAAAATTAAGAACACCAGACGCAAGGACGAGCTGGAGGACTCTACTCGTAATTTGCTTCCTGCCAAGAAACTCATAAAAAGTCGCAATTACCAAGTCAGAGGAGAAATGAAATTGCGTCACATGTTTGCTAAATATTCCGTGTGAGGAAACATTAAAATGTGCTGTTTATATGCCAAAACAAAACAAAACAAGAACGACTTAAACCAACAACAAAAAATAAATATCAATTTGCCAAGCTGTTATTGCCAAGACAACAAATTAAAGTAACTTGAGGTTCGCAGTGAGAACTGGTGAGATACCCGAACTGGCAGTTTTGGAACTGAAATTAGGTGCTTGAATGATACATTCATAAACCCCTACATAGGAATAACCATACAGGTACAACTTGCGTCTGAGTAAGAAAATGCTTATAAACCTTGCAATTAACCATGGGGTACCCTTAACTTCTTACTTAGTTAGGTTGGATTGGTCTGTGAAGAAATAAAACAGATTATCTCAAGTTCACTATAATATTTCAGGTTTTCACTGAAAAATCGTCCAAATTTAAGGAGAGCAGTATTTGTAATTAGTGATAGAGTATCACAAAGATTTAAAGATGTAACGATTAACTTCGTCATATAGAGGGAAAAAATATTCTGAGTTGTAGGATTAGTTCCTATGTACTGGATCGTTAAATCTTGGTGTTTTGTATGTGACTTAAGAGTGATAAGATATTGTGAGTTCTAGATCTTATCATGTATGACAAGAGATAGTAAGACTTAACAATTTCAGAAATGAGTCTGTATAATCAACAAAATCTTTTGGAGGCAACGCTAGTGTGTTCATTCTGCGGTTATATTATAAGCAAAAAACTATAGTACTTTTAATCAATAAACAGTATTATTAATAAAATTATTTATAATGCTATTAATTTAAACGCCAAGGTACTTAAATATACAAAGAAATAATATTTGTGATGGACTAGTCAGACATAATCAACATTAGAACAAATACCGTTTTATTCAAACACATATACAAAATCACTCTCTAAAATTACCAACATATAAATGAAAATCTGCGATAGACCGCGAAAGATCCTATCGGATTCAAGACGATGATATCGAGATTTGCTATGAATTGTCATTATTTGAATCTCATTAATGAACACCGGACATCACAAAGTGTCCCGTGATGTCCTAGGTTTATATAGATAGGAATGTTAAAGGAAACAAGTTACAGGCCAACTTCTGAAATGTACATAAATGAGGCCAACTCATCGATAATAACACCGATGTATGAATTGTTTAGATACACCGAAAAATTCACCATCGCGGCAACAAATAGCATGTGGACTATTCGTGAAAATTGTGAGATTGTCAGAACTTTTAGCCATATCATATATGTATACTTTATAGCATATACTGTTATGTTTATAAGGCGCTGATCTAATTAAAATTTAATCTTCTATCAAAATGTGTATTTAGTAGAGAATTTTAACTATTTAAGTTTTAGAGACGAAGGTCGCTTTTATCAAAATTGTCTCTTCAATAATAAGAGTTATCAAAATAGTTATTAATTCAGTTAAAAACGCTGTGATGAATTATTAATAACCATATTAACCCGTACTTCATCAAAAATAAAGAAAATCGAAATCACATTATTACTGAGGCTTGCATCATTACTCAAATTAATCCTCTTGAAGAACTAAGATGGAAAAGAAGTTTATCTGCAAGTTATCTGAAATTTCAGTGTGACCTGAGACCTAGAAAATTCATATTCGATTGTTTTAACTCTTTAAGGTATCCATCACCAGTCTTGATGTCACTTGGTGAGAATTATGAACCTTTGTTGCTGCCTGGCAATAAGTTACTGCTTTTGAATCTCACTTTCAATGTGAAAATAACACGTGTGTTGTCTTCGTATATATTTCTACTTGGAAAATAATTGTTTTTATTTGATGTTTTCACGACCCATGTTTTAACGGGTATTTAACTCCTTCTTTAGTGTGGAGACCGTGAAGTCTTTTATGTGGTGGTATATGAAGTCATTGGTCTATATAAATAAGTAAAACATTGATTTTAGCTTTGGAAGGTCGCCACACATTAAATACAGCTACCTACACATACTTGAAAAAGTGGGTCGACACCTTAGCTCCATTATGAAGGTTGCTCTATTAAATTCAATTTCATGTCCGATAACCAGTATTAAATTTCAAAAATATTTATATGAGTTCTGAAAAATTTAACATATCAACCAATTACGTGTACCGCGTGTGAAGGACAAAAGAAGTTAAGGAACTCAACCAAAACAATTATGTATAAACATTAATTGCATGCACACGTATGTTAGGCAGTTGCTTCACATTAGTGTGTATGTGCTTCCGTGCATATGTGTGTGCTTTATTGGCTTGAAAAAGCTTAATAAGCCAGTAAAAGTAATTTAAAAACAACAACAACTACTACTACAACAACATCAACAACAGCAATAAGAACAAGAACAATATGTATCGTAAGAAGTTAAAAGGATATTTGAACGTCGAAGTTAGAGAAAATATGAAATTTCGCATTTATTCGAAAACAGTACATAAAATGTGGTCAAGTCGAAATGGTAGAGGGAAGGAAAATAGCTGACAGAATTTAACAACTTTGGCGAAGTACTGGTCTGGAACTTAATTGGCACGATTAGCTTAGGAAATTTATTGTATTAAAGGATTTTTTAATTAATTTTGTATATAACTCCGTTGAGAAGTTTGTTAAAGTGGAGCATAAAATAACGAAGGATATGGTGTATCGAGTATTAAAGTTTCCTTGTTTATTTCGAAATTTTTAGGAGAATTTCAATAAAACGTAGTAGAGAAACTACTACTTCTTAAAATATAATACATTAACAATTGTATCTGAATATATATAAGAGGCCTATTATGATTTATAATAAAAGTAGCTACCTACTTTTTTAATAGTTTGATGATTTGGTACCAATACAAGGTATTAGATAATAGTTCTCACTTTCATTTTTTCTCCCTATCCACAATTCTTACAATTAGCTATAAGGCTTTAAAACGTTCACAGTGATATCAGAACGGGCCAATTTCTATGGGTCATCATATTGCTTTTTCGAATATCGCCAATTATTTATAACCTTTGCTATTACTTTAAAGTTAGTCCACCTATAATACAAATACATAAGTGACATGAGAGCAGTATAGATCGACGCTTTAACAAAGTCACGCAAAAATTATTTGCTGATTATTTACAATAACTGCTGAAGCTTTCCGAGGTTCCATTATTATAAATATTATGTTAATGTAGTTTGCACTACGACCTAGAGATATATTATCATATCACTGACTTAAGGTATTTTTCCAATTTCTAATTCCTTTATTGCAATACTGCGGTTTCATATTAAACTCCATTCTTTTTAAATATCCACATTCCTACACAAAATATCAATTAAATTTACTATATTGAAGCTATCTTGCTTTACATGAGATCCTTGTGGCATCGGGCCATTATTTGAGCTCAAATGAACTTTGGGCACTAGGCCGGCAATCCGTAATAACCTAACCCACATGAGATCATGAGATCGAACTCCAATCCTCTATTAGTTTCAAAGCCTGTTTGTTCGACCTCTTATTAAAAGCATGCCTATTAAACTTCTTGACACTTTAAAATGTCTATTTAGGTTTAAATTTATTATTAATTGTCACGATAATTGGCACGATATAGCTAATCGTGCCAATTAAGTTCCAGACCAGTACTTCGCCAAAGTTGTTAAATTCTGTCAGCTATTATGCCTTATTTATTTATATTGATTTCGCACACACCTTCATTTTCCATGCCAAATGTGCCTTTCATATTGAGCTGATTATGTGCTGAGTACACAGCATCAGCTTTATAGCAAAATCAAACTGTTATATTGTAATCAATTCATCCGTTCTCACTGGTATCAAGCGTTGACCTGATGTTTATCAGTCAAACGCCTTAGTCTATCGGACCTCTAAAGTACCAAACTCGCATCGACAAATACGTTTATCCGTTTTGACAGAGATATACTCATTGATCTATGTCTCTTTGTCTAAGAGAGATAGATCAATCGGGACTCCAACCGAATATACATTGGAACCACCACAACAATAACAATTCTAATCAACTATAATTATTTTTAATAAATTAATTATATTTATTTTATAATTATTTCTTAAAATAAATGTAAAGAATGAAATTAATATCTTTTGAGTAATATTTCCCCTTCATTTCTTATTTATAGAAAATTATAGAATTAGATGCCTTATTTTATTGCTGTTGTAAATTATAATCCACAAATTAATTTAAATGCCCATTATTTGCCGCTGCCTGATGGGAAGACATATTTATTCCTACCATAAATCAATTTCAAATCTAATTTTCAACTATGAACCACAGTCCAGCCAATAAAACCAATTATTTAATAAGTCGAAATAAATTGTGTGGGTTATGAAAAATATGTGGACGTGCTGGAGAAAAACCGATTGAAAATTCAATAAGGCGGTTGCAATTGTCGCCATTGCTAAAGGATAAGAAAATGTAATATAATGTTCAGACAATCATATGAACATATGTGCACACAAATATTGTAACATGAGAAGAATTACCAATTCACAATGCATGACCATAAACAAGCCATGAACCAATTGAGAGCATTTGTGTCCTCTACATACCATGGAGAAGGAATAATTAAATATAACAAATTAACAGGAATAAATTTGTAAGCAATTTGATTTGTACATTTATTTTCTTCCTACCCAATAGATATTGAGTACTGATACAGACACGAATAATTTAATTCTAGATTGCTAACCATTCTTATCTGTAGTGGTGTCATAACATTTCTTGACTAGAGAAAACAAAAATAAGTTACCGCACTTTTTAAATGTTTAAATTGCGAAGTATACGAAGTGTCATCAAATGGACAGATTGAATGATTCACTTAAACATAAAAGGCCAGAAGTGATCGATAGAAAAGATATGGTGTTCCAACTTATAAGAAATTCTATTCAAGTTTGGTGACTTTCAAAAGCTTCTACAGCTTGGATGGCATGTACTCCTGATTAATATTTATTTCGATCTCTGCAAAACGTTTTCCGTGATTTTTGCTTCAAATAAAAAAGCAGATGAATTTTCAAAGTAAATAGCAGATTCCCTCGAACGACGAACCGAATCGTCAGAGATCCCTTTGCTATCCGAAAGGATTGAGATGTCAACTTATCACATTGCAAATAGCCTATACATCTTTATAAATTAATTAGACCTAACGAGTCGTCACAGATCCATATAACTCTATACTTATTCGTCCCTACTACTCCGGATTAGTATGATATACTAGAATTCAACTTTCCATTTGCGCTATTACCGATAAATTATAAAAAAGAATACCGATAATAATTGTTCATAACAACTGTCTAACAAGAGAAGCAACTGAGTGGGTACGTAGTGGATTTAAGGAAGATGGTAATGTGAGATGAGTATATGTAAAGTATGGTCAATATATTACCTACTACTCCGAAATAGTATGTTGCAGTAGAGTTCGACTAGAGCCAGGTAAGAGTAGACTCTTCGTCAATTACAGTGATACAGAGGAATAAGTCAAATCAAGTGATTACTATTAAATCTCCCGATACCCTATACTCTTAATTCAACACGAATTCTATAAATATGTATAAATATATTTAGCAACGGAATCTGCTCTACAAAAACCATTATTCTGTTCTCTAAATGTGGAGAACATACATACTTATAACATATACTTATTTATGACAGCATAAATAAGTTTATGTTGTCAGCAGAACTTGTACATATTATGTTGCTAACATAACATAGATAAAGCATCTCAAAGTCGGTTTTGCTTTGTTTCTATAAAAATTGTATTTACTGTACAGTGCATATGCATTTCAATACAACTAACATATGTATGCATGTATATATACATATACATATATCATGTTAGTTACATATTTTTATTGCAATATATTTTTGTGTGATTACAGATGACTTAATAGAACAATTTGTTTTGCGGTTTATTTACAATGAACATAAAAACAGAGAAAATAGAAAAGGGAAAAATAATAAAAGGAAAAATTTCAACTAAGAGTTTGTTATTGTTTTGTTTTCATTCGCTTAGAAACTCATAAGCAGGACTGTAATTTTTGACCACAACTACTTACACACTGTCGCACACACATACAAATCAGTAACTAAAATGTTTTCTTGGACATGACCAAAACAACAATGAACAATATTTCATAACATAAAACAAACATCCATAAACTTAAGGTCCTAGCAAGCAACGCACCCACACTCCGCTCCTTACCGCTCCTATTACTTCTAGTGTTTGCTTTGATTTTTTTCTTTTTGTTGTAGTTGTTTTGACTTACCAAAGAATATTTTTGTCTTTATTAGTCGTCGTTTGCAATTGTTGTTGTAATATTCGATTTGCCTTGTGACTACGCTGGCTGGTCACTGTTGCTTCTGCCGCTGACAGCTTATTGAGCTGTATTTAGTTCTGCTTGTTCTCTGTAATCAGTAATGAGAAGGAATTACAAAAAAGGTTCTTGCAATTTGTGTTTGTAGTTAAAAGTTAGTTAAAAGTACATAGCAAAATTATTAACGTTATCATGTTATAATAGATGTGATACCCTACTTTGGTAAATACTGTGGTTTATTCGCATTGGTATATGAAGAAGGGTCATATTAAATTTAATCATCCAGCATTAGCTTTAGTTATGCCTGTAAAGTTTTTGGAGATACATTCTAATAAAATATTAAATGGATGCAGTTTGCATCTAGTAGTAATGTATTTTCCGGACTAAGTACTTACTAATTATCAAGACTAAACAATAGTCATCTTGATTGACAGTCAACTAGATGTCAAAGTTCTCAAATCTCAATAAGTAACATCGAAACTGGAAATGAAGTGTCTAAAAAAAGCCAAAACAATAAAATATTGATCCTATTTGTTGCAAGACTTATTTGAATTGGAGATAATAAAATATATTTTATTATCCGATAAATTTTGAATCAGATAAATTTTTAAATTAAATAGCAGTATTCCTTCTTATACGTTTGAAACGATTTTGTTATAAAGCTACTCAGTCATCCTAGATAACTGTTTAATACCGAGACGTCTACAAGATATACTAATTTATCACTTTTCATATCACTTTTCACATTGCTTACATATCCTTGTAGACAGCATATAGACATCATTATCATACACCTCTGTTAAATCCCAAGAAATCTATAAGAAATTTCAATACATCATATTGCAACTCGCTTCTAGATTTCTATAAACCAAAGGGACTCACCAACTCGTCACAGACTTCAGTTTAATCTCAAGGCATCAATATAATATCCCTACTGATTACATTGTAAATCGATTTAAAATTCTTGTTAGCTAAGTATATATAGAAATTCCTGAACGTAATGAAAAATAATTTATGAATTGTTACAATGGACATTGTAGAATATTATTCATACGGTTAAGGAGTTAGAATATTCCCGAAGTAAAGCAAAATAAGACCTGTTTAAAAACCCAGCACCTTTCCGACACTGTTTAGAGTGTAAATGGTAGTGAGTTAGATTTATTTCTGACACTCGACCGGAGGTGTATATCTGGTACCACGGAATCAGTGCTTGCAGCTTAGGCGGTTCTGATCAATTGAGGTTGGCAGTGTCGTCGTAATTGTGGTTAAACCGAAACTAGCACGGGAAGAATAGTTAAGTTTCAATTCATTCGACGTGGAACTGCATATTCACACTGGTTGCTGTAAGCCAAAGATCGGCAGAGGTTTTAGTAGGCCTCGTTCCATAAGATATGCCAAACACATAACTAAAATTGGTGTCGGCGGAGTTTCTCGAAATTTCTTATGGGGCGTTTATCAGAGCATTAATTTGATATGTATATTTTTAGAATACTGTGGTCTTGATCCTATAAGGCAGGTAACCACGTCAAATAACTACAGATTTTGTATAAGAAAATTACGGTATTACCATCTGAATTAAGATCTGTATTAAGATGCACAGGACCTAAAATGTAACGTCTTGCAGACCAGTTACTGGTTAAAGGTTTTCAATATCTCACTTAAATGTCTACTCATTCAATATAGCTTTGTGGAAATTTCAAATTTCTTTATTTATAAAAAGTACTTTAAGGTTCTAACGAACTTTGTCACGTACGTTGTAATGCAGTAAAGGATATTTACGAAAAATTTGTAGGGTATAAGAAACAAAATGTTATAGTCGTACAAATTTCTAAACAAACATCAAAATCAATTTGTTTACTTTAGATATACTCACTCTTCCTCCTCCCTGCATTGCAATTAACCTTACAGTAGTACTTATCGCAACTTTCGTCCTTTTATTCAAGCTTAACGCAATTTAGCTCAAGGCAGAAAATTTCTGAATTATGTGCTGAGTCGTAGTTGTTTGTTTGTAAATGTCTTCGAATAATGCCAGAAGCATTAATATTGGTTTAAGCCAAAAATCAGCAACAATAACTTTTGCTTAGCCTTAAACTACCGCATTTCGTAACTTCAGTTTCGTAACTTCGGTGCAGACAAGGCAGGACAAAAGCTTAATTTGCTAATTAAAAGCTGATTTGTGCCATTTTAGTAATCAAGCAACAAAAATAAAGCTAAAGTTAAAAGAAACCAATTTATGGACGAATAAAATCTATATATTAAATGGAAAAATGTTTGGCATTGTCATCTTATAAAACACACACACAATCCTACAATCAAACGAAAAAGTTGACTGAAATGTCCTTTATTGTTGGTTTGGCTGTTTGTTGTTTTTGGTAAATGTTTGATGTTATTTGGCAAATAGGCAATCAAAAATAATTTGGCTTGTCACTCCAAAAGTAATTAAAGTTTTTTGTCCGTTTGATTATTTTAATGTTTCCAACATATTTTTCCTACAAATTGAAATAGTTTCGGGCATTTTGAAATGTTTTTGTGGTTTAACTTTGCCAGCTTAAAAAGTAGAATTGATTTTGGGAAAAAAAGTAATTTTGTGGTTGATGCTTTGCTGGGGTTGAAATTGTCTATTGGATGAACATGAAAAAGGATGATCGAATGAATATGGGAACCACATGAAAAAGAGAAGAAGTTGAAACGTTATAGTTGACAGTTCGATTTTTAATTTTATATAATCAGACCAAGGACGAGGAAATAATATCAGATACCAATAAATACTATCTCGTACAATAGATTCATATATGAGATTCTGTTCTCCTAGCTGGATAACACCTAACCTCTGTTAATCGATAACAGAAGCTTTACAGTTATCGATTTAAATTAAACTTAAATTAAGAAATAGAGCTTTAGAACATAGTGTCCGATGTCGTTTCATGAGTACTTTTCATCCTTCAATTCGTGAAGAACACAGAACAATGATTCTTCTTCAAGTTTTGGCTGGCGCACCGCATAGAGCATTACGGGTTCCACTTCAATACCTGCCGAGTAGTATTACTGTTTATAATAGTGTTCTGAAAGTATACTCCATATACTATTGCTCTAATTTTGCCTGTTCGAACTCATAGATTGATGTTGGACGTTTTCTGGATGTTCTCAGATACGCGGTTTTTTCGTGAACAATGGTTTTCAACAATCTGAATGTTGTTTTATATTGTAGTGGTACTCTTTCATGTTTTACTTCCATAAAATAGAACTACCTTTAGTATTGTAATAACTGATTTATTTTAAAATAATTTTAAAATAAAATCAAAAGCTTATCTAATAAATTATTATTAATACGTACAACACTTATAAGGCCCAATAAGTGATTTGGCATGTGGCTTTAACATTTCCCGGAGTACAGTTGAAAAGACCTACAGTTGAAAAGTAGTCACCTTTTTAATTATTATTTATTTATAATCACTAACTTTATTACATACCTATAAAGATGACCTCTAATTCCATATTAAAGTTCATCGCTGGCAATAACCAGTGTACATAGCACGCCTCCTTGTAATTCCTCCTTGCTTAAGAAATAAATTATCAAGAATATTTCAGTTTTATTTAAGATAATTTTTAACACGAACGTAATAACGAACAGAATACTTTAATTAAAGCAACTACAATGCAAAAAACTGCTGATAATAAATTCAGAATTTAAATTTTTTTATTATTGTACTACCTTTTGACTCTTCAAAAATATTTGTATCACCCAAACCATCGCACCTTAACCAAACTTCTTAAATGGCATCGTTAAGAGAATCCTTTAAATACTTCTTTATCTGGTACAATCATCTCATTAATATGCTTAACATGCAGTCATGCAGTCATGCAAGCATACGCATGCAACCAGCTATGCAAATGAACCTTACTTTATCAGTACTTTACCAAATTACCCACACATTTTCACACAGTTTTTCACATACACAACAAAAAGGACAAGAAAAACCCTACATGTTTGTGAACTTGCTTACAAGCATATCCTTTGTGGCAAATGTGTACTGCATGTTACTGTCTTAAACATAGTTGCCACCAAAACCGCTTCCTTGCCACTGTAAACCCCACTAACTGCATTTATTAAGTATAATTTGTGCTGCCCTATCCTTTCCGATATCCGTGGAAAGGATAGGTCCCTTGCCGAGCTTCAATGGCTGTGGGTAGATTTGTTTTTCTTTTTGTATTTCATTTT
>NC_051847.1:23301512-23391250 GCF_002237135.1 Teleopsis dalmanni | reverse complement strand
AAGTGAATTTGTTAATAAAAAACAATCACAGCAAATTAACAAACAAAACTCCAGAAAAATGTGCGAACATAAAAGTCAAGTACGGCTTTGGATCAGTTGCTAAGGAGCGCTGACTCTGAGCTTCAAATTTGGCAGGACACGAGTTCGATACCTATTACATGCAGTCTCAAAAAATTATTTACAAATAATTAAATATAAGAAATAATATTTCCAAGACACTGATGATGGCCATTTGACAATACACGAAGCAGCTTTATGGTTAGCAAAAAATTCAATTAATTAAAATAATATAAAAAGAATATTTGTTGTTATAATTCACTACTTTTGGAAAACTCTTCACTGCATATTATTTATTAAAAATCATACTCACTCACATTTTTGAAATAAAAACTTACTAGCTATGATTTGTTATGATTTAAGTTTATAATAGCTACCGTATTTACTCTTAACCTACTTACTTAGTTGACCCTAAAAACCCGTTTTTGTAATTCAGCTCAAAGTAACCTTTCTTTCTAGACGTCTCTTCTTTATGTACACCTTCTTTAGTTATCTCTCATAGACTTTTTACTTTGCTTCATCTTTTAAGGATAAGATCTACGCCATAGAATATAGTATGCTTCACATATTATAATCTTTTAAAGACACTTGCAAGATAGATAAAAGCATCAACTTGAGTGAGTGATATGTTTATCTCATCTGACCTAATCTAAATAAAATCCTTGACAATTTCTTAAGTATAGTCGGTATCAACCAGTTAGCTCGACTATAGGTACTTGCTACTTGTATTTGATACAATATATTTTTTATATTCTGAACATGATAGAAAGTATATGTATTCACGGTCAAATTCGTATTTTTGTCTTATTATATCTTTGTAATATAATACACTATATAGATAATATAGAGATCAATAGCAAAAAAACGCCGTGCGAAACTTTGTCTATCTTAGGAAAATACTTACAGCTAGAAGTAGCGTTGATGAGGATGTAGCTATGCGCGTCAACAAAGCAAACTCTACCTTCGGTATACTGCGGAATATGTATATGGAAATCGAGTCAAATATCTAGTAAAACAAAACTCCGCATCTTCGAATCAAATATAAAATCTGTGCTCTTTTATCGCTATGAAACATGAAAAGGTTTCAACCGCATTAAGTTAAAAATACAAACCTTCATAAACAAGTGCATACGCAGAATATTTGGTATAAGATAGCCTGCAAGAATAAGAAATTAAGACCTATAGAGGCGTTCACAGCAAGAAACTGTTCCAGTTCAAATTAGTCGACGTAAATGGTGATGGATTGCCCACATACTTCGCAGATATGCGAACCATATTGCAAGAATAGCACTCAGATAGAACCCCCAAGGCCTGTTGCACCAGCACAAACATGGCGCAGAACACAGGACAGAGAACTCAATAATGTGAATTATAACTGGAATAATATATGCCGCGAAGCACTCAATAGAGTTAGATTTAGATCTATGGCAGAGGTGTCCTATGCTCCACGAGAAGAAGAGGACAACAGTAAGTTAGACCACTATATATTATAATTATAGTTATTATATGTAGATATTAACATTTTTTGTTAAAAACTATTTAGATCAAAAAAATTCTTGCTTTGTGTGACAATATATCCATAATTTTAAAGTATATTTTTCAATTTTATCTTACTTTGCAAGAGTGCTATCTATAATTTAATAAATCTACTTTCCGCATTTTTTTTTGTTTTTTTTTTGTAATACGTTTTGAAACAACAAATTTAATTTAATTTCCATTCATATGAATTGTAGTTTTTTATCTTTGTCTATACTTAACTATAACTTTCACTATCGCTGATAATAAATTTACACTCAACTTGTTGGTAAGCACAGCAGTCGTGTGTGGCAGTCTGCATGTCTGCTTCCGTTTCCGCTTGGTACAAATAATAAAATATACAACCACCTTTCTGCACTCTTTCACATACAACATATTTTATATATATTTATATTAAACTAATATATATGTATAATACACTAACAGCAGCCACTGTAGCATTACTGTTGGCAAGGATTTGGTAGTGAATGTGCAAATCGTATCTGCTTTGTTGCACCTCCCATGCATACGTAAATCTATGGCAGCTTACAAAAACTAGTGAATAGTTAAATAATAACAGAAAAAAAGACGAAAAAAGCTGGATGAAAAAATGAAAAAATATTATAAGTAGCAAAGAAAATAAATACATTTATCGTATTATAAGCCATAAGCCATAGCCGCAATTCCTTTTAACCAGACTTGGTAACATGTACCCTTCAACAATCTGCCATGCACACTATAATCCCATCATTGAACTAACATTCATAAGTATTTAACTTTAACACGTTGGTTGGAAATTTCATTTTCAATAAATTTGCAAATAAACAGACATGCACACATCTTAACATAACATACGTGAGTTTCGCTGGTTAGTACAATACGTACTGAGGATTAATATTGAGACGCATTAAATTGTTATATTCCTCGATTTTCCTTGCTCTAGTCTTGCAAGATGTTGGCTGACATTGCTTTAGTGATCAAAGCGGAAATTGTGCTTTACACTGTGTCACATCACATCAAAGCCCACATATTAGATACGCCATGGTAGAATTGTATTTAATTTTGTTTTCTTTGTTTCCGCCATTTTTATTCATTTTTGCTATTCGTATCTTATTTGTATACATTTCAACAAACAGAATCAATTCCCGCAAGACGCTACTTGTGCGTTTTCTCACGAATATCATCCATCTCTGCCCACTTTCCATCAAGTCTGAGTTATCCTTGTTGAGTGATGGTGGTGAACATAAGGCAAAAGGTAAACAACTGCATGCTTACTTTTGGTTCTTCATGTTGCAGTGTTGTGGTTTCTACAATTATTAAGATTTTATTCAGGACGTCTTATTTTGTTTCCTATGCAGTGAATGGATTCTGGATACGAACGAAACGCAAATGTAATCTTGTACCAGACAGAAAAATACTGGGAAAGAAATGCCATACACGCTAAATTGGAAATATATATGTTTATCCTTAGAATCACTAAAATATCTGAAGTGAAACTAATGAAGAGAATTAAATTATTGGATTTGTAGGAATTAATCGAAAAAAAAAATTTAAAAACTTTTTCAACTTTAAACATTGAAAATATTTATATATGTTATGTAGAGAGAGGTTCTCTAAAGAAATTTTTCTCCTTTTTAATATCATGTTTGTTATGCACTTTACTATTACTTATTTCATTCCGTATTTTTATTTCCAAACAAAAGTCAAATAGGAGAACTCCTTGAGGATTGCAAACCGGATTTGTTTCATTCGGATTAAAAAGAAATGTATCACTTCGGTACCAATCTTTGCTTTGCAAAATAAGATCTGATTTTTTTATGTTCAGTTCCGACTGAATATTTTTTATGTATTTCTCGATAATATGAAAATATTGCTTTTGTATGTTTCGACTAACTAACAAAAAAGTGTTATTTGATATCATATGTCGCATATTGTCATATCATATATGTCACATATCAGTTTTTTTGATCTAATTGTAATCAGACGAAACATTCAAAAACAATAATTCCATACCGGATAGCAACACAGACCTTTAATTCAGTCACTACAAAATCCAACGTAATGGAACAAAGTCAAGGTAGCCTAGCCGCCTTAAGTGAAAGACATAACGGGCCTCTTCTGGATTCCAGAACATCCTAACATAACTGGAAACGAAATAGAAGTAGGAACTGGCGGAAAATTATAATATGGGCTCTATAACAATCAATTCAATAACAAAAGAGTGAATACGAAAATGGGAGATCGGATTCTACAACCAATCATAGGATATTTAGCGGAGTAATCAATATTATTATTATTAATTGTATTTTGTCCTGAATTCTCCAAAGTTTTTTAAATCGCTTAAGTTAAGATTTTCTATTAGTTTCTATTAGATATTCTATTAGTTTCTATTAGATTTTCTATTAGTTTCGAAACTAATCTGTGAGTGTATATACATACCTACTCTTGAAATAAGTTTGTATCATTCCCTATTTTAACTGAGTAATGAGAGGGTAAACAACTATTTTAGTTATATCTATATTAAAAATATTTCTCTATCACAGTGGACTTCAAAAATGAAACTGATAAAATAAGGTTTGTACTAGTGAAAAGTAATGATATTTTCTTCAATTGCATATTACTCATACCCTTTATACAAAAAAATGCTGAAAGGGTATATAAGGCTTGGAAATTTTTGTAACACATTGAAGGAACTGTCGTAGATCCCATAAAGTATTAACATGTTTGATCAGCTCAACGAGTATGTCTATTTCAGTATAGGCTATCTCATAAGTTTTTGCGTTATTCGAATGAAACACATACTTTTCGGTAGTGGATTTTGAACATTTATCGGATTAGTTGAAATTGGACCACTATACATATACTATAATTGCTATATAAATTAAACATTCGGCTATGACTTTTTTCCATTTTTAATAAAGAATTTTGATAGAAATTTGTGTCAGAATACTCGTGTACTTATATTGAGTGAATATTAAATCATATTAAAAATTATGTGTAGTTTACCGTGAGCAAACGCAGTACCCTGGATTAATATACTCGATTCCGTTAGGAAAATTCGATGTCAAAAATGCACTTCGCTAAAGTCGGTCAGTCACTCAAAAGCCGATGATATGTGGAATAAATTTGGAATAAATTTGGAACTCAGCCATAATTTATAAAATGTAATATGTAATGAAAATAGTGCTGATTTAGATATAGTTCGCTTATAACCAACAATTTAGGAACACGTTTTTTTAGAGAGACTTTTTTATTTTTGAATGTATTTACTTCTAATTTAGAATTTAATTAACAGCTATAGAAGAGAATTTTCTTCGTAAAAAATATATCGATTGATTCAGACTTGTATATATGTAGGATTTTCTACAACTGATACTTTATATTTATCTTGTTATATGAAAATCTTTTTATTTGTTTATGTTTTCAACCAAATTTGAATTTTTGATGGATATATTAGAAAGTACGAAAATATAGTAGTTATAGTAGCTCTTATTCGTCTTGTTCTAATATATGCAATAAGATAATATTATCACTTCAATGTATAAAGGGTATCTCAGCTTCAGCAAAGCCAGAACTAATATGATTTATTATTTTACAAACCAGAACTGGTTTTAATTTAATTTATTTTAATTAAGTAAATTATTCGTAAAGAAATTAAATATTCATATCAATAAGCTTTAAAATAATCTTTCACACTTATTAACATTGAAGTTAAATTTATTAAGATAGTTTTAATTAGGTTCGATGATTTCTTTATTGAAATATAATTATACATGTTGTATTTATGGAATGTAAGCCTTCCATTTATGTTGAATGTGATAATCATATTAGCGCATTAAGTAGCTTATAGTATTAGGGTATATGGTATGTATTGTATATTCCAATGGTAAAAGGATTTTATACAAGGCTTTCACTTCACTTAACATTAAAAGCGCCAACTGCAATTACTCATGAATGCCAATTTAAAATTGGTTAAGTATGCATTAGTATGTAAATATGCATGTATAATCATGCACATGCATTTACATATATATATGTATATACATTAATATCTGAACACATGTGTGGTACATATATAATCACTTATTTGGCAATGAGTTCATTTTCAATTAGTGGCAAATGCATATTTCGAAATTTCGTATATCAAGCAAATGAAACCATTGTTTTGGCTAACAATATATATACATATATGTGTTTGTGTTTGTGTGTGTAAACATTAAAAATATCTTGATATGAATTTTGTGAATTAAATATTTTTTCTACACGCTTTTAGCTAAGCTACTTAAATAAAACTTATTTGCTTTAGAACTAAGCAGACATCTATTAATTTATCTTTTATTCAAATGCAAATGTTACTTTGCCGAACATATATTAAAAATTCTTATTAAAAATTTAAATGAAATTATTCTTTTTTAGGCGTTAAGTATATCTAATATATACGATTATAAAGCGAAAGAATTCGATATCATATTAATACACAACTAACATATAATAAAACGCATGAACGTACCAGTTGAACTAACTGATATTTATTATTGATCAATACCAAGCCTTTTAAAACTGACAAAAGTAATAATGGTTATGGGCATATCGATCTATATCGCTATTAGCTGAGGTATCAAAATTTTTTTAAAAAAGAGAATAAAAGAGAATGAAAACAAATTAAAAAAATTGTTGACTTTATATTGATGTGGCTTCTGTATTAAACACTCAATAATGAATAATGTAATCAAGATCAGAAAACAACTAAATCAAAAAATCCTTTAAAGATATCCTCAATGTTGCACAGGGTCTTCGGTAAGATGTGACACAGAGGTTTGAGCTTTAAACTTAACTCTTGTTTTTTATTATAACAACACTTCCTTTTGGAATCATTTACAGGGTGTCAATAAAACGTAGCAAGAATTTTAAATATTTATACATGTTTGATATTGATTAATAATATGCAATATAAAATGTTTTAATATTTAATCTACAATGTGTATTCCATCTTCACATAATATAATAAACATAATTTACAATATAAATATTTTAATATTTTATCTTCAATGTGTATTCTATCTTCTTCAAAATACAATAGCCACCCATTAATATGTATCTTATACCAACATAGTTTTTAGTTTGAGAAACATCTTTGGAACATCTTTCTAGGAATGCCCTATAGCTTTGATATCCCCTGTTAACATCGATTGTTGGAAAACATTGCCCTTAAATGCATAGCTTTTAATTGAAAAAATCATAACTTACCATATCTATAGTATTACATTACAGTGATGTAACAATAATGCGAAACATCAAATTTCTGTATAACCAACAAATTATGGTTGCCACCCATTTCATTTAAAAAATTTTCATTCAAACCGATTCGCATGAGCTGTGTAAGATTTCTATTTTTTGAGGAAGAGAGCAATTGTTTTATTAGCAAATATAAGCTATTTATTTTCTTTAACTGTCTTATCCTGAACGGATGGGTTAGGATGTCCTGATTTCACGTTATTTTCAATATCTTATCAAAATTCGATTTGATTTGTACCACTCCAAAACTCTGGTTTACAAAATAAGATTAACGCCAAACGCCTTCTACAATATTTTAATATTCTGGTATATATATTTTGGTGTGCCAACAATCTCTGTGACATTTTTAAATGTTACACACATTTCTGATCCAATTTTTTGTTACTCAGAAAGCGCTAAACACACTAAGTATTCGCAACTGCCAAATGATCAGTGACGAATATGCTTAATGTAACGAATACGCTTGAAGGAATCGTTAAACAAGATGTAGCTCATTCTAATTTCTAAAATTAAAAGTTGGATCACATCCCATATCCTCTGTCACGAACCAAATATAACTAAACCATAACATGTACAAACTAGTATAAAATTATTTAACAAAAATTTTTCTATTTTTCGAACCTAAACCTTGCCAATCTATAAATAACTTTTAAGATAGAATTTTTTTAATGGAGCTTATATAGAAGAAGAAGCTTTATTAAAGTGGTGTTCTTTTAAAATAAAATAAACGTTCTATTCAAGTTTCAAAATCATATATTAAGAGAGCTATCTAATTCTTTTATAGAAGAGAAAGCTCTATTGTAGCTCTATTATATATCTTTTAATATAAAACAAATTTTCTATTCAAACTTCGAAACCAGATATAAAAAAAGCAATCTTATTCTCATTTAAGCTTCCTATGGAAATATGTGAGCGAAAGTTTTTTAGTTCAAAACAGACTTATTTTCTCGTTATTGTTTCTAGAACTTTTAAAGCGAAACAAAGGAACTAACGTTCTAAATTAAAACTCCATTAGAAAGACTATTACATTCCAAAGTGCATATTTGACATTATGGGTTAAGTTATATATGGAGCAAGCATAGTACCAACATATTTGAACTTATCATCAAGATGTTAAGGAGTACTGTCAGTATACAGCACTAACTTTGTATTCCTAAAACTATTGGAACGATCTATTATAAGTGAATATAGAATTTCTGATTAGGAAAATTATAGCATACAAAATAAAACCAATGCACTTCCGTATAAAATTTTAGTTCCATATATGGAGTACTTCATAAAATGGTTAAAATATCGAATTGAATCTTAAAGCCTTTCACATGTATCAGATATTTTATATCGCAACTTGTTTTATTGCGTACGGCCATAACAAAGGCAATTATTGCAAAAAGAAAAAATTATGATTTAAGTACTTTTCTTATTAATATTATTTGTATTTTTACAGCTCTTCCGAGTATTTATTCCATTTCACAGGCGGAGTGCGATTCATGGTTTTACGAGCTTTCTCGCTCCTTATTCCTTATTCCTTACAGATTTCCGTCCTTTTACGTACAAAATTTTATTGACTTTTTGTAAGTGTTATTTTCTTTATGTTCGTACGTTTTTCATATTTTTGTAGATAAATAAAATTTTACGATTTTTCATTAATGTTTTTTATATACTTTTTGTAGATACATTTGCTTCACTTCACTTGGCTGTATCCTTCTACGTCAATCGGTATAACTCCGAAAAGCACTTTTTGTACTTTTTTTTTGAATATTTTTTAAAAAGAATTACAAATACAGTAAATACAAAATTTTAACTTTGTTAAGTTTTAAACTTCAACATAATTCGAAATTATAAAATGGAATTAATGAAAGCAGTATCGAGAGAAGTGCGTACGACCTTTGGTAATGACAGCAAGTAAACTCGTGCATGGTGGATGGTGGGTGGTAGGTGGTGGGTGATTGGTGATTGGGTGGTTATAGAACTCAACCGAACTCAACTATGCAAATTGAAATTTAAGTTTGCGACAAAAAGTTTTGCGCAATTTGTTGTTACTTTTACAAAAATGAAATTGAATATTTTATTAACTTTTCTTTTCTATGAGCGGCAATGGCAATGGCAATGTCAACGGCAACGACAACAGCACCGGCAGCGATATTAATGATTATGCACGCAATGTGGCCAGGCACCTTCGCGGAGAGAAGTCCAAATTATAACATCATTAGTATGCAAACAAACTGTAAACTTTTTGAATAATTTTAGATATATTTTCTCTAGTAAAATTTCTTTAAGGAGTCGAAATAAAGTCAAAGCTATTGTTATTATATCAATTGAAAAATTATTTAAAAACACCAGAATAGTATGGATAAGCTTGAAAAGAGAGTATTTAACTGGTTTATATAAGTCATCAACAAACATCACATATTCTGAACTCCAACCATAGAGTTGGATACTACTTTTTCATAACATTAATTTCAAATATTGCATATAAGACCAATTGTTTTGTAAGCATATCGCAAGAAAACAACCGCTTATTTAAAAAATAACATATGAAACAACAACACTGCTGGCTTATTTAGTTGTAAAAGATTTTGTGTATTTGGAAACCAGCATAATACCAAAGATGACGTCAGCCTAGAGATTCAACGAAGAATCACTTTATTGAGAAGTAAAACACTCTCTCAACAAACAAAAATCACGCTCCACAAGTTCTTTATCATGCCTGTCCTGCTATATGGTGCAGAAGATTAGGCAAAAACCAATAGTAATGAGACGGCTTTAAAAGCATACGAGTGAAAAACTCTTAGGAAGATCTATAGTCCCTTATGCGTATGGCAACGATTATGGAATTAGACAGAACAATGAGTTGTAAAATCTTTTCCGTAACATTGTTATAGGTAAACACATAAGAATACAGCAGCTTCGCAGGCTTGATCATATCAGAAAGTTGTTTGATTCGGGCCCCACTTGTGAAAAACACTTTAGAGGACGTTCGCATCTTTAATGGAAGGACGGGGTTATGAATAATTTAAGAGCACTCGTTGCTGCCAACTGGTGACTACAAGCCACTGATCAAGTTTGCTGGTTGAGGCTAATAGACGCCGACAAGTACAACTTACGTCTGTAATAGCATAAGTAAGTAAGCTAGTAATTAAGTAATATAAAAGGAGTTACATTCTAAATCCTAAAACTTCATTTGGGCTATTAAGTCGGTTTCTTGTAACAGAACCAAAAACTCAATATACGATCTGATCGGATTAGCTGGGAGAGGTTACTGGACCTATTTATACACTATTTATGAATTTTTTCCAATAAAAGAAAATATGAAGAAATATGAAGAAATATTAGTATATCTCACTTAAATGGATGAGATGATATTGAACAATAAAATCTTTTTTACGTTCAGATTTTTCTTATTACATATCTATTTAATGAACCTGTGAGCCTTTCATAACTAAATATTTGAACTATAAATTCTTTAATTTAAGTAAAGAATTTTATCGTTTAATTTAATTAAATATTACTACTATAATTCTTCACATTTATTAAATTTAGTCCGAAAAAAAATATAAAAGTGTGAAGAGAAATTAATTTTCATACTTGAGACTTAATATGTTATTGAAAAAATTATTAAATTAAGAAGAGCTACGACGTTTCATAAACCACAAAATAATTTTGCAATCACTCCCACTCATTGCACGTAATAATAGATATAAAGATAGTCATACATAAGCGCCCAGCGTCAGCGTTTGATGGTGCACGTCTTCACAATAAATCTCAATTGATCCCCGTGGTGTAATTTCAAAAGTTCAATTAAAAGTCTCTTGACTGCAGAAAGTAACATCAGCTGTTCGTGCTGTTGTATCGCTAAGAGCTTCTATTTAACAGAGACTACCGCAGTGGTTTTGACTACTACTGGCGTACTTACCACTACCAGCACTAGCAGCACTACCAGTACTGCTTAACAATGACGGATATTGACACCTTGGGACTAACACGGAAATACACAAACAACTCTGCATGACTTGCACTGCATCCAATGGAGAATAATAGTCAGCAAAGACGTTCAGCGTCGGGATTGAAAAATTATCTAAAAATTCAACGAAAGAAAGCAAACTTAATTCAATGGCAGCAGACATATTGGCAGACATTGAAAATAAAAGGAAAACGAACCAATGAGAAAAAAAGAAATAACAGATATAACAAAAATAATAATAAAAAAAAGAAACGGAAACACAAACAGATTAACTTGGAATACAAGAATAAAGCGAAGATGCAGACCGGATGTGATTCTGAAACATTAGCAACGCAGACGACAATAAGGTACTGGAAGTGAACAATAGTTTTTGTTTGGTTATCATGCTTCTTCCCACAGTGAACTCTAGTAAATTTTTAGCAAACATTGCAGAATTATAAAAATAAAAGAAAACTAAAAATAAGAATAAAAATAAAAGTAATGTCAAATGCGGAAAACACAAGCGTGTACTCGTAAAAACCGAGCGGAAAATGAAGCAACTAAAACAAAATAATTATTCCCTTAGGGACAGTGCGAGCTTATTGAGCAGCAATTGGGAGGGCGTCAAGCTAACTTGGCTGCCAAGTTCCTGTCATTTTTGTTTACGACTCGAATGTCTATAAAACTGTTCTATTAAAGTACATACATATATACGAGTGTAAATATATATTTGTTTATAAATGAAAATCATACATACTTACAGATATTTACACTAACAAGTAACAAGTCAAAGTAACTACGGGTCTGTGTGTGCAAAGTGATAAAAGTTATTGCCTGCAGTTTGCATCAAATATAAAGAGGCCCAGGAGTTCACTTATCACAATTCGAGCCTAAAAGATTTGTCAAAATATAAAAGACGTACACTTCAGCATAAAGACATGAAATATGCATTCAGTTTTGAAATATATTTCTCTCTTCTGAGAATTGACATTATTTTCTTAATTTAAACTGCAGTTGTTTAAAAGAAATATTATAGCTAATAAATTATTATGTATAAATTGATTTGAAATTTATTATTTATCACTATGTATGTATGTACGCAAGTATTTAAGAATCAAGTGCGATCAAAGGTACAAAGGCAAGGCTTTGTAAATTATTTGATGTTATGGAAGCTCACACTAATTCATGATCAAACTTTCTTAACACAAATAAAATATATATTCCATCAAGAAGATATACTGAGCTTCAAATTAAAACTTTACAATAAAATCGGTGTTCAAGTATAAACACATACCTTATCTTAAAGTAATTTAAAAGTTTAATCAAGAATATGCTATATTATCTGTTATTTATTTAGGCACATATACCGCAATAAAACACTATTACAAAATGTATATAAGACGCAGAAGTAGACAAATTAAAGCACAGGACTAGACTAAATAAAGCAGAACTATATTGATCTACTGATTGTGTATAAGATTATTTTAAACAATCTGAACTCATTAATAATCATTAATAACTCATTATCATAATGATTATTAATCATAATCATTATTATTTTAGAAGAACACATGTTACAGTGGGATCACCCACTATGACTTGGTAAGCATAGACACTATTGAGTAAAAGTGCTTTAGACACTAACTCGCTTTTCTTTAAACAAAGTCGAAGACAATAATTTCAATCGCAGTTTTTTTCAGTTTAGAGATTTGATAAAAAAGCCTAAGACCACACAGTTGTCGCAGTATAAATTATCACACTGATGACAAGTGTTATCACAAAAAAATTTATATACAATATTACGAGTGTCAGAAGCGTATCAAGGTGACATAATTACGTTTAAAAGCCACTCCCTCTTGGTAATATAATCTACAGATAATATATTACACAAATATTGCGAAAAGAAATATTTTCTAGAATATCTCTACCTTTCTTGGCACAATCCTCGCTACGTCACTGACGAGTACAGTGACGTTTTTCTCATGGGGCTGAAATAGGGTACCAAATATAAAAAGTGAAATCTCATATACTTAAAAAAACGACTGTTTGGAACATAATTAATTATTTGGAAATCAATCTTTTATAGTACCCATAATTGATTCACTTAAGTTAAGTACATATAATTGATGTACTCCTCGTAAAAGTTTTTAATTAAGTGTTTTTTTTTAAGTGAACAATTTTATAAACACATATATAAAACCTATGTCAATATTTATTTTTTCAACATTTTTTACTTATCAAAATATGTATTAAAATTGTGATACATTTTTTCTCATTCAAATTTATACTTAGCTTACATTTTCCTTTCAAATATTCCTTTACTCATTAATTTAAAATTCTTGTTTATTTTCCTTTAAAAAATAATGATACTTTTTAAGAATTAATTACATATATCTTTATTATTTTCACAACTCGGTATCTGCTAGAAGTACCCTCTTTCAACCCCACTTAAGCTTCAATTTTATTACCAAAACAAGTTAAGAAAACTCCATTAATTTCGACCAACTTTTTATATAACTTAATTTACTTAAAAGTACCATCCAGTTCCTTTTCTCATCCTAAAACAATCCATAAAGGTAAGGAAATTGCTTTACGTAATTACGCACAAAATAAAAATGAAATTTTTTCAAAGGATTAAGCGTTGCTACCATAAAAAATTGATAAAATTAATCCTTAATGTAGCAATGCATCAATAAATCAATTCAATTAATTACCTGGAACAGAAACAAAAAGTGAAATTCATTTACCGTACATCCAGGAACACAAAATTAAGAACACCAGACGCAAGGACGAGCTGGAGGACTCTACTCGTAATTTGCTTCCTGCCAAGAAACTCATAAAAAGTCGCAATTACCAAGTCAGAGGAGAAATGAAATTGCGTCACATGTTTGCTAAATATTCCGTGTGAGGAAACATTAAAATGTGCTGTTTATATGCCAAAACAAAACAAAACAAGAACGACTTAAACCAACAACAAAAAATAAATATCAATTTGCCAAGCTGTTATTGCCAAGACAACAAATTAAAGTAACTTGAGGTTCGCAGTGAGAACTGGTGAGATACCCGAACTGGCAGTTTTGGAACTGAAATTAGGTGCTTGAGTGATACATTCATAAACCCCTACATAGGGATAACCATACAGGTACAACTTACGTCTGAGTAAGAAAATACTTATAAACCTTGCAATTATCCACGGTTCCTTTAACTTCTTACTTAGTTAGGTTGGATTGGTCTGTGAAGAAATAAAACTATAGTATTTTTAATTAATAAACAGTATTATTAATAAAATTATTTATAATGCTATTAATTTAAACGCCAAGGTACTTAAATATACAAAGAAATAAAATTTGTAATAAACTAGTAATGAACATAATCAACGTTAGAACAAATACCGCTCTATTCAAACACATATACAAAATCACTCTCTAAAATTACCAACATATAAATGAAAAACTGTGATAGACTGCGAAAGATCCTATCGGATTCAAGACGATGATATCGAGATTGGCAATGAATTGTCATTATTTGAATCTCATTAATGAACACCGGACATCACAAAGTGTCCCGTGATGTCCTAGGTTTATATAGATAGGAATGTTAAAGGAAACAAGTTACAGGCCAACTTCTGAAATGTACATAAATGAGTCCAACTCATCGATACTAATACCGATGAATTGTTTAGATACAAAGAAGAATTCATCATCCCGGTAACAAATAGCATGTGGACTATTCGCGAAAATTGCGAGATTGTCAGAACTTTTAGTCATATCATACATATATACTATATACTATAGCATATACTGTTATGTTAATAAGGCGCTGATCTAATTAAAATTTAATCTTCTATCAAAATGTGTATTTAGTAGAGAATTTTAACTATTTAAGTTTTAGAGACTAGTTTCGCTTTTAACAAAATTGTCTCTTCAATAAAAAGAGTTATCAAAATAGTTATTAATTCAGTTAAAAATGCTGTGATGAATTATTAATAACCATATTAACCCGTCATCAAAAATAAAGTAAATCGAAATGGCATCATTATTGAGTCTTACTTCATTACTCAAATTAATCATCTTGAAGAACTAAGATGGAAAAGAAGTTTATCTGTAAGTTATCTGAAATTTCAGTGTGACCTGGAACCTAGAAAATTCATATTTGCTTGTTTTGATTCTTTAAGATACTCCATCACCAGATGTCATTTGATGAGAATTATGAACCTTTGTTGCTGCCTGGCTATAAGTTAGTGCTTTTGTATCTCACTTTCAATGTGAAAATAACAGGTGTGTTGTCTTCGTATATATTTCTACTTGGAAAATAATTGTTTTTATTTGGTGTTTTCACGTATTTTACACCCATGTTTTAAGGGGTATTTAACTCCTTCTTTAGTGAGGAGACCGTGAAGTCTTTTATGTGGTGGTATATTAAATACAGCTAGCTTCACATACTTGAAAAAGTGGGTCGACACATTAACTCCACAATGAACATTGCTCTATTAAATTTAATTTCATGTCCGATAACCAGTATTAAAGTTCAAAAATATTTATATGAGTTCTGAAAAATTTAGTATATCAACCAATTACGTGTACCGCCTGTGAAGGACAAAAGAAGTTAAGGAACTCAACCAAAACAATTATGTATAAACATTAATTGCATGCACACGTATGTTAGGCAGTTGCTTCACATTAGTGTGTATGTGCTTCCGTGCATATGTGTGTGCTTTATTGGCTTGAAAAAGCTTAATAAGCCAGTAAAAGTAATTTAAAAACAACAACAACTACTACTACAAAAACAACAACAGCAATAAGAACAAGAACAATATGTATCGTAAGAAGTTAAAAGGATATTTGAACGTCGAAGTTAGAGAAAATATGAAATTTCGCATTTATTCGAAAACAGTACATAAAATGTGGTCAAGTCGAAATGGTAGAGGGAAGGAAAATAGCTGACAGAATTTAACAACTTTGGCGAAGTACTGGTCTGGAACTTAATTGGCACGATTAGCTTAGGAAATTTATTGTATTAAAGGATTTTTTAATTAATTTTGTATATAACTCCGTTGAGAAGTTTGTTAAAGTGGAGCATAAAATAACGAAGGATATGGTATATCGAGTATTAAAGTTTCCTTGTTTATTTCGAAATTTTTAGGAGAATTTCAATAAAACGTAGTAGAGAAACTACTACTTCTTAAAATATAATACATTAAGAATTTTATCTGAATACATATAAGGGAAAGGCCTATTGTGAATTATAATAAAAGTAGCTACTTACTTTTTTAATAGTTTGATAATTTGGTACCAATACAAGATATTATGATATGTATATGCAAATAGGATTTCACTTCCTTCTTTTCTCTCTATCTACCATTCTTATAATTAGCTATTAGGTATTAAAACGTTCACTGTGATATCAGAACGGGCCAATTTCTATGAGGCGATCTACAATTGGTACCCATCCAATATTATATTATCGTGATTTTTTTTATTAAATTATTTAAACACAACTTTAAATTTAAATAACTTAGTGACGTAGTAAGAAGATGTATATTGTCGTATAGAGAAAAAAATTTAAAATAAAGAAAAATTTTGACTGAAAAACTTTGTTTTAATTAAATAAAAATTTTGGTCGACCATATATTTTTTTTTTGGTGAGAATGTGGATTTCTTAATGCCGTCATCGAAATGTGGCTAAACATATAAATCGTTAACTTATATTTAAGCATAATAGCTCAGCCACCTATTACAGAAAAGGGTATACTCTGCATTGTTACAGTCTCGGTGATTATAAATGCATCAGGATATATGACTCATCATATTACTTTTTCGAATATCGCTAATTATTTATAACCTTTACAGGCTTTGCTATTACTTTAAAGTTTAATAGTCCACATATAATACATAAATGGCATGAGAGCACTATAGATCGACGTTTTAATAAAGTCACGCAAAAGTTCTTTACTGATTATTTCCAAAAACTAGTCGTGCTTTCCGAGGTTCCATTATTATAAATATTATGTTAATGTAGTTTGCACTACGACCTAGAGATATATTATCATATCACTGACTTAAAGTATTTTTCCAATTTCTAATTCCTTTATTGCAATACTGCGGTTTCATATTAAACTCCATTCTTTTTAAATATGCACATTCCTACACAAAATATCAATTAAATTTACTATATTGAAGCTATCTTGCTTTACATGAGATCCTTGTGGCATCGGGCCATTATTTGAGCTCAAATGAACTTTGGGCACTAGGCCGGCAATCCGTAATAACCTAACCCACATGAGATTATGAGATCGAACTCCAATCCTCTATTAGTTTCAAAGCCTGTTTGTTCGACCTCTTATTAAAAGCACGCCTATTAAACTTCTTGACACCTAAAAATGTCTTATTTAGGTTTATATTTATTATTTATATGCCTTATTTATTTATATTCATTTCGCACACACCTTCATTTTCCATGCCAAATGTGCCTTTCATATTGAGCTGAAGGATGTGCTGAGTAGGCAGAATCAGCTTTATAGCAAAATCAAACTGTTATATTGTAATCAATTCATCCGTTCTCAGTGGTATCAACCGTTGACCTGATGTTTATCAGTCAAACGCCTTAGTCTATCGGACCTCTAAAGTACCAAACTCGCATCGACAAATACGTTTATCCGTTTTAACAGAGATATGCTCATTGATCTATGTCGCTTTGTCTAAGAGAGATAGATCAATCGGGACTCCAACCGATTATACATTGGAACCACCACACCAATAACAATTCTAACCAACTATAATTATTTTTAATAAATTAATTATATTTATTTTATAATTATTTCTTAAGTATAAATGTAAAGAATTATATAAATATCTTTTAACTAATATTTCCGCTGCATTTCTTATTTATAGAAAATTATAGAATTAGATGCCTTATTTTATTGCTGTTGTAAATTATAATCCACAAATTAATTTAAATGCCCATTATTTGCCGCTGCCTGATGGGAAGACATATTTATTCCTACCATAAATCAATTTCAAATGTAATTTTCAACTATGAACCACAGTCCAGCCAATAAAACCAATTATTTAATAAGTCGAAATAAATTGTGTGGGTTATGAAAAATATGTGGACGTGCTGGAGAAAAACCGATTGAAAATTCAATAAGGTGGTTGCAATTGTCGCCATTGCTAAAGGATAAGAAAATGTAATATAATGTTCAGACAATCATATGAACATATGTGCACACAAATATTGTAACATGAGAAGAATTACCAATTCACAATGCATGACCATAAACAAGCCATGAACCAATTGAGAGCATTTGTGTCCTCTACATACCATGGAGAAGGAATAATTAAATATAACAAATTAAGAGAAATAAATTTGTAAGCAATTTGATTTGTACATTTATTTTCTTCCTACCCAATAGATATTGAGTACTGATACAGACACGAATAAATTAATTCGAGATTGCTAACCATTCTTATCTGTAGTGGTGTCATAACATTTCCTGAATAGAGAAAACAAAAATAAGTTACCGCACTGACAGATTGAATGATTCACTTAAACATAAAAGGCCAGAAGTGATCGATAGAAAAGATATGGTGTTCCAACTTATAAGAAATTCTATTCAAGTTTGGTGACTTTCAAAAGCTTCTACAGCTTGGATGGGATATACTCCTGATTAATATTTATTTCGATATCTGCAAAAAATATTTTATGTGAATTTTTGCTTCAAATAAAAAAGCAGATGAATTTTCAAAGTAAATAGCAGATTCCCTCGAACGACGAACCGAATCGTCAGAGATCCCTTTGCTATCCGAAAGGATTGAGATGTCAACTTATCACATTGCAAATAGCCTATATCTCTATAAACTAATTAGACTTAACGTCACAGATTCATATAAACCTATACTTATTCGTCCCTACTACTTCGGATTAGTATGATGCAGTAGAATTCGACTTTCCATTTGCGCTATCATCGATTGATTATAAAAAAGAATACCGATAATAATTGTTCATAACAACTGTCTAACAAGAGAAGCAACTGACTGGGTACATAGTGGATTGAAGGAAGATGGTAATGTGAGATGGATATATGTAAAGTATGGTCAATATATTACCTACTACTCCGAAATAGTATGATGCAGTAGAGTTCGACTAGTACTAGGTAAGAGATGGTAGACTCTTCGTCAATTACAGTGATACAGAAAAAAAGTGAGATTAAGTGTTTGCTGTTAAATTTTCCCAATACCCTATACTCTTAATTCTACACGAATCTTATAAATATATATAAATATATTTAGCAACGGAATCTGCTCTACAAAAACCATTATTCTGTTCTCTGAATGTGTGTGGAGAACATACATACTTATAACATATACTTATTTATGACAGCATAAATAAGTTTATGTTGTCAGCAGAACTTGTACATATTATGTTGCTAACATAACATAGATAAAGCATCTCAAAGTCGGTTTTGCTTTGTTTCTATAAAAATTGTATTTACTGTACAGTGCATATGCATTTCAATACAACTAACATATGTATGCATGTATATATACATATACATATATCATGTTAGTTACATATTTTTATTGCAATATATTTTTGTGTGATTACAGATGACTTAATAGAACAATTTGTTTTGCGGTTTATTTACAATGAACATAAAAACAGAGAAAACAGAAAAGGGAAAAATAATAAAAGGAAAAATTTCAACTAAAGGGCCCATTAGACAGCAACGTTCGTTGTCAACGCGCGCTTGCCATTACACAAACAATTTTTTAAAAATTTTTTAAACACGCCTCAGATAAAACAACAAATATACTAAAAAATCGCTCTCACATGAGAATTTTTTTCTCCTACTTTTCTCCTACTTTGTGAAATGCGAAATTTGTTTGGTGTAATAGTAACATTTGAAATTTTAAGAAATGTGTTGACGAAAATCAAAAAATTTTGATATTTCTTCAAACATGCTCGTGTTTTTGCATATACAGTCGGATTTGGTCGGCATGCAAAATTTTATTTATTTTGAGAAATGGAAGCGTAAACATCGTTTAAATGCACGCATGATTTGTCGTTAGCATGCGATGCTTTGCAAATATGAATGAATTTATATTTTAAATATTTGTATTTTCTACCTAGGTAAAATTTTTTAATTTCCAAAACATTTTATTAAGAAGAATTAAAATATTAATAACCTTGGGCTAAAAAAATATAACCAAACATTAAATTACAATAAAAATTTTGTTTTAAATATTAATTGCATTGTGCACCTACGAAATTTGTTATTAAAATATACCAAAAAAAAATTAAATTATATAAAATATAATATATATAAAAATAAATATATAAATAGAAATCATAAAAATATATATAAATATATAAATTTAAATAAATTAAATGTAAAACATCATTTTTCTAAGGAAATTACGCATAGCAGTCGCTGTTGACACTTCAGCGATTGCTTTAATACTGATGAGTGAACAAATTTTGCATTGTTTGCTGGAGGCGTGTTTAAAAAATTGTTGGTAAATTTAATGTGTAATGGCAAGAGAAGACTTCGTGCGTTTGTCAACGCACGTTGATGTCTAAAGGCCACTTAAGAGTTTGTTATTGTTTTTGTTTTCATTCGCTTAGAAACTCATAAGCAGGACTGTAATTTTTGACCACAACTACTTACACACTGTCGCACACACATACAAATCAGTAACTAAAATGTTTTCTTGGACATGACCAAAACAACAATGGACAATATTTCATAACATAAAACAAACATCCATAAACTTAAGGTCTTTAGCAAGCAACGCACCCACACTCCGCTCCTTACCGCTCCTATTACTTCTAGTGTTTGTTTTGATTTTTTTCTTGTTTTTTTTTCTGTTTTTCTTTTTGTTGTAGTTGTTTTGACTTACCAAAGAATATTTTTGTCTTTATTAGTCGTCGTTTGCAATTGTTGTTGTAATATTCGATTTGCCTTGTGACTACGCTGGCTGGTCACTGTTGCTTCTGCCGCTGACAGCTTATTGAGCTGTATTTAGTTCTGCTTGTTCTCTGTAATCAGTAATGAGAAGGAATTACAAAAAAGGTTCTTGCAATTTGTGTTTGTAGTTAAAAGTTAGTTAAAAGTATATAGCAAAATTATTAACGTTAGCATGTTATAATAGATGTGATACCCTACTTTAGTAAATACTGTGGTTTATTCGCATTGGTATATGAAGAAAGGTCATATTAAATTTAATCGTCCAGCATTAGCTTTAGTTATGCCTGTAAAGTTTTTGGAGATACATTCTAATAAAATATTAAATGGATGCAGTTTGCATCTAGTAGTAATTTATTTTCCGGACTAAGTACTTACTAATTATCAAGACTAAACAATAGTCATCTTGATTGACAGTCAACTAGATGTCAAAGTTCTCAAATCTCAATAAGTAACTACGGAACTGGGAATAAAGTATTTAATAAAGATGAATATACCATAACAATAAAATATTGATTCTATTTCAAGACCTATTTGGATTTGACATGATAAAAATGGCGGATAAATTTTTAAATTAAATAGCAGTATTCTTTCTTATAGATTTAAAACTATTTTGTTATACTAAATCGTCCTAGATTACTGTTTCATGCCGAGGCATCTACAAGATATCCAACTTTATCACTTTTCATATCACTTTTCATATCGCTTACAGATCCTTGTAGACTATATAGACATCATTGTCATACACCTCTGTTAAATCCCAAGAAATCTGTAAGAAATTTCAATACATCATATTGCAACTCGCTTCTAGATTTCTATAAACCAAAGGGACTCACCAACTCGTCACAGACACCTGTTTAATATCAAGGTATCAATATAATATCCCTACTGATTACATTGTAAATCGATTTAAAATTCTTATTAGCTAAGTATATATAGAAATTCCTGAACGTACGGAAAAAGAATTTATGAATTGTTACAATGGACATTGTAGAATATTATTCATACGGTGAAGGAGTTACAATATTCCCGAAGTAAAGCAATATAAGACCTGTTTAAAAACCCAGCACCTTTCCGACACTGTTTAGAGTGAGTTTAGTGAGTTAGATTTATTTCTGACACTCAGACGGAGGTGTATATCTGGTACCACGGAATCAGTGCTTGCAGCTTAGGCGGTTCTGATCAATTGAGGTTGGCAGTGTTGTCGTAATTATGGTTAAACCGAAACTAAGGCGGAAAGAATGGTTGAATTTCAATTCATTCGACGTGGAGCTGCATATTCACACTGGTTGCTGTAACCCAAAGATCGGCAGAGGTTTTAGTAGGCCTCGTTTTATAAGATATGCCAAACACACAACTAAAATTGCTCCCGGCGGAGTTTCCTTGAAATTTCCAATGGGGCGTTTATCAGAGCATTAATTTGATATGTTTATTTTTAGAATACCATGGTCTTGAACCTATAAGGCAGGTAACCACATCAAACAACTACAGATTTTGTATAAGAAAATTACGGTATTACCATCTGAATTAAGATCTGTATTAAGATGCACAGGACCTAAAATGTAACGCCTTGCAGACCAATTACTGTTTAAAGGTTCTCAATATCTCACTTAGATGTCTACTCATTCAATATAGCTTTGTGGAAATTTCAAATTTCTTTATTTATAAAATGTATGTTAAGGTTCTAACGAACTTTGTCACGTACGTTGTAATGCAGTAAAGGATATTTACGAAAAATTTGTAGGGTATAAGAAACAAAATGTTATAATCGTACAAATTTCTAAACAAACATCAAAATCAATTTGTTTACTTTAGTTATACTCACTCTTTCTCCTCCCTGCATTGCAATTAACCTTACAGTAGTACTTATCGCAACTTTCGTCCTTTTATTCAAGCTTAACGCAATTTAGCTCAAGGCAGAAAATTTCTGAATTATGTGCTGAGTCGTAGTTGTTTGTTTGTAAATGTCTTCGAATAATGCCAGAAGCATTAATATTGGTTTAAGCCAAAAATCAGCAACAATAACTTTTGCTTAGCCTTAAACTACCGCATTTCGTAACTTCAGTTTCGTAACTTCGGTGCAGACAAGGCAGGACAAAAGCTTAATTTGCTAATTAAAAGCTGATTTGTGCCATTTTAGTAATCAAGCAACAAAAATAAAGCTAAAGTTAAAAGAAACCAATTTATGGACGAATAAAATCTATATATTAAATGGAAAAATGTTTGGCATTGTCATCTTATAAAACACACACACAATCCTACAATCAAACGAAAAAGTTGACTGAAATGTCCTTTATTGTTGGTTTGGCTGTTTGTTGTTTTTGGTAAATGTTTGATGTTATTTGGCAAATAGGCAATCAAAAATAATTTGGCTTGTCACTCCAAAAGTAATTAAAGTTTTTTGTCCGTTTGATTATTTTAATGTTTCCAACATATTTTTCCTACAAATTGAAATAGTTTCGGGCATTTTGAAATGTTTTTGTGGTTTAACTTTGCCAGCTTAAAGAGTAGAATTGATTTTGGGAAAAAAAGTAATTTTGTGGTTGATGCTTTGCTGGGGTTGAAATTGTCTATTGGATGAACATGAAAAAGGATGATCGAATGAATATGGGAACCACATGAAAAAGAGAGGAAGTTGAAACGTTAAAGTTGACAGTTCGATTTTTAATTTTATATAATCAGACCAAAGAACGAGAAAATAATATCAGATACCAATAAATACTAACTTGTACAATAGATTCATATATGAGATTCTGTCCTCCTAGCTGGATAACACCTAACCTCTGTTAATCGATAACAGAAGCTTTACAGTTATTGATTTAAATTAAACTTAACTAAAGGAATAGAGCTTTAGAACATAGTGTCCGATGTCGTTTCATGAGTACTTTTCATCCTTCAATTAGTGAAGGACACAGAAAAATGATTCTTCTTCAAGTTTTGGCTGGCGCACCGCATAGAGCATTGCGGGTTCCACTTCAATACCTGCCGAGTAGTATTACTGTTTAGTATTCTGAAAATATACTCCATATACTATTGCTCTAGTTTTGCCTGTTCGAACCCATAGATTGATATTGGACGTTTTCTGGATCTTCTCAGATACGCGGTTTTTTCGTGAACAATGGTTTTCAACAATCTTTCATGTTTTACTTCCATAAAATAGAACTGCCTTTATGTATTGTAATAACTGATTTATTTTAAAATAATTTTAAAATAAAATCAAAAGCTTATCTAATAAATTATTATTAATATGTACAACACTTATAAGGCCCAATAAGTGATTTGGCATGTGGCTTTAACATTTCCCGGAGTACAGTTGAAAAGACCTTGTACGCGTCTAGTATAAGACTGATCCAGTAATCACCTTTTTAATTATTATTTATTTATAATCACTAACTTTATTACATATCTATAAAGATGACCTCTAATTCCATATTAAAGTTCATCGCTGGCAATAACCAGTGTACATAGCACGCCTCCTTGTAATTCCTCCTTGCTTAAGAAATAAATTATCAAGAATATTTCAGTTTTATTTAAGATAATTTTTAACACGAACGTAATAACGAACAGAATACTTTAATTAAAGCAACTACAATGCAAAAAACTGCTGATAATAAATTCAGAATTTAAATTTTTTTATTATTGTACTACCTTTTGACTCTTCAAAAATATTTGTATCACCCAAACCATCGCACCTTAACCAAACTTCTTAAATGGCATCGTTAAGAGAATCCTTTAAATACTTCTTTATCTGGTACAATCATCTCATTAATATGCTTAACATGCAGTCATGCAGTCATGCAAGCATACGCATGCAACCAGCTATGCAAATGAACCTTACTTTATCAGTACTTTACCAAATTACCCACACATTTTCACACAGTTTTTCACATACACAACAAAAAGGACAAGAAAAACCCTACATGTTTGTGAACTTGCTTACAAGCATATCCTTTGTGGCAAATGTGTACTGCATGTTACTGTCTTAAACATAGTTGCCACCAAAACCGCTTCATTGCCACTGTACACCCCACTAACTGCATTTATTAAGTATAATTTGTGCTGCCCTATCCTTTCCGATATCCGTGGAAAGGATAGGTCCCTTGCCGAGCTTCAATGGCTGTATGTAGATTTGTTTTTCTTTTTGTATTTCATTTTCTAATATTAAAATTATTGTGCCTTCAAGTTCAATGTTCCACACCTAACCTTGTCGCTTAAGGATATCGCTTAAGGAAGACACAGCACTGCCGCATAATTCGATCTCAACTTTCCAGACGTTGTTTTTGTTTCACATGCAGAAACTACAAATGCCATAAACAAAATGAAAAACATTAGAGTCGAACTATTATGCAAAATAATGTGTTTTGCATTTTCTGCATACCAGACACATTAATTCATAAAATTCTAATGGGACCGCAACGCATGGAACATAACTGCTCCTGAATCATATATTCTGTTGGCTTGCAATGTTTGTAAAAGTTCCTCCAATCCCGAACACTATTTTTACAGACGTCATCTTTTACAGTTCGCAGTGGCAGAACGTCATTTCTTTAAGTATGGAAAATAAAATATTAAAAAACAAATTAATTTTTTTTAAAAATTTTTCTTAAAATGTATTTTCTTCTTTTTGCATTCATTCAGTTTTTATTGTTTCCTTCTTAAGTGTGCTTTTTTGATATTTTTTTCTTAACGAGACTTTCTGCTGTGACAATTGGAAAATATTGTTTGAATGGTTCTAATGAGTTCAATATGTGTTGCTTATTCTTGTAAGCCTAAATAATTTTAGAAGTCTTTCAAAATATATTAGGTTTAAGCGAATATTAATGAGTGATGACACCAGATACAAACTCGCGTCACGACGCCTCGAGCACAATTAAAATTCACTTCAGAAAATAGTGCTGCAAAGAAGCACATTTGCGCTGCGCCTCCACTATTTACAATCTAGCTCTGTTAAGTGTTAAAACAAACAAACGGCAGTAATAAATGCTGAGGTTAAAAAAGGAACATTAGCTACGCTCGGCATATTCATATGGCACATCGCTTCTGATTCCTTCTTTCCCGTGACAAATCTCTTATTTCTCAAATACAACACCAGATGAAAGATTAAGCTCAACCTCACATAGTTCTTCTAGACCGAAGCCGAGATCGCACCGAGATGTGGTATGGCTTTGATACCACACTCATTGAGCTAGAGTTCGACAACACCCCATTTAGCTTATTGACAAGCTCAAATGTCTCGATGTTGTTCTATCCCATTGGCATGACTTCATATCACACGTTGACTATGCACTGCAAAACGACAAGTTTAGGCATATGTAAATTAAAAATGTCCTTTCAAGCTAAAATCTATGAAGTTAAGCCCCTATGTTACATACAGGTCATTCGTGAACTACTCTCGTACGCCTATCCCATTTGGTCTGCAAGCGGAAAGCACTTCCCCGGCACTGTTTTTTATGGAAAAACCCAAGTTACTTGCTCGACGAGTATCTCCTATCACTTGTCCGACGATACTTTACTCGGTTGCATAACTCTTCCCCCTCACTTGCGTAATAACTCCATCACCTCCTACTCACTTTCCTCTTGTTCCATGCGCATGCTTTCTGGCTTAGATAAACCTAGACCTCTTCATCACATCTCTCTCCTTAAATTACTGGAATGAAATCTCCACATCACAGTGGAAATCTTCTCCTTTCATTCCTAGAACATGGATTTATTGGGTTACAGTCTCACAATGTGGCTGTTGTTGCTTTGCACTTACTGCAAACTAGAAATAAAATTTCTTTCTTTCGATACATGACGTTAGAGATGTGTATTATAATTTTATTGTTCTTCATTATATATTACCAGTAGATATATAGCTAGTTTTCAAGTTTTTCGGCCTAAATGGTTTCCAGCTCCTTGAAATCGTATTCCTATATAAATCTATTAGCATAAGCGATGCTTTAAATGAAACCTAATCTTCTCATCATTTATTTGAATAAATTTGGATGAGGTGGTGTAGAATGTTACATCATTACCAATGACACAAAAAAATTTACTCTTCTTAATAAACCCATAAACAATCAAAAAAGATGGTTGACAAAAAACACTGGATGTTTCATTGCCAAAATCAATTACTTATGGAATACCATATCCATAGTTTAAGTCGACTTAGCGAACATCCAAAACGGCAGCTATGTTAATCCTATCCAAAATATAAAACATCGATACATACTAAGAAACATAAGTGCTATAGCGAATAGTGAAACAACTTTTTATAAAAATTGTATATAAGCAGACCACAAACGTATACTTCGAGTAAAATCAGTACATCTACGATAACATGGATCTATAAGGCCAGAGTAGGTATAATCGAACTTATAGTATTATAGTATTTTATAGTATTTTATGAGATCTTTTCTGGTGTTCAAGGAATTTAGATTCAGTTATTTGGGGAAAACTTCTTTAAATAATATGAAAATTACGGATGCATTAAATGGATAATTTCAATGGATGTATTCAAATAAATAGAGAAAAAAACGCTAGATAATATAAAACTTTAATATTTCTATTTCTTGAGTTTTTTTCTGTCGTTATTTTAAATTTCTCCAACGCAGTTGTATGTGATGCCTTGGCTTAATGCAAACATCATTTCACACATGCCATTCCAAGCATAAATATCCTTTCAAACAACGTGTCCTTACAAAATGTCTTATTCATATCACATTACGTTAAGCATCATCTATGATAATGACGTTCCACTTCAGTGAATAACTTTTAATTTTGTCGTAATTTCTATTTGAAAGTTAGTTATGAATTTTTTTCTCATTCCCTCGAAAATTCCTTTGTATATGTTACAAGGACTCGGGTGCATACAGCCAAATACGAAAATACGAAATATGTTTCATTCATAGAAGCACTTTTATGTTGCTCGCTTGTGTTTAAGCGCATTTGCATAAAAGCTGATATTAAGAAATAATTTCTTCTCTCCACGGTTTTGAACAAAAAAAAAAAAGAAAAAAACAGAAAAAAAAATTAAAATAAAATTACATTTTAATTTTAAACATTTCTTGTGATAAATTCAATTTTATTCTTGAATTCCTTCCATGCTACGCTATTTTTCCTTCTTCTACTCGCTGCCTTCGCGTCCTGTTTGCACACGCTTTCAACTCAACAATTTTTAATTGCAAAAGGACTTCCGCTTCATTTGCGAAAGTTCATGGTCAATTTCTGCATTTGATTTGGATTTCAAATTCAATTAAAAAGTAAGTGTGAAAAATTAAAAATGAAAAAAAAATTCACAAACATTTTTTTTAATTTATTTTCATCTCACTTTGGCAACAAAATGTTTACTCCTGGCGACGAGTGAAAAATATATCCTTTCAATTGATTTAATTAAATCTTTTAATAATGTTTTCTGTCTTCCTAATTCGCGTAATGAAAAGCTTCTTAGCAACAAGTGATTGCCTGTTCTCGTTCCATGGAAATGCGAAACTGATTTAACAATGCATTTAATTACAAGGATAATTGAGAACAAAGATTTCTCGAGCGTTTTTATTAACAAGGAATTGCGATCCACATTTCAAATAATTACAAATAAATTTAAAATTGTATTTCACTCCACTTCACTTCACTTAAGTGTTGTTAACATATTTGACCGTTATAGATGTATTTAATCAGCAGATACAATCAATTATTATTCTAACTGTTGACTGTGTTGTATCCTTGCAATTCGTTTTAAGGACAAGTCCTATTGCCTTCGTGTGCAATAAATGTAGTTAATTAAATTTTATTGCCTTGCCCATCAGAACAACATTGTCTATATTTCTTCATAAGATTTTACACTGGAAAAGTCATTAAAAGTGTTTTTGTATGACAATAAATACAAATTGAAGAGGGAGTGTATTTAGCCTAAAGCAAAAGGACTTCTATAAATATGCATTTCTGCAGGTATTCTCTTGGTACAACCATCTAAAATGTTAGATACAAATCTACGAATTCTGTAGGTTAAATTTACTAAACTGTGAACTGTGTATTCTAAGTTACTCTAATTAAACTTACACTAATGGAACTTACTCTAATTAAACTTACACTAATGGAACTTACTCTAATAAAATTTATTCTAATAGAACTTACTCTGATGGAACTTACTCAAATAAAACTTACTCTAACGAAGCTTACTCTAATAGAACTTACTCTAATGGAACTTACTCTAATGAAACTTACTCGAATAAAACTTACTCTAATGGAACTGAATGTAATGAACTTACTCTAATGAAAGTTACTCTCATGGAACTTACACTAAAGAAACTCATTCTAATGAAACTTACTATAATAGAACTTGTTGGTATTATAAGATAAAGAATGAGATCTTAAATCACGTGCTGAGATTCTGCTGCTAATGTATAAGCGAAAAAAGAGCCTAAGTGGGCATCTCTTTTCGGATGAAGAAATAGGACTAGGTAGTATATATCCAATATAACTAAATTTACTCTTCTGTTTTATTTTTTTTTTTTATTCCATTGTTCGATAATTATGTTATCATAGTATAAACATATAATTTCAATTAAACAGTTGTAGCTAATTGAGTTGAAAAAATTATAAATTGAAAACATAAGATTAACAAAGTTTTAAATTAAAACATTTATCGTTTCTTCATATTTTATTTTAATAATTCTTATGACATATCTTAATAGTAATAGTAATTTCATTTTACCACTCAAAATGATCAGGATTTTATGTGATACTGCCTAAATACACAACATCACTGAATAATGCGCTTGATGTACAAAAACGCACTATTGTCTAATGCCAGATGGTATTATAATGAATGCTATGACAGTTTTTTAACTTTTCTCGCCTTCATGGTCATGACCATGGTCTTAATGGCAAGTTATTCAGGTAGTCAAATCACAACTGCC
Organism: Teleopsis dalmanni; assembly: GCF_002237135.1. Lineage (NCBI taxonomy): Eukaryota > Metazoa > Arthropoda > Insecta > Diptera > Diopsidae > Teleopsis > Teleopsis dalmanni. Next base: position 23,361,582 of record NC_051847.1, on the reverse strand, counting down.
GACTTCGTACTGTAATTCATATTTTGATCATTTTTGGTTGTACCTAAATTTTAAAAATAATATTCTTTTGTGGATGTGTGATAAAATATATATTTTATATGGATAAAAAGGCACAAGTTCTGAAATTTATTAGTGATTAACTCAATCTTGAGCAACAATTGCTAAACATTACCACTCTTCCACTAATGAAGACATTGCTTTTATACAAAATATGTTTTTAACTTCTTTAACTCAAATAATTGCTAAAACGAGTCAAAATAAAGAAAAGGAGCGAAGTATAAATAAATCCTGCATCGCATGTTATTTGTTCAGGTAGATAAGATGCACTTTTACTTCGTTATTCACCACTTTATTTCAGATGAAATATAATATTCAAATACACTATACAAAATTATTCATAAAAATATTAAATAGATTTTTTTTGAGACTAGAACCCACTAAATCACCTCTTAGGAATAAATACAGAAGATTTCCACAGCATTGTAAAAACTTCATTCCAGTAATCAGGGGAGAGAGAAAAAAAAATAGACAGTACAATTAAATAAAAAATAAATTAAATAGATAATATAGTTTCATTTTATTTATAAACATATGCAATTCATTTTAACACCACTTATCATAAAGTAACTTATACAATACAATTATTGTAATAGTAATTTATAATAATATACTATTATAAGAAATTATTGATAACATTAATTATTAAACTTCAAACACAATATTGAAAGTTTTAAATTAATGTGGGGAATTTTAATTTTTAAATCGAAAACTTAGTCAATACAATATAAAATTGCACTTAATATATTTTATATATGGCAACACTGTTATTACAGCGCTTCAAATTATAGAGGCCAGCTTACTGCCGCCGATATCAAGTTATCGATATATTATGTCACCATAATATTCATCTATATTTACTTTTTTTTATTTATTTATTTTTTTTTGGAAAACATAATTACGATTTATGCAATTTAAAGTATGAAAATATTATATTCAACAAATGCTATTTATAGTACTATTTGACATTTATTATAATTATGTTAGTCATATTTTATTCAAGTAAAATAGAATTCAATCACATGTTTTATATATTTTATATATAAACTAAAAATATTTAAATTGTGGATGCAATTCAATTTCTTGGTTTATTACAACCAAAGAATACGCAATGTTTTCCTTGACTGCAACTAAAGTGTAGGGTTATATTTCCATCCTATTCATTTGTTTACTATTTTATGACACAAAAATTTTAAAATTATAATTTTTTACATACAATTTTTTTTTTATTAATATAAAAAATAAAATTTTTATTTTTAATCTCAAATAGTATCGATAGAAAATATTTTTGCTTTAAAATAATTGTATTCCAAAACATTTAATACTTAACTTGGCAGCACTTTTCGTGTTGAATTCGATATTTCTGGTAAACGCTCAGTCTTTTGTCAAACGGAGAGCAGAGTGCTGATTCCTTTTGTGTTTATTGATTGCTATCAAAAATTCTTAAAAAAAAGTTCTTTAAATTGTGGAGTTATAAAAAACAACAAGCAAGGTAATACTTATAAAACAATTAATTTCAAAATACTTCAGTTTTTACATGAAGCAGCACACAAGCAAGCCTTCCAAAAAACTAACCATTTTTAATTGTATTTATATTCACAGCTGACTTCGCCTAATAACAACACTTTGACAGATACTGTAAACATGTATTTGGGTAAAACAGTAAGTGTAGCGTTCCTTTACAGAGACGAATTATTTTGAAAATGAAATTTTATTTTATAGTTGCGTGAATTTGAATCTTTGGGCTGCCCTGATCCCAAAAAGACCGCGATTGCTGCCCGCGTCTATATTGATCTCTTAAAAAGTATGCTTCGCAATATTTCTAAATAATAAAATTATTTAAATGCACATTTTTTTAGATAATCACTTAAACGATGTTGAAAAAACGTACGACACCGAACTCAAAGAGATTTATATGCGTGGATTGCGACTAGGTGATTTATATCATGTCATACCAGTACGTTCTACAGAACAAATAAAATTGGCAGAAATGAATACTATACGTTCAAGATTCGCCGATATGGGAAAGTAATAAAAATAAACATAAATTTTGTTAAATTAGGATATAATATTGTAATAACTGCAATCATTATTTTCCAGACTTATTCTCGCTGTATACAACAGTTGCGGAAAAGTTATGTACTTCGATCTACAAGATGGAATTTCTGAAATGCGTTTCGAGCGAACTAACTAATTTCAAAGTATTTACCCTATTGAATATAAATAATTCGATTGATATTGTAGCAGTGAACTGTTAAAAGTTATTTACCAAAGTACTGAGTATAATATTGATTGAATTCTATTAGCAGCCTTAAAAATTTTAATATTAGTCATACCAATCTCCATTGGTATTACGGTAGAAGTTAAGAAGATGCTGTGATAACTCCACTATCAAAATTTTATTATTGCCTATATGACCGACCACTCTCTAAAATACAAAATTTCTCAGCATTTATATGAAAAGAAAACAATAATATAACTATAGAAACTTTATTTGGAGTATATATAACTTGAATTACTAATTTATTTAAATATTATATGAAATATATTAAAATTCTTTGACTTGTGAACAAATATAAATCCCACAAAACTGTATAAACTTGATCAATTTTTAAAAATTTTGTATATTATAACATCTGCAGTTTTGTGTGGATTTTGATTCTGATTCTGATTTCTTAAAAACAATGTAATGTAATTTTTGATTAAATTAGGCTCATGACTGATTTTGGTGGAAATAATATGAAAATATATCTTAAAAAAATTTTGTAAAAACATTTCTAATAACTAAAATATATTGTAAGAATTAAGTCACAAGAAAACAATTCATAATTCAGTCTTTCATTAAAAAGGCACCAAATTAAAAAAAAAAATTAGAACAACTATATGAATTTGTGTAATTATTTTTATACTTTATTTAATAAATGTAATATTTAATCTTTAATGAACATAAATTAAATATCAAATAATTAAATATTTAAGTATTAAAATTAAGTTAAATAAATAAATGTACACCAAAACAATTAAAAAAAAACGTTTTTCTTTATATTTAAAATATGCTATGTATTATTTTTCAGAAACATGATTTAAATATGTTGAGCAATTTATTTTTATGGAGCAAACAATTTTAATGGTAGTTTTGTAATAAAAATTTCACTTAAGAAGGATTAACAATTTTCCGAAATTAACCTAAACTTAAAACTGACAAGATTTTCAAGCGTAAATGAACGAGTTTTTATTAAATATTATAAGTCAGACTAAAATAAATCCTTGTATATCCATTAAAAAACATCTGAAATTTCATTTTATTCCAACATAAATAAAGAATTGCAGTCCTAATTGAAAATGTATTAACCATATCATTTCGCGAAGTAAAGTGTACTTAAAAAGGCTGAGGTTGTCATTGTTACTTTGTGCTTTAAAGTGATCTAGCCCTTCGCTGCTCAAGCAACTCACTCAATACTCAGATTTAAATATTTGGATTGAATATTTTAAGTACTCGCAATGAGGTTGCCATTGTTACTTTGTGCTTTAAAGTGATCTAGCTTTACACTGCTCAAGCAACTCACTCAATAATACTCAAATTCAAACTCTTGAATTGAATATTTTAAGTACTCGAAAATTTTTGAACTACTTGATACTTGGGCAATTAATCTGCTCAATGTTAGAAAACAATGTTCGAATAGTTTGATTAACTCGAGGAATTAAAGCTCTAGTTTTCAATCCAGGAAAGATCATACGATATCAAGCAATCAACAAATTTTTTATATATAAAAGCAATATTTTTAAATGAAATGCTAGCAATTGATTAAAAATCAATAAGAGGTTTCGATCTTTAAAAGTAGGTTCAAAATTTTAAAGAATTGAGATCAACAGAAACTTAGAGACATTGGATAAAAAAAATTTTAATACACTACTTGATTGAAAATATGAACACTAGAGTTTATGCGAAGGCTAAATCCTGTAAACAGCTTCTTTATATTAACTACTTTTAAAAATCGTTAATAAATAAATTAATTAATAACTGAGCTTATTTAGTTTACATTTTCGAACGAACACTGTATAATTTTTTGATTATTAGTTTGCCAATTGATATAAATCGTAGTTTGTCAAGCACAAGTTATTTTAATAGTGATAAAATAAAAACTAATTTCAAAACATAGAATAAAATTTTTAATTAAAAATAAATTAAAAAAATGTGTATTTTTACATTCCTTTTTCATTTAATTTAGTTCTGTTTCGATATTTAAAATTTTTATTTAATATTTTTTTTTTGAATTGGTCAAGTAAAATATATATGAAACCAATGTTTTATTTATGCTCATTTATATATGATTTTAATGTTAAATACATATTGATATACGTAAATATAGATACATATATATGCATATCTATATGTATATGTGTATATATGCAAATGTATAAATATAAAAAATAATAAGGCTTTTTTATCATTCTTCATAAGTGCTGGCTTTTTACATTTCATAAATGTTTCACAAACATTTTTTTCTTTCTATGATTTACTACATTAATAAATATAATTATTATCATAATATTTTATATTTTTATATATAATTTAGAAATATTTTTTATCAGTTATATTTTATAATTTATGTAATATAATTTTAATATATAATATAATTTTTAAGATTTAAATTTTTTTTATTACAATAACAGATTTTTTTTAATTTCACAAAGCAAGCATGTATTTTAATATTTATTTATTTTATTTTTGCTTTAAAGTTAGAAATTTATTAACGTAGAAATGCTTGATTTACATAAAATTTAATGCAATCAAAATTGCAAAAAACAATGCTAATTTTAAAATTTAAAAGTCCTTTAAAATATAATCATTTCTTAATTTATAGATTGTTTTTTTTTTTTTCATTACAATGATTTTTGCTTACTTGCACAATGTTTATTTTTTAATTCTTCAATAATTTCAGTTACTCATAATAGCTAAGATCAATATACAAACTAAGATGTTTAAAATAAAAATTAAAATAAATTGTTTAAATGTACTAGAAATGTACGTATGTATGTATTCCTAAAAACTAAACCAAAATTTTTAAAAACTAAGTAATACGCGATCAAACAATTCGCTTTGCAATACATGCTAATGACAATTAATTTATAACAACAGAAACATACAAATGAATTTTTCCTACAACTAAATTTAAGTTTTTTTAAAAAATAATTTAACTCCAATTCGCTGTATAAGTGAAATCTTTGAAGAAGTGTTGTTCTTCGTCCGTTAATAACCGTGGCTCTTTAGGTGGTGTCAGATGTGGTTTTTCGGAAGTAAACTCTTCATCGAAATTCGAAACGTCTTCAAGATGGTTCTGTAAATAAAATTTTTCGTTGTATTTTTTAGAAAGAATTTTTTTAATATAAACTTAAGAACAAAAAAATGGTTTACTTACAATTGTGGGTACAAATGGTGGCTTTACTCTACGTAACAACAAATCATCCCAACCAATTGAACGGAAGAATGCTTGTTTTTTAACATCTTCTGCATCACGTTCCGATGAACCCAAACGACGTTCTGGATTTTTACGCAGAAGCTGGAAATTAATAATATAAAGTTATTAAAAAAATAAACTCAATTACAATAGACAATGCTGTATACTATATATCATCCGTTACAAGCATCCTTACAAATATACTATTTTATGTCTTCTTTTATTATTCAATTTTGTATTACTTTCATTAAATTTCTCTCAGTACTTTAATTCTAAGTGGTTCTAATATACTCATCCTAGTAATAACTATAAAAATGTGCGTAAACACCAACCATCCACAAAAGTCACACTACAATTATAGTTTCTTAAACCAACCGGTATAGATGTGAGTTCGTGTCAGTTCAAGGAGGCGTAGTCATAAATTAAGAGAGTTAGAAATGAGAAGACAGAAACACATATTCAGTGACAATCATATCTACGCAAAATAAGTAACTCTGTAGCAAGTAACTATATGCAGACTTCAATTATCTAAAGACTGTTCTTGCTGCACAGATAAGTCGTCTTTCGTCCAGAGAAATTTCAAAAAGAAGCCTGCTAAGAATTTTGTTGTGATACGACTATGATCTCAAAGAAAAAACTGGTCGGTATGGAGAATGGAATCCCTTTGCAGCACATATTGATGTATTCATGATCTGTAGAGAGAGAGAGCTATATATACAATTTTGTTGTAAAGCCATGGTATGAAGATTAGAAAGCCTTTCTAGGAGATATGGATGTATGCATGATGTCTATAAAGGAATGTATTTACGCAACGTAGATGGAAGATCCACTAACTGTAGTGCTAATTGTGAATATCAATCTATGATAACTGTTTTTTATAAAGGGCATTTTAGTTTTCCCTTGAATATGGTGAACATGTCACATGTAAATTGCCACTGGATGAATTTCATCACGCTATTGTTATAGTTGTTTTAAGGATTTGCTTGTACAAATCGTTTGGTACGGTGATGAACGACACTTTGTCGACGAAATTGACGAACGAACTATGTGCCTCTTAATACTCTAATTAATAGTAACTTATCAATTACTTTATGTTTAAAGTAGAATTAATGTATTTTATAATATTTTTTTTTGCTTAAAATTATAATATATAGTTATTTAATATAATATATTTGATATATGTTAAATTTCAAAAACTTACTCTTCTCATAATTGCAATTGCTTCAAGAGACAAAAATCTTGGATAGCGTACTTCATCATTCACAATTGAATCAAATACTTCTTCTTCATCATCACCAGGAAACGGTGACTAAAATAAAAGGAAAGAATTTTAAACAAACATTTAAACAAATTCTCTATATTAAATAATTAAAATAAGTTTATAATAATTAATATTACAATTACAAAAAATAAAATAAGTTAGAATGTTTCATTTACTTATGACTTTAAGATTTAATAATATCTCTAATAAAATACACTATAGCTGTCGTTGTTTTTGTAACCCGTGGATATCTACTTGTAAAATTTCTTTGGGCGGGATGATAAACGACACTTAGTCGTCGAGATTCACGAGTATACCTAAGTACATATTATTTTCCATATTTTCAAAATTTTAGCTAAAAAGTCAAAGCATACGCTAAAATCTTGTCGAAAACGGGGCACTGCAAACGTATAGTTAGATTCAGCAAATAGTTCTTAAAATTTTACTTTTTTTATATTTTTTTCTTTTTTCATTGGGATACATATATATTAATATATATTATTAAATAAAAGGATTATAAAATTATTGTATTTATCATAGGGAAATCAACATATAAATATTTCATTTATTTATTTAAATAAATAATAACATAAAAATAATATATATGCAATAAATAAAATATTTAAATATATAATAAAATAAAAACGATATATACACAATAAATAAAATATTTAAACAAATAATAAAATAAAAATAATATATACGCAATAAATAAAATATTTAAATAAATAATAAAAAACAAATATATTTTTTATATATTTAAAGAATATGTATCTAAATATTACATCAATATGTTTAAATACAATTAAATGATTAAAAAATATATAATTTTGATTATTAAAGAATCTTACTTCGCCCACTAGCATTTCAAATATTAATACACCCAGTCCCCACCAATCAACAGCGCGAGTGTACGAAGTTTCCGTAAGTACTTCGGGAGCCAGAAATTCTGGAGTACCACAGAAAGTACCTGTACGATCCCCAAAACCCATTCCCTCTTTACAAAGACCAAAATCTGCTATTTTAACGTATCCTGAAATATAAATAAAACAATAATAAATAATTAAAAGATGTGTTAAGATGTGTTAAGAGAAAAAATCATACAATTTAAATTAGATATTATTTAAGCTATTTGAACTTCTAATATTTTAATATTTAATATTAATATATTTAATATTTAATATTTAATAATATTAATATGAAAACTGAAGCATTTCAGGTATAAATTAAAGGAGGATTTTTTATTTGATCAAGTTTAACATAATATTAACATTTTTGGTTTATATATATTATTATTTATTTACCTTCTGTATCTAATAATAAGTTGTCCAACTTTAAATCTCTGTATATAATTTTATTTTCATGCAAATATTGTAAGCCAAGAACAACACAAGCAGCATAGAAAACTGCACGGGGTTCCGAGAATACGTCTGTATGTATATGCATCATAAGATCCCCACCGGCTGCATATTCCATTACAAAGCAAACATGTTGCTAAAATGTAAAAAATAGTTAATATTAACTTAGCCAGTTTCATACAATATATTTGAATTCCACTTACTTCAGTCTGAAAGCATGCAAACAAATTGACAAGAAAAGGATGACGCATGGCATTGGCTACTTCAAAGATGCGCTTTTCACTTAACAATGACTCAACTTCATCACGAGATATAATATCACCCTTCTTCAGCGCCTTAATGGCATAGTATTGATTATTCTGGCGCAGTTGGGATAATATAACCTTGCCGAAATGTCCACGTCCTAACACGCTCAACATACGGAAATTCTCAATAGAAAGCATACCATGCGAGTCAGCAACCATTGACTGAGATTGTCGTCGAGTTTCAAATCCTGGATCACGATATTGTAACCCACGAGCTACTTTGCGTTGTGCAGCATTTGTGGACGCAGACTGAGCTGAGCTATTCAACTCATATTGGTTCTGGTAAATTGGTTGCTGTTGTTGCGTCTGTTGCTGGTATGCAGCATTCTGTTGCCGCTGTGCTGCTTGTGGGAACTGTGGTGGTAAGGCAGCGGGCAAACTAAACACTGTTGGCGTTGGTGGTTCTTGTATAATTGGAGAATTTTGGTTAAGTTGTTGTTGATTGTTATTACTAATAGTAATGTTACCAAATTGTGGAATTATCTATAAAAGTATAAATATTTAATTAGTAATTGCTTTAATATAAATATATTTTATCGGCACTGGAATTTTATATATGTATAAATAAAGTATTAATTTTATATATATTGAATTTAATTATTAAAAATTTTTTAAAACTACGTAAGTAATGTTAAATATATTTACAAATTTTTTATAACAGTTTTTTGTGCTTTTTTATAATTTTTTATAATTTTAATTGATCAATAAATTCATCTTAGCCAGTTGAAAAACTGAAATAATAAATAGCATGTAATGAGAGTTTGTATTAAGAAGTTTTTTAAATTGTATTAAGTGTAGTGTAGCATAGGTACATCAAAAACTAATTCCAATGATAACTAATTAATCTCATTATAAGAATTTTGGAGAAGTACTATGCAAGCATAGACGGGCAAATCGTTGAACGACTTGAGACAACTGAGTAGAAGTAGAAACGATTGAAAATAATTTGATGAATTGGCAATCTTCTAATGGAGTATGGATATATAATACTCTTTTAATAACAATAGCTAAAGGAAGTGGGACTTCTACACATTTAATTTATTGTATAGCAATAATGTATCATATTATATAGATAAATTGTAATTGCATGACTATAATCAAAGAAGAAATCAATTTTATTAAAATTACTATAAATGGTACTATATCCGACAAACAAAAAATATATAAGGACTGAGAAACATATATAAGTACATAACTATTTCATTAATACTGTTGGTTTACACTATCAATACCATAATTGGTAAATTGAAAATATTATCTAGTGAAACCTATCGATTATTCGTTATTAAAAAACAAAAAATATTATTAAATTATTTAAACCAGTTGGTTGAAAAGTATTGAAAGCGACATCTATTAACTAATAGAAGAGTCAAAATTTATACGCCATTTTCACATTTCATCTGATGGAATTTTCATATTTTAAAATTTTAAGTCTATATTTTAATAGAAGAATTACGTATGAAGAAGGTATTCAGACAGTTAGTGTCGAATTCGTTAACAATTCAATTAAAACTGAATCGAACACAAAGCGATTTTGTTCATTATTTCACAAAGTAAATGAAACAATACCGATTTCAGTACGGTTTTTGAACCGAACCAGATTTACACGAAAACCTCCCGACATTTTAGAATATTTGAATCGTATCATGAAACAAATTTAGCAAATTTTGCTTAGAACCCCTTGTGCAGGCGCTGTAACCTGTCACTTGGACTTCTGCTTACTCTGATGTATATATTTGAATTAATTTTATTGTTGATAGAAATTAAATTGAACAGGTCAATTCATAAGTAGTCTGACATTTTCAATATATGTTATTACTTATTTTCGTGACGTAATTATTTATTATTTATTTCTCATTATATTAATTAAGAAAATAAACAAATTTCAAAAAAAAGAAATTCTGCATTCAACTAAAACTTTTAAATTCCTGTGTTAAGAGGTGTTTGCACCTCTCTATAGAAGAAAAATATTGATTTTTACTCCTGAATGTAATAGATGTAATAGATCTCAAACAAACCAACAATATTCAAATAATAAAATAAGTAAAATTATCATCATTTTTCTATGTGAACTAAAGGCTGGGATTCTTTGAATTTAATAAACAATAAATAACTTGGATTTCTTCTACAGTTCACTATTTTCAAATATAGATATTTATATTTATTTCAAAGTACTTTGGTGAACTTGCAAAATATATATAAATAATCAAACCATGATGCTATAATTTTGTTATCTTTTTTTAAATATATCTCACCGTCCTATCAAAATGTTTTAGATTAAAAAAGTTTCAACAGAAATTTCCTGCTAAAATTTGTGTGTCTAAATGCAATTTTACTTTTCATAGCCATTGAAATTACCGCAGAATAATTTATTATTTTTACATCTCAGTTGAATTGAGTATTTTTAAGCAGCGCAACAAAACAAGAAACAACAATCCATGTGCAAAAACTATGTGCCAGAAAAAACAAAAAATTTGTAACAACCACGATGTTGTCTTGTGTACTATAGGAACTTACTTATATGCACAAAATTAATTTAATTGCATAATTCGAAATAGAAAGCATTGTAATTTATTGTAATTTATTTATTAAAATAAATAAATTATGAATCCGGTGAATCTGAAGGTAATATTTTCATAAAGATATAAATGAAAAAGAGTGAGATCTTAAGCAAATTATGACATATCAATATTTTTAATAGCTAAAATGGATAAATACGCGAATATTTTTGCTACTAACTTATTTAAATTTTTCTTTTCGGCTATCTATCCACATCAAGTGTAGGTTGTCATTTTGACAGTTTAGTAGAAATTTATGCTCTTTAAATCTGTAACCATTAAATCAAAGCTAGACAAAGAATATAAGTCGAAAATCGGCTCAATGATAACAGCCTCACCAAAATTTCCGGTCATAGAAATATCGAAGGAAATAAAAATTAGGTTACTGCTAGCCTAAGCACTTTAGACCACTAATATAAAAAGTCTCATACACATTCGTAAAACTGTGTGTTTCTGTTAAAATTAATTATTGAAGTTTAGACGAAAAAGAAGTCCTTCTCTTTGATAGTCCAGTTTTGGCAATTAGGAAAAAAGTACTTCCTTGAGTATGTTTTCGACTTCAAATCGGCAAGAATAAAAGATCATCTTAAATCATAAATTTTATAAACTCAATAGGATGCACAGTCTGTGAGACTACTCAGCAGGAAAAATGAAATTGTATTAAAATACATTATCTTTATCCCATGTATCTAGTCTTATCCATTGGGTTTTTAACAGTCATAAACACATTAAAATACATTATTTTTATTCCATGTATCTAGTCTTATCCATTGGGGTTTTAACAGTCATAAATACAAGATGCAGATAGGAATTTGTTGGTCACCCACTGTAATTAACGCATGCCTGATAAAATGAATATTTTCTTTGCTAATTTAAACATTTAACTAAATGATAGTGACAGATGGTTTTTACTTTTTTACAGGTTTTATATTTTCTATGAAAGAACTTTAGCGAAATAAATTTAAAAAAAGATATTGAAAAACTATAACATTACGAATTTTCATATATAATTTTCATTTCACAGATAGCGTGATACCTTTTAGACTCATGTTGTCTATAATAATTTTCAATATACCAAAAGTATATTTCTCCTGCAGATATTACCTGTACATCATTTTCTTCATTATCATTTTCATATTCATTCTCACTTTCACTTTTCTCACTGTCATGTTTATCTTCGTTTTGTAGGTCTGAAATATCTATAATGATTTCATTTCGATAGAATTTATCTTCTTTATCAGAAACTTCTTCTTTACATAGATCAGTGGAAGAGGCTGAAGTTAGAATTTTTGTTGTAGTTGTTGTTATTGTTGATGTTTCTATTGTTGTTTCTATGGGTTCAATTGTTATATGTACAAGATTGATATGAGCCTGCAAATGGTACAAATTTGTAATGCAGTACAATTTGAATAAGTCCATAATTATACATTATGCCATTATTATATTATAACTCTTTGTTACATTACAAAGGAGTTTACATAAAAATGTGAGTGAATATCATATGATAAAATGTGAATCACAAACACGAAAATATGAAAAATTAATTCGAAAAAAGCATAATAATGATGTATAATGACTAAAGTGACATCAGTGAGAGATAATTAATTTGTAAGATTCATTTTATATTTTAAAATATATTAGGGCTATTCAAACGTACCTCGGTAACTCTTTAATCGTTAAGATAATAAAATTATAACTATACACCGGGATAATGCTATCATTTACCTGATACCCCAGTGAATAGATAACGTTACAATTTTACACAAACAAATATACATAAGATATTATCATTTTATTGAGTTTCCGAGAATGTCTGAATATCCCATTTCATTAAATGAAACAAATTTTACTATAACTCATTACTTTTTTAATTGAAATACAAAGCTTTAAAGGTAGTGCTTAGATACGAACATGTACAAGTGCATCTAAAGTAAAAGATGGTATATATTTTGCTGGCACTAAATTTTTTAGGTTTTCTCTATTTTGGGTCTGTGGGTCTTGCACACAAATTTTCCGGAAAGTTCTTGTCAAATGCAGAAGTGTTGATAGTAACATGTTTACGGAACTTAATTGAATTTAAAAATAATTACATATTTACGAAACTTTATTAAATTTTAAAATAACTAAACTTTTTACTGTTTCATAATAATTTAGGAAGAAAAAAATTGTAAAAAAGGCGGTAATAACAACTAAAACAAAATTTACACTGACTGACTGACTCAAGTTGAAAATAAAAAATTATACAAAAGTTTATTTACGTTTCGATTTGAAAATAAAATTTTGTATAAACTTAAAATAAAAGCATTTGTTGCTAGTATGTTTAAGAATTATGAAAGGTAAATCTGAAATCAAAAAAATATATATATACATCTAAACATACACATCATCTCTACAGAATTCTCTTTGAAAACGTAAAAAAGTTCATACAATTTATGAGTTTTATAAATCTGTAGTTGTGCATTTTTGGCAGAAGGTTCAGTCTTCAAGGCGCTTGTCTCTTCATTTCAACAAAATAAATAAATAAATAAATGCTTTATATATTTGAAACAAGTCCATATAAGTGAAACGCAAATACTAAACACATCTAGTCAAGTGAAATTTATTAACATATCCTATATAGCAGGTTGCTATATAGAATACCGTGCTACAAATATCTATAAGAAATAATTAAATAATATTTCAAAATAAAAATTGTTTATATATTAAAAATGTATTGGAAATCGGATCAAAAAATACATAAAGTATTGAGCACTGAAACTATTTACGAAAACTGACAGGCTTACCAACACCGCGCTATCGAATCTCAGAATGGTTATAGGCTCCTTGGGGAGATATGCAGATCTGAGGTCAGTTATTGCTTAGTCTAATGAAGTGATAAACAACAATCCAGTCATGGTGTAGAATGGGGTTATAAAGAGACCTCACAGTTAATAGAGAGTAAAAATGCTCAAGTGCACTGACTTAACTAGGTTCAACATAACAATATTGGAAAAAAGTATATGGCTTTGATAGTTACATATTTGCATCTGGCAATTCTGCAATTGGGTCGAAACCACTTCCTCATAGTAACTATTTCAACTTCGGAAAGAGAAAACAAGTCAGAAAACAAGAGAAGAGAAATTGTTGTTTTGTTCTCCTGATCAATTCCGACATTGTTTTGATTTCTTAAACTGCTCAACTTAAGTTTCTCAAAATTATTAATTTTTTTTTTAAATCAGAAACCCTTTCACAACCGTTAGTTGTATGCCATCGCAGAACACTCAAAAGTATTACTGCAAAAATGCTGGTGTGAACAGAATGAGTCACACATCATTATCAAATGGCAAATTAAAAATTTAGATATTTTTTACACAGAATGTAACAACAAATAAGCCGATCAAATTATGGATAAGGTTCAAGAAAACCAGATCTGGCTTACAAACTGTCACGACATCCGAAAGGCACTTTTGATCTACCACTAAAAATCTCAAACTATTGTATTGCAGTAAGCGATACGATCTAGCGCGGCATAGATGTTTACCGAAAGAATTATCCCGATGAACACCTTTTATCGGATAAAAGAAATAAGACACGGTTAGACTTATTTGATTAAATACTTCAATTCATCGAAAAAAAAAAAGAAATTGAACTCTGAAAATATTCTAAACCCACTAAGCGTTGTAATTAATCTCTAGGTAGGAGCTACTATAGGAGGTAGGTCAACTATAATATTTAAAAATAAAAAATGTATTTAAATTAGAGGGCAACATTTTTAACAACCAAACATATTATATATCTTACATATAATTTTTTTTATGAATATTTTTATTTTTATTTTCAAATATGTATTTCTTTAATTAAAAACAGAATATTTATATTAATAATTTAAAAAAAGGCATGAATGTAATAAATTTTTTTATTTATAAAATTTGTGCCGCAAATATTTTTTATATATAGTTCAAAGTATATTTTATATAACTGTGAAAATAATTTATTGCTTTTGGTAACACATAAGTAAAATGTAAAAAATGAAAAAAATATTTTATGGGAAAATATTTCATTAAACAAAAACAATAACAAAAACAACAACAATAACAAAGAAATAAGATTTTGGTATAGAGAGTAGAAAAAAATAAGGAAAAATTTAAAGGAAAAAAAAAATTTTTTTTTTAAATATATTTAAAACGAAATCAAAATAGTAAAACTATTGTTTCTAAAATCGCGGAATCTAAGGGCAATAACATACCGTTAAATATATATTTAAGTAAATATAGACAGTTACTCATTAATCATTAAAGTACACATGACTTTATGTTTAGAACCTAAACTGTTTAAAGTAGGAGGCTGTGAAGTATTTCTTGATAGTATAATCGATTTTAAATGAGGATCTCTTATTTTTCATTATAATTGAGACCTAACCGTTATGACTTTAAACTGAAACCATAATGATTCGCTGATTCATATAATGAAATCTTTACTTTGCGTGACTTTCTTCAAACAGTTAACCTATTAGAAGTAGAGTTATAAAAGTACTAAAATATTACGACGAATATTACAGTAATTTTGTAAAAAATAGCATACATAGTTAGTTAGTTGTGGTCGTCCTCCGAATCCTCCTCAATTAGCTAAAGAAAAAGCCGTTTTGAATCCACAAAAAAACCTCGTGATAGTAGATAGAGGGTCAAGCTAGAACCAGCCAGAGGCATTTACAAAGGCAAGAATCTGGCTAATGCTTGTTTCTACAGATTAAGTCAGAGTTTCTATATTTGGAATAGATTGGCCAAGTAGCCCTTGATCTGGCTGCTGAGGCAGTAAGGGTTCACCCACTATTTGCCTGTCATAAAAAATGGTCATGAATCAGCCTACGACCGTAGCTGACAGGGGCAGAGATCGAAATAGGGGTATCCGTGGAAGAGGCGCCTAGTTTAGCAAGCTCGTCAGCGCGCTCATTTCCTACAATATTAGAATGACCAGGAACCCAGACTAGAGTAATCTTGGACCTCTTGCTTAGTTCACTGATAATTTCCTTACATTCTTCTACTAATCTCGATGACATAGCATACATATCAGTGATGAAATTTTGTGAGAAAAACTTGATCAGGAACACAATTATATTTTGTAATCAATATATCTTACAGTATCTTCAGAAAGTTGATTATAACATATTGTGTATTAGCGTAAGAAAAGAATGATCTTTTTCTAATGCCTTAGTTCCACAAGAACTCCAAATAAACAATCCATGCTTAATTCAAGTTTAAACTGAACTCGATAATAGAATAGAAAATAAATAAGAAGAGAATTCTTCTTATTCTACAGCAGATTAAAAAGTAATTTCTAACTGAATCCTTAAATAGTATCATACAGAACATTTTTATCAGTGATTTTTGTGACAAAATAAAAATTATTGAGGCTCGCTGCTATATTATTGTCACAACATACAAGACAGAAGTTATGAGAACTAAATGGATCTTCCCCAAACAGAAATATCTTTAGGGTGTTACCATATCTTAATACTAAACAAATAATTTTTAATTGGGAATCCAAAACGAGTATAAATCATGAAAGTAATGCGTATAATTGGAATGATAGGTGAAGATGTTTTCGAAAATAGATCTTAAAAGAAATTCAAGCTTAAATATATTTTCATAAAACAATATATTTATCAATAAATTAAAATTTTGTGTAAAAAAGATACAATAACAAAAAAAAGTACACCTTTTCGGATTAATACAATTTATATTATTTTTAATATAATGTTATTTATGTTAAAAAATAGTAGAAAAATTATATTGAAATGTGTTAACTAGTGTAAATGTATGCAAATGTGTGCGTGTGTAGTTTGTGCAGTTATATAAAATTATTTTAGACAATATATATATACACATATATATTGATTTTCAGTATATAGCGAGCAATACATAAACAGAGTATTTATTTACACATGTAACATTATGTACATAACAAATATTAACAACAAATAGAAATGTACAGCAAATAAATAAAGCTGCCATATCGAGTGCAGAACGGTACTTAAGACTTTACACCCATTTCTTTGAACGCAGAAAAGCTTTCTTCTGGAGACACAAAACATATAAAAAATTTCGAAACGAAGCACAAAAACAATAAAAACATAAAATGTAATATCATAACATAGCCATTCAGTGGCATTGCAGATACTTGGAAACGCTTAACATGAGTGGGTGTTGTAGATTAATATAATACACGTTAAGTATCTTTTAAAATTTTTATATATATGCAATATCTAATACAAAATGGCTATGTTAAAAATTTAAAAAACTTAAAAAATAATAAAAATAATATTTAAATAAATGAAACTAAGAATTAAATTAAAAACAAAATTAAAAAATTAATTCCTAACCTCTACACAAAATCGATCGCCATAACCGGTACTGTAGCTGCAGTTTGGATCTTGTATCAAGTCATCATCGTCTGGATACTCTACAATGGGCATAGAATTGGGTAAGGGTGAAGGTGGCATCTCAATAATGGGACTACTACTTAAATCATTGTGAATTCGTGTATCCGTGCCCATTAAAATGACAGGTGGCATAGCCAATACAGGCCGATGATAAAGATTCGATACGTCAACGCCTGTGGTAACATTATTATTCTGTTGATGATGATGTTGTTGTTGTTGCTGATATTGTTGCTGTTGTTCACTGAGATTATGTTGACTTAGTGTTGAATTATTATAACTACTATTGTTATTTACAAAATTTGGTATTGTTACTGTATCCGGAGTTGTTGGTAGAGAGCCCTTACTAGGTCTACCTGTTGCCTGATATTTTGGCATCGGTTGTTGTGTGGGCAATGGTGTATGATATTGCATGGCTTGTTGTGTTGTTTGTGCGATAAAATGTTGCTGCAACATTTGTTGCTGTAAATGCTCTTGCTGTAGTTGTTGTTGATAATTAGAATGCTGTTGTCTTTGCTGTTGTTGTTGTTGCTGCTGTTGGGCAGGACGTTGTAGAGTATTTGGTTGCGAATCCATTTGGTTGAGAAAATCGAATTCTTTCAACGCGCTCTGTAACTGTCGTCGATTAACAAAAGAAAAAAACAAACAATTCGCAAATTCCACACAACATAACGAAACAAACGAATTAATATATATAAAGAGAAACAGAGACGCAACAAATTCACCATTTTACGATTATGAAAAAAATAAAGAAAAGTATGGATAAAGTATGATGACATAACTTAGGAAACTATATATATATATATATATATATGTATATATAAAGATTGGATGACATGAGTTAATGAAGTTTTAATGACATGCGAAATGATAATCTCCGAAACTTCCAGAATATGGGCTTTATATATAACTAATTGAAAATATCTTTTACTTATTGGATAAAAAAAAAGAATAGCACTCCACAAGGAGAAATACCTAAATTACATGCCTAAAATAACTTTGAATTATCAAAAAATCACGACATTATTTGATAGAATACATAATAAATTTAAAATTATATTAAAAATAAACTAAAGTTAAGTTTTTTGATTTATTTACATACCTATATATATTTTAACAATATACATATATATATTTTCAAGACTAAGTTCAAGTGAATAGCTTTATAAATTTTATAACACAATTAGTTCTGACAGATTTAAGCAAAGCACTTTCCTGCGTAAATTAATATATCAATAAGAATATATAAATAAGAATATATCAAAATAAAATAATATATAATTTAGTAGATTATCCGTATTTCTCTCAAATGTCAATTAACCCAGAATTATCTGAGTGAGGTCTATATACATTAATTTCTTATTATAGTAAATATATAAAGTTGTATTCATATAAAGTCATATTCATATAACAATCCGAATATCGATAAGTAGTTCGCATCAAATAATTTGAATAATAAATAATTTTTAAATTATTCGAACTATGGAAATATTTAAAATTTTTGTTGAATCTGTTATAATTCTCATTTGGTTTGTAGATATAAAAGCATATACATAGCTTAGTTTTTTATTATTTTTTATTTATTAACATTTATATTATTATTTTATTAACATTTATTTTATATATTGATTTGAGTCATTTGGTGCAAAATAAATATTGGAACAGTTCGGACCAATTGATGCAGATCCGGATAATCGTATTTACATAGTTTGAATATCGGATAATTTCAAAGGTATTAAAGGTAGTTATCGTTAATGTACTTTTGAAAAGCCAGCACTGAATTTTTATTTTAAAGCGTACTATAACATATCATCAACGTTGTTTTAAGAAACATAAACCTAAGACTTTTTTAAATTAAAACAAAGTATTAACTAAATAACATGAAATATCTAAAATATATAAAGAAATTGATATTGCACTTATCGTTCTAGCCCTCTATTCTGGGTAAAGTTAATAGTCATGACGACAATGAAGATAAAATGATATATGAAATAATTTTACAGATTGCTTATTATTATTTAAAAAAGAAAATAGAAAAATGATAATAAAAAACAAAAACAAAAAAATAATTATAAATGCAAATTTACTTATTTACGCCATCACCATCAAATTTTATTTAAACTTTAGGATTAAAATAACATGTTTTCAAAAAAAAAAAAATTTATATATATATATGTTAACCGCACAACAAAATAGCGAACACCAATTTTAATTACATTTTAATTAAAACGCGGAAAAATTTACAAATTTTTATACAAAACTAAACTAGCAAGTAATTTTTGAACTATAAACTTTACTGTTTATTTTCAATTAATAAAAAATAAAGACTTTCAAATGCTTAATATATAGATTTATGCATAACCTTACCTCTTGATCCAATTTAGGTGGTGTAGTAGTTGGCACTGGTGGTGGCTGTGTTTGCACAGGTGTAGGAGTTTTCGTTGTAGACGATTTCGTGCCCGTAGTACTTGCATTTTTGCCAGCGATTTGTAGATGTAAATTGTTGTTTTGTTTTGTTGTTTGTTGTGGTGAGAGAACTTCGGGGGGCAAAACAGCAATTCCATGCATTGATAATGGTCGTTTACCGCTTAGTCCACTAACAGCTGGATCTGGGCATTCGCCTGGTGTTTCAACATGTTCATTTATACCAGCATCAGGATCATATTCCATATTTTGAGCTAGCTTTCCTGGAGAATATGGTTCTAACTCAGCGTCTATAGTTCCCGAAGATGGTGTACGTGAAATAGGTGATTCACTGTCTCTTGAGCCAGAACCTGTACCTGACGTTGTCATATTGTTATTTGCGGGCGTATTTCGTTTCAGTAAACGTCCCCAAGTGGCCACATTAATATTCATTTGCTTGGCACGTGGTATATTTTTAACTTGTTGCTTATTGAAAATCATGCGTTGTCGTTGCAGTTTTGGTTTTTGAGAAATCATGGGATTCAAAAACTTAATTTCAGCAAATAGTAAACCTTGCGGTTCTAGTTGCAACGCCATACCATGTCGCACATCATCAATAAACTCCTCTAAACGCAAAAATTTGACAGCACATAACGAGCGCCAATCACGCCAATAAACACCAATTTCAAGTTCACGTGAACGATCTAGATCAATGGAAAAGCGCTGATCCCACGCTTGCTGGGAGCAGGGTTTCCAGGAAGTTTGCGCCACCGTTATATTATCCAATTTAATTACTGCCATTATTTCGAATGATGTCTCATCTTTAACTGAATAACTTTTAGAACTGCTACGTGAAGTGACACCCTTTACAAAGCTACGCAGATCACCAGGAGATGAATTGTTATCTTTATCACGGCGTGAGCGTCCTGGTACATCCTCTAATAAATCTTGACAACCCATCAGTCGCACTTCTAGTTTACCTGTTACACTTGCGCAACGACCAAGGGATGACACTTGTTGGTATGTTTTACCACCTAGAAAGCCACCATGGAAGGGTTGCAATGGTATATATGTTACTGCTACAGGAGATGACGCTTGTTGTACTGACTGCAACTCTGACTTTAATTGTTGTGCTGCTGGTGAATCTGTTGGTAATTCTAAACGTCTCAAATCTAATGAATGACGTAAGAGATCAAGTTTGCGGGACGATTCTGAGAGGCGGCTATTAGCCTATACAAAATAAAAAGAATGTATTAATGGGAGTATCAAAATAATGAGTAACGTTATTACTGAAATAAAATTTTAATGTTCTTGGATTATTATAAAATACGTTTATTACATATCAAAATTATAATACTTTTAAATAAATTAGAAAATATTTTAAAAAAACCTGCTATATAACAGCACATACGTGCTATATCATAGATATATATATACTTACATATCATATATGATAAAAATGCTATATCTATATGTTATATATACGATGCTATATCTTCACTTACGTATCATGTATGTTGAACATTATGATAAAATAAGTTTAAATATTATACAATCCACAAGTCTTAATATAAAGTAGTTAAAACTGAATAAATAAAACCAATTATGTGTTATTTATAAGCAAAAGCTATAGTAATAAATTAGATACCTTATAATAAAAACAATCATATTAGCATGTACTTATACGATTTTATTCAAGTTGAGGAACAATTTCAAATTTACAATGATTAGTCTCTTATTTCTTCTTAAACATTACATTTTATTAGAAAAATTATTTATTAGTATTATTATGGAATTATATATTCATTTGGTATAATTTAAAAATAATTAGAAAATAACAAAACAGTAGGTAAATAACAATTTGGACATATAGTAACATTAATTTACATGAAGCATATATTTTAACACTAAATGCATTATAAGAGCTTAATTTATGTATATAAATTTATATCTGCGTTCTACTGTACTGGCAGTGAGTGACTGTTAGTATTAAACAAATGTCTTCCAATTATGTCGGTCGTTTCAATATGGGTCGTTCACCAAGTGAAAAGGCGCGACCCCGAATCTGAAAACGTTCAGATAACCAGCGTTGACAGCTTTCACAAGTGCAGCTAGGATTTTTGGTGGGGCCTACATGATGCCCTGGTTTTCGAACTGTGCTTACTACCTTACCAAATTTTTTTGCTTTTTCCAAGTATTCTGGCGTATAGCCAGAAACTATAGTTGAAGTTTCGCTGACT
Source organism: Teleopsis dalmanni (assembly GCF_002237135.1). Taxonomy (NCBI): domain Eukaryota; kingdom Metazoa; phylum Arthropoda; class Insecta; order Diptera; family Diopsidae; genus Teleopsis; species Teleopsis dalmanni. Next base: position 23,339,526 of record NC_051847.1, on the reverse strand, counting down.
GCAGGACTATCTCGCTTCATTTCAAATCTACGCGCTACAGCTGGCGATTGAAACGTAAATGTACTTGCTGTAGTAGTAGTAGGTGGTGCTTCGCTTCCACAACGTTGTAGTGGAGGAGAATAGCATTTTTGAGCGGTTAACGGTTGCGGTGAACTACGTTGACTTTGAACAGTTAATGGTGAAGTTGTTAGACTCGGATTAGATAAATTATCACGAGTTTCACTTTTCCAGCGTGCAAAATTATGTTGATAGTTAGGATATAGTAAATGCTGCTGTTCGATTGTATCTGGTATAATTGGTGCTGATGTTGGTTCTCCTGAAATATTTACTTTATCGTCATCTTGTTGACTGGAGGTTGCATGTGGACCAAAAAATTGTAGAAATCCTGGACGATTGCGTGGAAAATGTGAAACTTGCTGTAACGAAGTTTGCGTTTGTATGGGTGGTTGCTCAGTACTAGTAATATGTTTTTGCAAGTGCTGTTGATAATGTGGTATAGCACCGCTACGTCCTGGATACGTATTAAACACATCAGTTTCTGATAAATTTTCTGATTCTGATGGTAATGTATCATTGCGTTGAAATGGTGTTGAAAAAGGTGAGCTGCGTTGTGAATTTACCTCATATATGGGTTGTAAAAATTTGGATGATGGATAATGTGTTGGTGATGTCATTTGTGATCCTGCTGTGTGTTCCTCACTAACACTACGTGACCAAAATCTTTCCATTTGATGTATGCGTAGACGATCAATTGAGTTATCATAATCAAAACTATCAGATTTTGCTAGAGAATAAGATATTTCTCCCGGCTCTTCAGTTTCTTTCCAAGATGAATCACCTGCATCGGCTTGAGTTGAAGGCACCGTACTTGAAATACTGCTACAAGTAGCATCACGTATGGTGGAGTGAGAAGAGTTTGGATAGCTAGAACTTAGCACATCATCACTAGACTGACGAATATATTTCTGGCGTAAATTCTGTAATTTTATAGCACGTTGATCGCCAATATGTTTGCGAAATAGCAATTGTTTCGACTCGTTTACTTCTTCAGCAGTACTTGATTTGGTAATAGCATGGCCAATATTCAAATCAGCTTGTGAGTCCGACTTCTGTTGCTGTTGTTTATGTCGCTGATGCTGTTGTGTTATGCGACGTGGTAAGGTACCACCTGTTATGCGTTGATGTCTTAGTAACATTTGTTCCGTATCTAAAACTGTTTGCGGAGTTGAATTTGATTCCAATTCATATTGTTTACTTGCACCTCCTTCTGAGGAACTACTTGAGGATGCTTCAGCATCAGCCTGTTCTTCATCTTCAGAGCCAGTACAGTAGACGTCAATATGGACAGTGCGAGGTTTCTTCTGTTGCTCACTGGAAGAAGATTTATGTTGTTGTTGTTGCTGCTGCTGAATTTGCTGCATATTGTACGCTTGTTCTGATAATGGTGGTATACGTGGTAATGAAGCAGATTTAAAAGTCTGCGTTGGTGAAGGTGTTAACGAAGGCTATTATAAAAAATAATACAATTATAAAAAAAATTTAGGTAATGCTAACAATATCCTCCACACTCACCATAAAAATGCTACCCTCGCCCGCTTGCACATTACCGCTAAATGTTGGTTGCAATAATGCTTCGGATGTTAAACGTCGATAATCGTATCCTTTTCGTTGCTGTTGTTGTTGTTTGTTTTGCAAATTTTGTTCCAACGATCCATACGCAGTAGGAACATTATTTGGGCTTCGGTTAAAATCTTTTCGACGTTGAGATTTTTCTTCAAAATATTTAGTTTCCGTGTCACTAGTTTGCGAGAAAGCATCACGTAAATTAAGAATTTTATTGCATTGCGAAAAATTCCTGGATGCTGACGTTGAATGAAATGTATCTTCAAAAGTCTACCATATATAAATTTAAATATATAACTTAAAATTTTAAATACATTAAATACAAGTTGTCAATATTAAAACAGTGCTGTACCGAGTGTTCAATAAATTTCTGTGAAGTAACTTTTTAAACTTCTGTTTAAAGTTAAATTTATTAAAATTCTATTAATATTTATTATTTTGTAGACTTTTATTCAAAATTTGGGAGCTTCAACAGATTCTGTGTTAAGAGGCAAATGAACTTTAGCATATAATACCTTTCAAACACATATTCTATTTTACATTCGCTAAATATCTTAAAAATAGCAACAAGTTCAAAATAAAAAATATATAATTTAAGAAAAAAACATATTTGATGAAAAAATGTACATAATAATAGAAAACTATGCGTATAAGAAATATACAATTGTAGATTAGCACACAATATATAATTTTTATTTATTGAAAAAAATTAATTCAAAAAGTTTATTTACAAAAAATAGTACATACTATGAAAATATATAAATGATATAAATGTATTATATACAATAAATTTGACTTGAATAAAAAAAAATCTATATAAAAATATATTGAAGACAATATTATATTTACGGTCCATGTTTAGTTTGTACATAACGAGGGTAAAAGGTATGTACAATATTATTATTATATATTTTTTGTTAGAGCTTTTGAGTGATTAATTATATCAAAACATTATTGTAAAAAAGTTTTTATTGCATAGATTTGATCTTTTTGAAAAAAACAAATAGTTTTCATTCATTATGGGCCCACATGGCAAAAATCTACTTAATTTGTTTTATTTATCGTAAACACTGGAATAGAAAAAGATAATATTTATTGCTTCTAAGAATAAGAAAATAATTTGAAACATCCAGAAAAAATATAAATTTCAAATTATTTGAATAAAATTAAAATTATTTCAAATTCCATTTCTAAAAAAATTTATAATTATAATAAATTATTATATTTATATTATAATACTTTATAATATAAAGTATTATAGACATTATTAAAAATTACAAAATTAAAGATTATTCATATAATGAATATTTATATCACAATAGAACAAGGATTCAGATTCTGTTGAAGCATAGTAAAGGCATTTTAATAAACCCTTTGCATTGTATGAATATTTGAAATATAATATATAATAAAAGTACTAAATATAAAATAATAAATTAATAAAAATATTAAACAATAATATAATAAATGAACTCGTTATATGAAATATATAATATCATAATATCATTTTACGGAGAATAATTATTTTTGACTGTATTATTTAAGCGAAACTAAAGAAATCAAATTAAATATTATAAAGAAAAAAAAATAAGAAAATAAATACAATAAATAAAAAGAAATTCTATAAACTACAAATTATTAATATATTTAAATGAGATAAGCAATATTATTATCATATTGGCAATCATGTTGCAAATTGCCTTATACGATGTGTAACTCATACGTCACGACAGCCTTATTTTTAATATTGACAACTTGTTCTCATTTTAAAATTCCAACAAATCATTTACCTTTTCAGGTAAAATTGTGTAAGAGGCGGTAGTGTTAAAAATAAATGGATCTGGTTCTTCTTCCGCTATAAATTCAGCAGCACTTGTGGCGTGAGTGGACATTAAGTTATCATTACTAGCCACAGCGGCTGCTATTGCATCCGCTGGTAAAAAATCTGCCACCGCAGAAACAATAATATTGCAAGTACTACGACAACGTGTACCATAGCCAGGGTTTGTTGCAGTTGTGCTTGCTGATGTGCTGCCAACACCATTCGTTGAAGTTGTAAATGATTGTTGTTGTCGTGGTTGTTTCTGCTTATTAGACGACGCTTGTTGATTCGATTTTGAAGCATTTGAACCACTGAAAGCTGAATCAGCTCCACCATAGTCAGCATAATTGGAGGAAGTTGTCGAACGAAAACTTTCATGATGTTGTTGACGATTTAATGGTTGACGTTGTGTCGTTGATGTTGACGTTGACGTTGATGTTGGCTTTTGTATGTAAAATTATTTAGTTTGTTGTAAGCCAAAGTGTTTGCTAAATAAAATTTATTGTAATTCTCACCTTTAGTGGCGTTGATTTTTGTGAGCCTTTTGACATTTGTTGCTGCTGACTTTGCTGAGTGGAAGTAGTTGTTTCTTCATCATCTTCATTATCGATGTTTGTGTGCGATCCATCTAATGTGGACCATTTATAAATCACACGTACTGGATTAGTAGGATCATTGGAACTAAATTCGCGTCGCACATTTTCACCAGCTCGAGCAAATGTCAACTTTGCACGCACGGTCCACTCCGCAGTTAGCTCATGAGGTTGTGGTGGTGCCAAATTTGGACGTGTATGATTTTGTCGAAATTCTGTTTGGGTTGGATTAGTACTGAACTCTACCTCCGCTTCTGTTTCTGTACTAGGAGCAGCAGCAGTAGCAGTAGCACCTGCACTAGTTCCATTTTCTCTATCACTCGTTGTTTCTTGTGGTGTAGGTGTCTTTGGTGGTGTTTGATCACTCATGTCAGCGCATCTGTTTATTTTTCTTTAATTAGTCGCGTGACATTATTTTCGAGGGTTTAAAAAGGGAAAGGAGGTAAGCAATTTCTTTTAAAATTTCATTAAAAGCGCTATTAATTTTTTTTTTTTTAATTATTCACTAAAAGAACAAAGACTTTGTTATAATTTCAAAAATATGTATAATTTGTGATTGTTGAAAAAATATTTAGATACAAAATCATTTTTATACACATTCTTAATAAAATGAAGCAAAATTATTTTAAAATTTCTGATAATTATAAACGCATTCTCGCAGTTAATAAAATATTTAATCTGGATTAAAATGATTGGAATTAAAGAAAACATTTATTCCTTTCTATGTTTATTTTATATTAAAATTATTTTATTATAATTATATATAAATTTTGTCGGATTAATTTTTGTTGCTTTGAGGCTTTGACGTCACTTACACACAATATAATTCGTGTGTTTATTTTTTTTTATTAAATTTTAAATTTTCACTTATCAACACAACGAATTTTTATTGAAACAAAAAAAAAAGAAAAACAAGATGTATCTTAATTAAAAGATTTTTATTATTAATAAATATATATATCATAAATATAGTTAGAGAAATACCTTGAGCACTTTTTAAAAGAATTTTCTTTCAATATTAATTTTAATTCTATTCTCTTGTTATTCGCTTACAGCCAAACTATTTATGTATGCACTCATTGTATATGCAAGTGAATTAAAAAAATAAATAAAATTTAATTATATTTTATAGTTCTGAAAAAATGCAGGCCACATAATTCTATAGAATAATTTTTGGGTCAACTTTTTTTGGAAACAAAAACATTGTAGCAATTTTACACATGTAAAAATAGTTTTTTATTTTTAGTTTTATATAGATTTAATAATAAAATCTAGTCAAAAAATGAAACTTATTTTTAATAATATTGTTCATAATTAAATTTATTACACTTATATAATATAAATGATATTATTAAACAAATCATTTTTATTAACTGAATTTATTATTTTATTTTTATAAATTCATTTTATTTTTTATTATTTAAAATAAAGCATTTGATTTTATTTTATTATTAATTATTATTAGCAGAGATTTCTTTTCGATATGGAACACATTTGTGGTATCGAAAGTAAAATTTCTTAAAAGTGTTTTCTTTAGCAATAAATTTTCTTTTTTTTTTTTAATTTTTTAATTTTACTCAATTTTTTTTTACGCACTAATCACAGGAAAAAGAGTAATGCCCAAGACAAAATGTTTTCGACAGCACGACGACACATCCACAACTGATCTCGTTCGATCATGTGGTGAAAAGAAAATCGTGAAAACTTTAAGGAAAACCCGAATGAGATGAAAAATGTTTTACAAAACTTGGAAAACTTTTGTTATTAGCGAAAACTACTCAACTTTTTGGCAAGTTCTGAGTAATGAGTGAATTCGGTTAAAGGAAAAATTTATTCAATTAATTGGAAGAAATAGTAAATTAAGTGAAAATAAAACGTGAATGTTTTCGAAAAAGGTATAATAACTAATGTTTTGTATAATCAAATTAGTTTAAAAAAATTAATTATAAACATTATTATCTATCTTATCTATACGATAATCGATGAATATGTCATTTAGATAATAAATCATTCAAATATATGTAAACAATTTAACACACTGTTCTTTGAAGCTACTTATTTCTTTATGGAAATTTCTCAAAAAAAAAAAAATAAATAAATAATATTGTTCGACATTTACAAATTATCTGAAAATGCTTAATTGTAACTATTTTCAACAAGCCTTTTAAATAGTATTATAGAGAGGGTTTAATAGAGAGGTTTATAGATTTTCCATGATATACAAAAAACGTTTGATAACAAGCCTTTTAAATAGTATTATAGAGAGGGTTTATTAATAGGGAGGTTTATAAATTTTCCATGATATACAAAAAGCGTTTGATAAAATCTGAAACCTTCGATTATTATGCAAATTAAACCAAAGGTAATATTAAACTTAGTTAATTGAAGCTGCAGGGAGGAAATAATCCTCATAATAATGGGTAGAAGAATGGCCAAGTTTGAACCACCCGGAAGCATTGATAAATACGAGTGTTCGACCAATGATGCTAATATTAACACTCAGCATGTGTTAAAACAAAGGTCACTCAAAAGCTTAAACCTGGTTCTGAACAAACCTGGACATGAACACAACAGATCGTTCTGGTAGACATTTGCTACAGGAAATACTAGAGTGTAGGCCAAGCTTAGCCACATGCCGTCATATGGTGTTCTGTTAAAACAGATATTAGCTTAGATACTTCTGATTTGCAGTAATATTTTTATTTTTTTTATTATTTTATTTTTTAATTTCAACAAGAAAAAAGGACAGTAAATAATAATTTCTACTGAACTTTCTTCTTCTACCTTTTTATAACTTATAATCGTTTTTTTATAACGTTTCTGGTTGTCTGGATAGAATTTGACTAAACTACTTATATATATATATATATACCGAGGGTCATTATATTTTCGGTAATTTATAGTTTTGTGGTTCTGACACAGAATTGGCTTGTTAAAAAGATAAAAAATTTAATGTAATAAAATTGAAATTATTTATAAAATTAAAACAGGCGTTCCACAGGGAAGACTGACATGAAAATACTATCTCAAAGTTGAACAATTTCAAATGTACCTAAAACTGTGAAGTCCGTACCAGCTTTTAAATGAGAAGTCAATAGTATCAATTAATTATAAAAGTTTTATTTTAATAACCGTAATTAAATCTATATGGAACTAAACGGCGCAGATATGCGTAACTGTTACTAATATAGTTGTAATAATGAACCAATTTGATTGTATTAAGGAAGTAATTTAATTGTAGTAATATACCGAATTCAGTCAAAGACTGTGAGATTAATAGTCAAGACAATCTGATTTGCTTCACATAGATTTTAAGGTGTGAAAAGTTTCAATCTATGTAACAGATATGTAAAGATATGCTATGTGATAGTAGCAAGAAAGTTTGAATGCGAGATAGATATAAAAGAGATTACATTATCAATCAAATTTTTAAGCAGCCTTGTTATTAAATTTGTAAACTAAGATCTAAGATTATAAGTTCTCACCATCAATGAAGTGCTATGAAAAAGTATAATTTGTGTAAGAGTTTATTACCCGATTTACGCAAATGCATATTTCTAACAGATACTTTTTTCAAAACATTTCTTTTGCTATTTTGATAAATTGCCGGAAGTTTAGTGTTTAATATCAAAAAGAAACATTCATACTGAAGTGTGGAAGCAAACATTTGTTAGTCTCCTTAAAAATAACTTATCTTTTTCTTCTCCACGGAAATGGTGCAATAAAAGTTTTAATTTTTTAAAATAAAAAAAAATATAAAAAACTAATCACCAAACTGTTTAGTAATGAATTTCTTTGACATTACAATATTGAGGTCTTTCTTTTTACTGCTGTTTTATGAAAACAAATCTAAGAGCAAAAACAAACCATTTATTTTTTTTATAAAACAAATGGAAATATTTTTAATGAATGATTATTTAAGTTTAGGTGAATAATGGGTTTCTTTCCACAGATAGACCTCAGAGAGAACAGATGTCTATAATTATATATAGTTTAAAACAATACTCTTATTACACTTGTAGGTATATATCCGCACTCAAAATTATTAACACCTTGTTTTTGATAGATTATGAGCAAGACGAATACCTACTATATTAATAGTTTTTTCATGACAAAATGTTTCTTTTAAATATAGCTCCTTATTTGGTTAGATTAGTTTATAGCGGCGACCCTAAGGGGATCCATTTAGGCCTATAAGCCCATTGTGCTAACATATTAATAAAAACTCAAAGTTTAAAATCATCTATAACCTTTATCAAAGCTTATGAGCTATTCAAAAGATTGTCCTGAATTTCGCCAAGATCCTCAATAAAGCCTTTCTTTATTAAAGAAAGGCTTTCCTTAAGGTGTTAAGGAGGCGCTGCGCATGTGCCGGACAGAAGCAAAACAGGTGGGAAGCATTGTCATGGTTCTCACCACAACTGCGGCAGATATGGTTGAAAGGGAGATTTGATCTCCCTAGCATGGTTACCTAGAATACAATGACCTGTAAGTAAACCTATTGCATGACTGATATCTCTACGAGGGATCTCTATGAGAAGATTTGATTTTCTTTGATTGGTGTGTGGCATATAGATGCCTGCATATCGTAGAGTTCTCCAAGTTTTATTAAAACGTTCGGTACAGAAAGAACTCAATACCATAGCTTTTTATTAATGCAATCAAACTTTGATTTGTTAATACTTAATACTTTGATAGCAAAAATTATTTTTACAAAACATCAAATCGAACAAATTACCAATTTGAAGTTATAAAAAACGTGGAAACCCTATTAAATATAGCAAATGGCATCGAGTGATTTCAGAAACATGTTGGGAAACCAATATATAATGTCAAGTAAGCTTTCAAATGATATATATATGGTAGCAGACAACCAGAAATCCTATCAAAAAAATGGCGAGAATAATTGATCAAAATTTTATCACCACTATATATAGTACACGGCACGTTTTATGTACTTAAGCACAGAGCTGAACACTACTAATAAAAGTAATGGAAGAAAAATAAGAGAACCCATCAATATTTAGTATATGATTATACTCAATTTCAAGTGGATACATTGACTATAAGGTCAATGTAATATATATTGAATATATATTATATAACTCTTATAGCCATTGTCAGACATATGTATACATAGATATAAAAATCATATTTTATAGTTAAATTTTGAAGCAAAACAAAAAGATAATTGGTTTGAACTTAAAATGTATATAACATTTACTGCAGTCTTTATTAATTTCCAAAAATTAATTTTTTATAAAATAACGTGCGGCTGAGTCATATTGCTTATAGATGTAATAAAAAAACATTTTTTTTTTCCAAATAAAAAATGTTGCACAAGTTGTTTGGAGTTTGTTGCAACAACAATATTTGTAATGCAACAAATGTAGAAACGTAAATATTTTAGTTCCGCTTTAAAAATATTTTTATATGAATTATGCCAAATATGGGTCAACAGCCATGCCGGATGGTAACCAAAAACAAACAACCAATGAAACTTAAATAGATATTGCACAAATTTAAAAGGGGGAGCCACCGTGAAATAGGAACAATCAAAACAAAACAATAAATAAAATGCAATATAAAAACAAAATTTATTATTAAAAAATTTTTTAATTAAACATTTGTCATATCGAAAATTTGTTTATATTTTTTCATGCGAAACAACTGGAAAGATTTTGAAGAATTATATATTTACTTTAATACATCGAAAATGTTTTTCTCGTATATAGTACATTTAATAGGTCAAATTTAAAAGTAAAAGACAAATACTTTAAAAGAATTTAGTAAGATCCAATAATTCTAAAATTTTCTTTTAAATATCTTTATTAGCTTTTAAACAGAACACACGCCAAGTGGCCAATGAATTCTATTTTTGCTGGATTTTAGAATTTTTTTTTTATTTTTAATGGCTATATCAAAATTATACGTCCTTCAAATCAAAAACAGTGTAAATGGCTTTTAATCAAACGCCGCAAATGAGTATGGGTCGGTTGAGTCATACTTCCACGCGGACGGTATAACATTTATCAAAATGAGAAGCAAATTGATGACAAGTGCGGCACTTTGTTGAGTTTATACGTTAGTCTCGTAAATCCACTTATAAGTGTTTTGCGGATTTTTTACAATAAAAATGTATATATTTTAAAGAAATATTTAAAAAAACAATATTTCTAAAATTCTTAACATGGTTAAGATTAAGTAATGATAAAAAATTAATTATATTCGATTTCAAATTAATACACTAGTATTACGAGGGTGGTTTGATAAGTCAGTGACTTTTTGAAATTCCCGCGCAGTTAGTCCAAATGCAACAGTGCTGCCGTCAGCTGTAATGTACCAATAGGCAACTTTTTAATTTTGAGCAAGCTACATCCTTCAGTTGGTGTTTGATAGCCGTTCAAAGCAAACAATCTCGTGAATTTTTACGAAGTATGTTTTTACGTGATTTTTCACTTGTCTAGTCACGATGGCAAAAATCCACGAACTGGGATACGAACTGCTATCCCATCCAGCATATTCTCCAGATTTAGCCCCCTGCGACTATTTTCTGTTTCCAAACCTAAAGAAATGGCTACGCGATAAGAGATTTGAGTCGAATGAGAAATCCTATTACCGAAACAAACGCTTATTTTGAGAGCTTTGAGAAATCCTATTATTCGGTCTAAGTATTAAAACGCATTTTTTTTTTGGAAAATTATATTTTTTGTTTCAATAGCTCGACACATCGAATCCAACGATCTTTCAACATTTGTATACCTTTTAAATAATACGATTTATCAAGTCCTTTGAAATATACCTCAGTTTCATCATTTGATGAAAATCTCTTTTCCTGAAGCCTTCTTTTCAATCAGGTAAATATATATATATTATAATATTATTATATCATAATAATATAATATTATTATATCATAATAATATAATATTACTATATCATAATAATATAATATTATTATATCATAATAATATAATATTATTATATCATAATAATATAATATTATTATATCATAATAATATAATATTATTATATACACTAATGATTACATTTATCTTTAATACAATATCTTATCTGTCAACAAGCCTAATGATTGGTTAGAACAATTGTGATTCTCACTATAGATCACTCAAGTCGCGGTTTACGGTATTCCCCACTTACATATAATTATAATAAATATTATATTATTTTGAATGTAAAAAACTAGATCTAATATTGTATAACTAAAATAGTCAATCATCAATTAAACATAATGTTATATTTTTAAAACCTTATAAATAGAATTGAAAGTAAAATTACATTTTTTAACACCTGATGGCACTAGAAAGAAAATAACATTTTAAATATCTGAATATTTGAAATGCATCCAAATGGCACACAAAACCGTGTCAAAATAAATATAATTTTAAAGTACAAGTACATATAATATAATATATATATTATGCGTTATCTTAATAATACAAAAAAATCCAAGAACATTAAAAACTATTTTTATCAGATTGACTGCGAAAAGCATTGAAGCATTTTCACACAACATAGAAAAGTATATTTTTAAACTGACTTACCTCTTGTAAAGCCTTTTTATCAGGGACTTTATTATTTTGCAGGGTACGTATCACATTTTTTGCTCCATCGACAACAGCTGCTTCGATTCGCAAGCGATGCCGCAACTCTTCTATGCGCTCTTCCAGTGTCGTCTCCAAACGTTGTGGCTGCGCACCCACTATCACTGAACCATTTTCATCCGTTATAATATTTGCTGCTTGTGCGGATAATTTATGAGCCTGCTCCTTATTTTGCTTAACTTTCAATATACGCAGACGTAAGAATTCAATTTTTGCTTTGGAATCCGCCAACATCTGTTGTGCTTCTGCCAACAATTTCTTATCACGCCCATGATGACCATTTGCTAGCGATTGGATCATATTTTCAGCGCCATTTTTCACTTTCGTTTCAATATTTAGTTGCTTCTCAAGCGATAAAAGCATTTTATCGTTCGCTGTAAGCTGTTCATGACCGCCTGAGATCAAACCACTGCCTCCGCCATTATTCGCATTGCCACCAAGTGTTGAGTTTGGTGTTGACAAATTTGATGAAAGTATTTCTAAAAAGAAAAATAATTAAAAATAGTTATACAGCATAAAATAAAATAGACATTTTTAATTAATTAAAAATAATGTAATAAACATTTATTATTCACTTATTGCCGGATTATGTGAATAGAAAGGAAAGTATCAAAATATTTCATAATCATAAGTAAAGGCCGGAAAATAATAAAGTGTTGCTGAATTTTTAAAATTTGATTCATATTCATATGATTTAATTCAAAAATTTATTTATATACTTATTTGTGAGTTAACATTAAGATTAATTTTAAATTTAATTAAGAATAAGGAACATGATTGCTAGGTCCTTCACAATTCATATAAAGTTAGGTAGGTTATTAATTAGAGATGTAGATCCTAGGGATCTACATCTATATATAACTATAACATCTTATTGAGTTGAAGGATTTAAAATCAATTAAATTTAAATTTAGACTAATCGAACCTCTTTAGACTAATCGAACCTCTATATGAATTTAAATGCAAAATGGCTAACATTGCTGTATATTTTTCGATTTAGATACAATTGTGTAAACATAACATGCGACAAGTATATTATTGTCAATTTAGATTTAAAGTAAACTGTCATAATTTTTTGTAACTATTATACGAACTTCTTTGATTCATTAATAAATAACAAATATTAATCAAACATAGTAAGTAAGTCTTCTGCATGTTGAAGCAACGTTAAGCAATGACAAAGCAGATGTTAAAAAAACACTTTTACAACACTTTTCTGTAGCAAAAGTTACAGAAGGGATGTTTGGCACGATTACGATTTTTAGGGTACCTCAATTTGACAACGGATTTTTGGCAAAATAAGCTATTCTGACTAATTTTCTCCACAACGGTAGTAAGTTTTAACTGTCATTAGACTCGTCAGAAAAGCCAACAATAAGACGATATCTCTGCGAAGTATTTGAGATCCCTAGGTTGTCCCTATTTCATACATACTAACTAAAAAGATATAGGAGAGACTGCAACCCTAGTCACTGTAAATAAGTTTTAAGCATAAAAATGTACAACCAATATATAATATATAAACTTTATTAAAAGTACACAATTTCAAAAGAAAAAATATAACTAATATTAATCTACATACGAGTATATTGTTTAAATAAAGAATCACAAAAAAATGTTTGCTCTTAATTGATATGTTAGCACAACTGTTTTTTTGCTGGTTCCATTGTTCTTTATATTCCCACTTCTCTAAATACAACTCGTATAAGGTCATTTGGTCAACCAAAGTGTGGTTTTCTGTTTCAATTTATTTAAATGCTATTGTCATTCTATAATTTAATTTATCTGTATGATGCCATAATCTTAGTCTCAATGGATGTCTTTGTGTTAAACACAATATTTATTTATTTCGTTTATTTGTGATACAAATGAATGACACTTATGAGATAATCCACAAAAAAATAAAAAAAATCATACATATATAGTACACATGATGATATTCATTTTATATACTTGCAAAAATTGTCATTGAAAAATATATTGAAAGTGATGAATTATTGCCATCAAGTGGTGAATGGAGAAATCATTTAAAGAGTACTTTTAATTTACGTACCTTGTGTGTTCGATTGTGAAGAGGGCGAAACTTTACATTTTAAGTAAAGCGAATATATTTTATTTATGAGACTACCTGAAATGCATTTCTTCCACTGATACAACAACAATAATAATTTATTACGTCATATTTTGCACATCAAATTTTAATAATAGACTTTTAATTTTTATAAGTTTATACTATCTTAATTTAATAATAAATAACTTAAGATATAAATTTCTTACATAAGTTTATGAAACAAAAACAACTAAATATTAAAATGCATATAAGAACAAAACAGCTATCCTTAGAATTTTATTTTACAATTGATTTATATTTGTTAAGCAAACTTTTTTACGATGATGCAGTTTTACAGGCACTTAAATGCTTTAGTATAGCACTAATGTCATTTTAATGCGGAAGAAATATTAAATACGCTGCTCTAGGCGTTGTTAAATGTTTAATACTTTTTACGGAATTTATTTAAAAGATTTTTTGAAGGCACTTTAACAAAGGTATAGCTTCTAATAGCTTTAATCAAAAAATATTATGAAACAAATCCTCTTATCACCTTAAGGAGAATCTTTAACAGGAATAAATAAAATTTCTACCAAAAATTGTTTTTCCAAATATTAATACTTAAATGTTGTCAAATTTTAAATATAAAAAAATTTAGGAAATGTGTAAGACATTGAAGTTACCATATTCCCGAGTTGCAAAATAAATCTGAAAAATATATTTAGCAGAACAGGTTTTTAAAGAAAACTAGCGATCGAGCATAAATGAAAGCATAAATGTACGCGATAGTCTGGTACGGTTGGGTCACTTTTCAGGTGCTACGACAGATTTGATTTAAAGGAAGACCTAATCTTCTAGCATGGTTCCCTAGTTTACAGTGGCCTGTAAGTAAATCTACCAAAAAACCGATGTCTTTTTGGGACATCTCAATGAGAATTTTAGATTTCCTTTTGTCGGAAACTGGCCAGATTGCATACAGATGTCTGCATATCGCTGAGTTTTCCCAGAATTACAGTAAGTGCTACAAAGTAAAAGACTGTGTTTATTACAAGTCGTAGAAATCAAAATCCATCTGAATAATTTATTATCATAATTCAATGGAGCTGTTATTACAGTGGGTCAGCCAAATTGTAAAAGACACTTGTTTCATCAAACAAAGAAGAAAAGACCGAAAAGCATTTTTTAAACACATTTTTAATAAAATATTTTAAATAATAATTATTTTTATTTTTTTAAAGAATTGTTTATTGTTATTGTAATGCATGGGTACACATAGTAAGTAATAAAATAAATCACAGCTCTTGAATTTTTTATCATTTTTATTGTAAATATTAATATTAATAATATTAAATGCTAGTAAATATTAGGTCAGCTATGAAGTAAATATATTATTTTTATTTATATATTATTATGAATTAATATTTATTATTAATTAATTTAGTCCTCTTTTAAAAAAGTTGATTTATTTTATATGTACCTTAAGCTATTTTCAATGTTCAAGTTAATTATTTTTCAAACGGTTGTAAATATTTTTTAGGAAAAATTTTCTTACTGTACAAGAAATACCATTAAATGTGGAAAATGTTTGAATCACTCTATTTTAAAAATAAGAAATATACATATTTCTACCTTGTACCAGAATAAAACAAAATAAATAAAAGTATTTAAAAAAGATAGAATATAATGTTAAAGAAGATAAATTGGCCTTATAAATTAATTTCTTTTGCCAATAATTTGCTTTCCATCTTGATTGATACTGCCAATATATACATAGGCGTGAAAATTTTGCTTGTGTAACTGTACAAAAAAACTATATTATTACTATATATATACATACACACATATCAGAAGAAGCTGTTACAGAAATATATTTCTATACACATGTTGGCATATTTTCCAAAACTTAACATGTGTAATAAATATGTAACCAACAAAAAAAAAAAATACTGTACTGTCAAAATGTTTACTCACAGGTAGTTCAAAGGTAAACAACGTGTTTTAATTTTATCTGCACATGGGATTACAAAAAGCATGCTTCATTTAATTAGGACTATCACGCTTAAGTTAAAACTTTATTTTATTTGCCAATAAAAAGAGAATCTTAAAAATACACCAAATAAAAAATAAGGTGTCACATTTCAGGCAACACTTGAAACAACATTTCAGATGTCACTTTAATAGTCCGCAATCAGCCAATGATACTAGAGAGACAAATGACAGTCATAAAAACAAAGTGAGTGAAAGAAGACATATTAAAAAAATATGCATGTCAGAAGCACATAAATCACAGGAAAGTTTAGGCAATGACTAAAGCTAAAGTAGCTAGAATGTCATTTAGCAACTGTGTTGCTTCGAAAACAAATGTTAAAGTAACACTAGAAATATATACTTAAAGGCTTTAGTCAAGGAAATTAAAGCATTTATTTTCTTTGTAAATATGTACTCATACAGTTCTCGAAATAAATTGAAGTTATGGAGAAATGAGAAAAAAAAAATTCTATATTTAATAATTGTACTTAAACTTAGAGGTGACTAAGTGAGTAATGACTATAGTGAATTTAGTTAATAGCATAAAAAATTAAATTGATTACAATATGTAGTACTCTACGAACACTATTTCTGTAATTGACTAAATTTTTTTTGGATTTGGATTATGACTGTACTAATTTAAACATCTGATACTAATCATCAGTATATAATTTTTTAAAGATATACAAACAGTATTTTTATTTAGGCGGTAATATTAAAAAAAAAATCATTTAGCCTTTAATAACGACACTTTTAAACAAGCTAAGCGCTTACTACTTTAAGAATCTTAGCCTGTTACAAGAAACCCAACCTCAGGCCTAACAGCATCTTAAGCTTCATTAAAGTTTCTAATTGATTTTAAAGTCTATGATTAATGTAATAACCTTATGAAACGTAGCATAATTCACTCACCATATAACATCCACTTTTTCTCTAAATTACGTCAATTAATGAAAGGACATAACTCAAGACGCTATAAAAACATTGATTTATCTTAAAGATTCAATTGCGATTCTTAGAGGGACTTAAACAATCATTTATCAATTTATTGTGTACAGCCCTTTATTAATCGTAATGTCACTTAATGGTTTCAAACTTATGCGATTACCGTAGTGTTCTTAACCTTAGTATACTCCACTATTTTTTGGCAGTGATTATTATAACAATGATTCCAACATTTGATGAAAGGAGAACATTATGAAAACTTTAAAAAAACTAAAAAATTTTGTCGAAATTTATTTATCGATTTTATATGTGAATTCAGCATTGTATTGAATTGTAAGGTTGCCGAATGGTTCGAAGTAATTTTTAATCTAACCTAACCCAGCTTGCTCAACCAATTATCCGCCATAAGACTTCTAATTTAACTATAAAATACATAGACTCATAAATTGAAAACGTTCTAACGATATTATGATATCAAGATATCAATCATCTCGCCCTAATGAAGAAGAGATGATTATAAAATTTAGATACATTAATAACTTTAAATAGAAAAAAAATAAATATATAAAATTTATTTATCAATGTACTAAAGAGATTTTTTGAACAGTAGTGAACAACAACAACAAAAATTCATTTTATATTATTTTAATTATTTGAATTTTTGGCTCACCATACAGCTGTCATCATAAGTGATGTTGGAATTAATTCTTGTATTTAATTATTCGTAAATAATTTTTTGAGTCTTCAAATAGCAGGGATTGAAATCGTGCCCTGCCAAATTTGAAGCTCAGAGATAGCGCACCTTAACCAACTGACCCAAAGCCGTACTTTGTACATTAAATTTTTCAGAAGGAAGTGACTATATATATTATATCTAATAGAAACTATTATATTTCCTAAAGCTGTTTTTCGAACAGTAGTGAACTACAACAACAAAAATTCATTTTATCAATTTACAGTATTGTCAATAAAATAAATAATTTTTTACAAAATAAGAAATTCCATTTATTCTAAAAAATTCCTTATATTAACCGTGCAAAAATTTCGATATCAACATACTGAATATAAGTATATAAACAATATCTGTTTTAAAATCCAATATTTTATACATATACGGATTCACAACATTAAAATATTGATATGATATATGAAAATCAGAATATTTTTTATAACATTTTTAAAATTTAATTTTTCCTTGTAATATCAGCACGAGCAGTTTTAATCCTATTATTATACGAAGTTTTTTGTTGTTGCGTAGCAAGAGAATGAAAGCTTTAACAATGAAATCTCATTAAATGTAAGTAAATAAATGCATAAAAGCAATTATAACGTTTTTTTTTAATAGTAATTACAGCAATTGATATTATACAAATAACAATTACAGCCGACCAACAAAAATTAATTAAATATTTGCGTGTGAAAACCATCAACAGAGAGCAAAATTTAATTAAAAAATTTGATTTAATGAAATTGTGTTTTTATGGCAAAAATGGTAATGAAAGATTATATATATTAAATAACTGTTATAACACAAAAAATTTTTTTTTGATTAAATAAATATTTGTAATGGAAAGGTAAATATTTAAAATACTTCAGGGATAGTAATTTTTCATAATAAAATATGTTTAAAGTTTTCTTGTACTATTTCGGGAACGTTTCAAATGAAACTATATCTTCAATCAAACTAATCAATATATTTTCCTACAAATTTCCTACATTAGAGTATATTTATGTTACATATTAACTCTTTACTGCTAATTGTGTGACAATTGCACATCTCATAGAGAAAACTTTAAGCTCACATAGTGTAAACACTAATTGAGTACCGCTAATTATGAAGTGTAAACAGTGTTTGGCATTACCATAATTGCTAATACTATATTTCCATAGCACACTTAGTAAGTTACTTAAGTTACTTTAACATTCCGTTTGGTCGTTTCCATTAACATAAATTAATTATTGCATGGGAAAGAACTTTTATGTGTAAGAAAATTCTTTAAAAGCTTTAAGGGAGCTTTTGTTTGTTTAGAAAAATTTCACTCAATAATATATCACACCAAATATGAAATATGTAATTCATATATTAAATTATTAATTAATTAATATAAATATATTACCTAATTATAAAAACAAATAGTTTATTAAATATTCCTTTTCTCAGTACGTTTGTATACAGGTCAGCTGTTGGTTTATATATATATGTTGTTTTTATTTATAAAACATATGACAAATACTTAAAATTTCGGTCATTTCCCTTGTGGGTAATTTATTCTTAAGGGTTGCATTCAACATTTTTGCTCTAATTTTCCTTACTTTAAAACACTTCCTTTGCTTGCTTTAAGTTAAAAAGCACGAAAACTCTTTGTATAGTTTATGAAATTTACTTAGTAAGTTACATTTACTAAGTAAGCAATAGAAACATACTATACTCTATACCACAGACTGAATATTTAACTCCGCTTGCTTTTCAAACATTTTAAAATTTAAAAATCCCATATTGCATTAACAGACAAGAGTTTCAAGGCCCTTATTTGCAACATATCCGCTTAAAAAGTTTTAGTTAGTAGTAAACAATAAATCAAAGTATATTCTATTATTTCCTAACTAATGAAAAAAAAACTCTTCCGCTTTTTTAAATCGTAACTCGCACTGATTGTGTTTCCAGTGTAACACAAAAGTATCTACATAAATCGGAACACTTTTGTTTCGTATAAATATCATGTTAAAGGTAAAATGATAGTAGAATTAGTATTTTAATCTAATATTTATTTAAACTTACCTCTGCTATTACTTGTTACAGTATTGCCCTGCGTTAACAGAATTTGGCTTTCTAATTCTTGCAGTTCTGATTTCAGTTCAGCCAATTTATTGTTGCTTTTTTTAACAATTGTTGCTACATCATTGAGTGATCGTCGATCTTTCGCAACTTCACGTAATTTTTCTGCACCTTCTTTAATTTTGAGTTCTTTACGTATTTCGCGTCGTATCGCTTCTTTAATTTCCTCAAGACGATTAGGTAGTGCACTTTCGGGCAGATTATCTGTGAAGCCATATTTATGGCTGAGTTCATACAGAACGGGATGCTTAATATAGTCACCCTAAAAATAAAATAAAATGTAAATAACAATTATTCATTTAACTTTAAATAGTAATTATTAATAATAGTAATTATTAATAAAAAAAATATATAAACGATGTTAAATATTTTTAATTATAACATATTATTTTTATTAAATTACAAGAAATTTTATTTATAATAAAATTTAGAGAGTCAATATCTTTAGTCTAAACAATTAAGTCTGAGGTAATCATATTTTCAGCTATAACTGGTGCTTAACGTTGTGTTAAATTTTTATTGATAATTTTGTATTTTAAAAATTTCTAACTAGAGAAAGAACCAGTGAGCCTTATTAATAAATATGTGGGAATAGATCAAGGGAACCCTCTTTGCAACTGATGAACACACTTTAAAGTTGGAAAAGCTAACTTCATTAAGACTAAACTTGATTATGTTTTTAATTTACATCGCTAATGATCCGGGATCTTTGAGTGGGATCTTAAAACCAATCAGTGATTAAACAGCACTTTCTTCTTACAGTAGTTGACGACTCTCAGTCTAGTGCTATTGTATGGAATACATTAAGGGACTTTAGCTTTACTATACTCAATACTTAAGAAGTGCATTTGCTCACTTTCATTTTTGACATTTCTGGGTACTCGGTTTAACTTTGCATTTCAATTTATTTTTAAAAACTTTGAATAATGGTTTTCCATAGACTAGATCTCAAAAGTCATGAGAAATCGGTTATGAACAGAAAGTAGTTCATACTAACATATCATCTAGCATACGTAAACTAATTGAATCAGAGCATTTTAGTAAAAATATCTATCTAATATAAACAACAATAATACTGATATATTCATATACTTCTATACTTTAGATATCTTATTTATATAATTTTACGAGTATAAAAAAAAAGAAATATAAAACTGACTTATTATTATTTATCTTTTTTTTTTATGAATAAATACATGTAGGTACGATTTAAAACTTACTCGCAGTTTTAGTAGAATATATCACTTTAAATAATCTAATATTTTACACTCAATTGGTCAAAGTGAAATTTAATTCCTATTAGTATAAAATTCTTTATGCGGTAGAAATGTGTATATAAAAAACTTTTTCACTTGACTACATCTTGTCGGCTAGATAAGATTGATGTTCATAAAAATACCGAATTCTGTTAAATCCGTAGACTTTAATTTATTTTATTTATATTACAATACTGCGTAAACTCACGAAAATATAAAAATAAAATCGATAAGAAATATCGATTAATTGCAAAAATCTCGAATGTGCATATAAAAATATTGTAAAAAACTTAAAATTGCCGGCAACTGGAGTTTTTATTTTTATTTAAATATTGAAAAATGTTTTAAAAAAAAGTCTTATCAATAAAAAAAAGCTCTGCCCTCATGAAAGTATAAAATTGAATTATAAACTAATAAAGACTGAAGTATTCATTGGAGTATTTGCAATAATTTTAAAGCACCGGAACCAAACTCTTTTAACGAAAACGTGCAGTTGGCTTTAATTGCCAACGCATAGATACATATAGAGATAGAGATACAGATACAGATACAGTTACAAAATACTTGGCCATAAAGAATTACATAAGATATAAGCAGTAAATAAATGTAATAAATGAAAGCAATAAAAGTCGAAACAATTAAATTAAATTTCATGGCCAAGTAAAATGGATTGCAATGAATGGAAAAATGCAATTTGAACAATGGAACGCATAAATAATGAAAAATCGAAATTTGAAATATTATGTGAGCTTAACGACGGGTTGAAATATTTAAAACAAAAATAAAAAAATAATAATAAAAAAACAATAAGTCTATTTCATGGCCGCTCCAAATTGTTTTCGTAGCTGGGCTTAATTATTAGAAAGCACATACGCAGGCGGTAGTAAAAGAACACAGTATACCATAAGTCCATAACAATATATATTTTAAGAGAGAAACAATTTGGTGTGTTGATTTATGCAAAATTACAACAGAAAATTCAAATATGCTACTTTTAAATTTACCTTATCATCATAAAACACTGAAGAGGCGTGCGTACTGACCGTCACACACACAGTACCACGACGTAGGGACTTAAGTGATCCCTTTGACACTTTGCGCACTCGTATTGATTTCAATGATTTTGAACGTTGCAATTCCATGTCAGGGAAAAATGGTTCAGGGCTTGTAGGTGTCAATTGTGGTGTACTAGTGCCGGAGGTATGATTAGATGATGGACTAAGTACACTAAGGAGGTTAAGGTGGGACTTAACGCGTAACAAAAATGCATGCATGTATGTAGTATTGGCGAAATTAAGATACTTTTCTAATAATATTAAACTTGTGGGAATGTTTGATATTTATTTTATTTAATATGAACTTATAGAGATTGATATTTTTTACACTTCTTCATTTTAATTCTTTTGCCTGTAATTAATAATGAAATAGATTTTTTACTTATTTATAAATTGCATTATAATTTATTTACAATATTATTGTCTTTTAAAAAAAAATATTTATATTTTGAGCATCAGTTTAAGTAAATGTGAAATAATTTGTTTTATAATAAAATAAAATGTTGTTTTTATAAGAATTATTACATTATTATTATTATTATTATATTATTATTATTACATTATTATTATTATATTATTATTATTATTACATTATTATTATTATTATATTATTATTATTATATTATTATTATTATATTATTATTATTATATTATTATTTTAATAAATAATTGTTTATAAAATTATTATCTTTTAAAAAAATATAGTTATTTTTTGTACCTCAGTTTAAGTATAAGTGAAATAGTTTGTTATATAATTAAATAAAATGTTGTTTTTATAAGAATTATTACATTATTATTACATTATTATTATATTATTATTATTATATTATTATTATTATATTTTATTATTATTATATTATTATTGTTATATTATTGTTATTCTATTATTATTATTTTAATAAATTATTGTTTATAAAATCATTATCATTAAAATCATTAAAAAATATATTTATTTTTTGTACATCAGTTTAAGTAAATGTAAAATATGTAGTTTGTTTTGAATAAAATTAAATGTTGTTTTTATAAGTGCCAATAAAAACAATTGTAATTCGTTAATATAATACTTATCTCATACATTTTTTTTTTGTTCTGAGTAAACATTATCTATAAATATATGTGCTTTCAAAAGAAATAGTCATTAATCAACATCTTTTACTTTAGATCAAATCTTAATTTTTTTTTATTTTTTTCTTAATGAGTTTATTGTACTCTTTTTTTTAACGTCATTAAGAAGTTAATATGAATGCATGCAAAATTTCCAGAAGAACTTATTAATGAGCATCTCAGAAAATATGTTTAAAATATTCTTATCAGTAGCTCGCTCTTGTGAACAAATATTTTTTATATATAGTATGTTTATCTTTTGTTAAAAATTTTTAACATCTACATCATTGGAGTATTTGTATGTAGAATTGTGAAATGTTTTACTTTTGAACAGTCAGTCATTTGTTTGCCCAGTTAATTTGTCTATACCAGGAGTGGAGAACCTTTTAATATTGAAATGTCACTTTTAACTTTTAAATAAGTAAAAGTTTCAACAGATTTCAAATAATTACTCAAAAAGTTATTTAATAAAACAATTATTAATTATATATATTATGTACAAAAGAATAGTATGTGTGTATGTAGATCCTTTTTTCGAGTCAGCGCAACTGGGCACTTTTACTCTTTGATACTTGGGGGTAGTAAAGGCTCCCACCCATCTCATTGACTAATTTATGTATTCTCTATAAGCTTCATGATTATTCAGTGATTGATCTAAGATCTGCGTACCTCCCCATGCGGAGAGTGATTACTCTAAGATTAGATTGTGCTAAGTAGGATAGCCTGTCAGTTTTCGCATATAACTTCAAGGCTCTGTCCTTTATGTATTTTTTGATCGGGTCTATTCTAAGGTCTCTTAGCATGTCGTTTGTGCAGAATAGTATTATTATTTATATAATTAATTAATTCAATTATTCTACACCTGGTTTATGATTTCGTTCTAATAAAGCACAGAAACTGAATAATCATTGCTCTGGACACGCCATATATATGATTGATAACGTGTTAATGAAAATTCCTAAGGGAGCAATATCGATCCCAAGCAAAGAGTCGCCAAAAAATCTACTATTTACATTAATTTAATTATAATTTAAAGAAGTTGAACTATATATACTGCACTATAAAACCAAACTACTAGTTCGGTCAATATAGATAGAAATTGTGAAATAAGCTTTCACGAACAAAGTGCTGTAATGCTATAGAGCAAAAATCTAAATTAGACTAAGCGTGATTCCAAAAATTGAAATGTTGGGTTCAAATTTAAATACAAAACATTGAGTGATATAGAAATTCTAAAAGAAAGACCTCATTGGCTACATATTTTCATCAAATTTGATTGTATAGTAACTCAATTTCTATTACTTATACATACCAAAATCTTTTGCAATTAGTTAAGGCTTTATATTAGCATACAAAAGTATTTTTCTAATACAGAAAAATTTATATTATTTTTTTTAAAATTATGTAAAAGTAATTTAAGCATCAGTAAACTCCTATTTAAGTTATTTTCTTGTTTATATTACAGTTATATTATATTATATTATTTACACTATTATTAACTGTTTTCATTTTCTTCTTAATCCCCCTAACATAAAGAGTTGAAAATTATGTTGTTAAATATTTATTTTACTTTAATGCAGTACATGAATTGCAGCGTTAATGTCTATGACAACAATAAGCGACTGGGTATTTGCCAAAGCAGCTATCTACTCTAGACAACCTGCTTGCCTTACGAACCAAAATGAAGTTAATTTTATCTCTTAATCGCTTTTGTCTCCCTGGGTTTTGCGTCTGTATCTTCTGTCATTTGTGCCTGTCTTTCAGGTATGCAGTTGTAGCTGAATATAATGTTAATAACGTGCTTAAGTGGCTTAGTATGAATGCAACAAATACAAGAAGCAAAATTGCACTCGACGGACAAAACAAAATGCATTCACTTGATCTTCGCTACAGTAAAATAGCAGCAAAATGCAATACTCGTAAAAGAAGAATTAAACCGAAACGTTAAGCACAAAAAAAAAAGAAGTACTGAAGACAATCGTTGACATTAAAATTGAAATGTAAAACAATGAAAACGTAAAGTAGGAAATGGTGAAGCGAAAATATCCGTCCGCTTGTCTACGTGCCCCTACTCCGCTACCTCTTTTATACCAGCTGTTGTCATAATTTTAAATGAAGTTCAACTGCAAAAAAAAGAACACTTCAGACATGTATTAAAGGAAAAGCAGAAGAAAAAAATGTTTATTGTTTAATTGCATATCGAACGACAGTAGCTTATAGATACAAATATTGTCAAACTACCACATAACAATCTGTAATGCTACTGTATTTGCAGTGAAATATTTTTACAAGTGCAGGTTGTTCGATTATGTGAAAAGTTCCGTTTAGCTTCTTTACTTTTACAGATTTTTTAACTATGTAATTCAAGAAAATATTGAGCTTTGTTTTGCCTTTACAAGATACTATAGGAATTCGCAGTAAATTTTAGCTGTGCTTTGAATGCACAGATACTTAAGTATAAAATTTCAATCTGTATTTATATATGAAGAGTACGTGTTTAATTTTATTACGAAATATATCACGTATGTTTTGTTGAGAATAAAAAAAACATATTTAAGAATGAATTTCATTCTTTAAATTCATGAAACCTTAGCAACTAATATAAATTTCAGAAAACAAGTTAAACAGTTCCTCTCTTATCTCATTAAATAAACACTTGCTTTAATATTCAGTCTTCAATAATCTAAGAAAATATTTTAAAAACTTACAACGTATATGTATCTATATATAAGAAGAAAATATTAAAGCAAAACAATTAACGTAAGATGCAAATTTCATAAGCTATAATGATTTTGACGACTTTAAACAGTGTAAAACATCAATCGTAAACGTTAAAACCCGACAAATTTCCAACAGGAGTAGTGAGTGGAGGTTCACTGTCATAGACAAGTGGTTTCAGGACGTAGTTACAACCACTTTTGAAACTAAACCAACATTAGAATACATATATTTAATATACCAATAATTACAAACTTTTGTTTTAATTAAAGTAAACAAGCAAGTAGTGCTAATTTCAAAATTCAGAAACGAAACTGATGGAGATTATCTCTGGAAAAAGACATAATAGTTATTTAAAAACTGAAGAGAAACCATCTTTTTCTTTTTAATATATAGGTAAACACGGTTGCCACATGCAGCACTTTAGTAACAAAACTGATACCTTTTTTTCCATATGGTACTCTGGTACTCGTTTTTAGAAAAAGTAACTTTTTTGAAGCGCTACTTTATCATATTTCCAATTAAATTTATTTATAAATGCAACTGTGCACTGTTTTGTATCTTGTTCATTTATAACAATATGCAATATATATATAACTTATTCATGAAAACGGAACAAAAAAGCAAAAAGGGTATTTCCATATCTGATGTGTCTAAATATCATATGTAAATGCTAGGTTTTCAACTAAGACTTTTATATGTCTTATAGTCTATAAATAAAATAAATAAAAATTAATAAAAATAATAAAGTTCTTTAGAAAACATCGATAAGAAATTTTTTTTTAATTATAAATATATAAATAGTATATTAGTACATTATACAGTCACATCACTGCATAGGTTTCTATGTAACGGAAAACCGCCAGCCGATAATATCATATCATATGTAAATGCTGAAAACTATGACTTTTATAGTCTATAAATAAAATAAATATAAATAATGAAAAAGTTCATTAGGAAACATTTAAGAAATTTTATATAATTTTAAGTATATTAGCAGTATATTATATAGTCACATCACTGGATTCTATATAACGGAAAACCGCCACCCGATAGTATTGGTAATATTTGTGATGCTGATGCTGTATTTCTAGTAGAAATTTTCTACAAGAACCGATGGCAGTAACCAGGAGTAAATAAAAATTCATATACGTATATATATAATTGAAACTAGTATTATTTTATATATTTATTTAAAATATTGTGGCTACCAAAAGTAACAGAAAATTTCAAACAGAATGGATAGTAAGATAATATTTTGTTATGCAAAAACTATTTAATAAAACAGATATCTATGTATGGTCAGCAAAAAATAGTCCAATTATTTAAATAATAAAATTGTTATAGATAAAAAGACTTGTAGTGTTCCATATTTACATATTTTCCATATTTTATTTTTAAACCAATTTTGGTACAGAAAAAAATTTCCAAAGGGCTTACCCTGTATGTAAGTCAAAAGATGGAGAGAGGTTCAATCTATTTAAAAGAGGTTTTTTGATTTCATGTACCGTTTTGTTCTATTGACTATCTAACTTTTTTATTTTTTAAATAATTGACAAAAAAAAATAGTAATCTAAACTTATAGTAGTTAATAACACTGGCATAAACTAAGCCTGATATTTACTATATATCAACATTACTAAACATGCTTGAAGAATGTTCTTAAAACTATAATTTCTAGAAAAACATAGAAACTGTGTAATTAAGATATATTCTGTAATAAAGTTAGAAGCTACTCTCAAATTTTCGACAATCTAGAAATCTGTACTTCTATATGAAAAAATTGGTTTGTGTGTTTTTTAAACTGTTTTAAAAGTCTGACATAATTATTTTTATATGTACTAAAATGTATCAAGGTTATTTGAAATATTAGCATTACTTTAATTAGACACTAATTTTCATTCAATTTTCAATCGCCACTAAATTTAAAGTATCTAAACAGTAAATTTAAAGTAAAGTTTAAACAAAATTCGTATTTTTTCTATGACAATTAATCATTTTTTGATATTGGTATTTTAAAAAATACTCATACACTGATTTTTATCTCTTTAAATAGGAAAGTTAAACAATGTTAAACAATCTTTTTATAAATGTATGTATATTGAAATTACTGTACTTCAATACAATAGCAACTATATTATGAAAATGTATGATTTGCACCAAAATTGAAGCAATTTCTCTTTTAAAATTGAGTCAAAGAAGGGAGAAATAAATATGAAAAATATTTCAATTGAAGTTCTTAAAACCAAAAACCGCTTATTGTACAGAATGAATAAAAAAGAATTAGTAATACATTTTTTTTTATTAACATTGGTCAATTTTTAATTCTGCCTTTATATAGTTTAAAGCAACTTAAGTTGGCAAACTTTTATTTAACACCTTCGTCATTCTATGAAATGTATTTAAAAAAATTTTGTGTATTTCTTTCACAATTTTATTTTCACTTTTTAAAGGCAAAAAAAAAATACTTTTTTATTTGAGTTTCTAATTTTTTATTTAAATATTTGCAAAATTTATTTCCTATTGTGTTTGTGTTAAAGTAAAAAAAAAAAGTTGGTATATTTCTGAATTTTTGTATCTTATTCTTTCACTAATTTTTTACACATAATTTTTTTTTTTTTTTTATTATTTTTGTTTTCTAAATTTTTTTGCTCATTTTTCTTTATTCAGTGGTTTCAAATTTTGTTTGTATTTTATTTATTTATACACATATATATATTATTAATAATGATCATAAATTGTCATATATGTCAAGAAAGTCAATTAAATTTCATGCTTTTTTGATGAGGTTAAAAATTAAAATTAATTAAAACAACGGTAGCATAATTCAAGCAAAAAAAGTTGAACTCAATTATTGTGAAAAAAAAAAAAAATTATAGAATTGATGATTATGCTTTCAGTTCTCAAGTGATTAATAAATATTCAAGTTAAAATGATATTCTAAACGAAAATATATATGAAAGATAAAAATTTTATTCAGAAATAATCAATTATAAGGTTATGCACTATTATAAGTAACAATCTCCGTAATAACTATCGGTAAAACAGCAATTAATTACTTTAAACACTGGAAACACCTGACCGTATCGATTTGTAAAATAAAATTACTTCAAGTTACTTTTGTCAATTATTTAAGCTTACTGTTGTCTTCTCATGTAACACAAAAATAATCATTTTAATTTAATTTTATTCTAATAAATTTACATACTTATAATCGAAGTTAATATTTACTGACATTTGTATTTGCGTATACAGCAATATATATATTTTAAAACTATACTAAAAACAATTACAACAATAAAAGGAAAAATCTTTTATGAAAAAGATAGAAAAGTATCCTATCAGTTTTATGAAATAAAAAAATTTATTCTGTTGCAAACCACCCACTCAAAAAAAAGCATGAAAGTAATGAAATGTATTAATAACTACAATAATAAAATTAATATTCTAGAATTATTTTAAACTCCATGTTCTATAAAAAAAAGATACTTTAGTATATATAGTAAATATTTTTGCAACAACCTACGCTCAAGCGTTTTTTTGAAATGAGCACCACAAACGCCTATATATACTCGTATAATCAATATGGTTTAAAGGATTAATTGCCTACGTATAAAATAGGTTACTTTCGTGCAATACTATTAATTTTAAAAATACTAAAAAATGTTTTTATACTTAAGTACGTAGGATATATATTTATTTAAGTATAAAATATAGAAAAAAGCGTTGGATGTTTACAAAAAAATATTTATTCTGAACATGAATATTTCTATAAACTTTTTATACATTGAAATGCAATGAAATATTTTCATATTCGACTATCGAATTTTTTAATTTAATTGCTATCATTCACTTTTATTTTCTCTGAATACTATATTAAAATATGATAAAAAAAAAAAAATTCTTATTACTCATTATTCTGATAGCAGGTGACAAACTGATATTTTTATTTAGTTAATGCCTTTATCGATAGACTAAACAAATAATATGAAACAGAATCCAATGACAATAAAGGTGTTATGTGTGTAAATAAATGAAAAATAAAAAAAAAATGTAATTCACAAAGAATTCTAGTATTCAAACGAACGCGTTTTTTTATACACTCTAAGCCAAAAGTATATGACCACCCAATTAAAATTTTTTTTTTTTTAATTTGATAAAATCCATTTTTATATCATATTAAATTAAACAAATATGTATACAGTTACATAGGAATATTGTGGATAATAATAGTAGAACACTGTTAACTCAGTAGTAAAACTTTTAAATCAAATTCCCCTAGAAGGCAGATTGACACAACATTTTTGTTTTATGATATTTTTCCGATACCTGACGTTATGTGATAGAGTAATGCAGAATGATATGGAATTGTATTGATTAAATATCTAGTTTCAGGTCTTTAAACTAATAATATATCGACTGAATTATCTTTATAACTATAACTTAATGTACTTTTAAACTTTTGTCACCATTTAATTAATGTATTTAGGTATCAATTCTTGAATAACCTCTTAGTATTCGTAAATAACTATCTATTGCCCCTATTAAGAAAAATGTTTATAGTCAGGTAAACTATTTCTATTCTAATTCTTTAGCGAATTTATATTAAACAATATATATAAAATATATTAAAATTTTTTCATGACATATTTGTTTTTCTTTGGCTTATATATAGTTTGAGTTAATAAATTTATTTTTTATTTTATAAAAAAAAAATTATATGCGCCTTTATAATTTTGACTATGAGTGTATATGGGTATATGTATCTAACTTTTTTATCAATTACGATTATCGGTTATATGAGAATTTAATGCTAAAAACGAAAATTTAACTAAATTTTATTAATTTTACTACTTTTGTAAACTTAGAGATGTGTGGTAGTGTACGTATCTATATGTCTGTTTGCTAATTACTTGCCTAACACACACTCAAGCATTTAATCAAAATTAATACAGTTGTTATTAACTGAGTCATGAAAATATGTACCGAATTGGTTACAGTGGTTACAAGCATGAATATATTAGAATAAAAATTTAAACCGTATATGAATTATATTTTTATCATCACAATTGTTATAAATATTATTTTACATTTTATAATGTTGAGGTTTTTAAAAAACTATAATAAACAATATAATACATTGTAAATAATAAAATATATTTATAATGATTTATAAATTAAATCATTATGATGTGCTAAAAAGTGTTCTAGGTAATGATTCAATTTAAATCGTTAGAAAAACCTAACAAATATAGATACGATATCATCAACAGATACAAATTGGCATGGGTAGATCACATATTTCCAAAAACTTAACTAATAAAATGTCAAGCAATCTTTACAATGATATTTACAGAGCAATCGTAGACCTGACGCCCCATTAAATGTCTGAAGAGAACAATTAATGATGAATTTCTATCGACAAGCTATACTTTTAACAAAGCCTTAAAGTAACGACTTGAAAAATCGTTAAGTATTTATGCTTCATCAGAAATTAATGAAGTAAAAAGCAAGAAGATATAAAATATAATAATGTTTTTTGTATATATTATATTCGACTATTCTATATTTAGAATATAAAAAATATTATACGTTTCATTTTAATTTTTTGAAAAAAAAGATGACCACTGTAGCCGGATATAAAATATATAAAAAACATAATTAAAAAACTAGGTCGAGAAACAAATTCAAAATTTAATAATATAAAATATAATGTTATATATAGTAACAAAATATTAAGAAAATTACTTTTTTACATTATAATCATTATTACTGAGAAAAATCATTTCAAACATAAAGTAGACTATGATAAAAATGAATCTGAGAACAAAAGATATATTATATGTGGTATGTTTTTGGCTATTGGTTAAAAAATTTATTTATAACTTTAACTTTACAATCTCACGCATAAAAATGTTCCAATGTCTTATGTATAAAACTGATTAAAAAATAATTTAAAATCGAGTTTTAATTAGTTATGTTTAATAAAAATTAATGTAATGCAACTCTGTGCTGTTAAGCTAACTAAACACGTTCTGAAGCGTTTACATCACTAATTGCATGGCCCTAAATATGTTCGAATATGTGTTTTTAGCATTCAAACACTGTTTTTATGTGCAACTTATCTGTTAAAAATATTATTACTTATATAGATCTTACATTAATAAATTATACTGTATTTACAAGTATACGTGACTATGAATCATTACAGAATTGTTTTAACAATAGTTAGATTTTGTTTAAAATCTGGAGTGTTTAAAATTTTTTCATTTTATTTTCAAAGTTTTTTTATCATAGGTAGCTTAACTGATAACATTGAAATAATTTAACGTATAATTAAGATTAGAAATGTTACGACTCTTATTATTTAAATAAGATTTTCTCTATGAACTTTATCAAAAAAATTTGTAAACAAAAACGAAGGTATTTTGTTATCGAAAGAAAAAAAAAGCTAAAAACTTTAATATATTAAAATTATGATTTTATTATGTAATCAATAGTAACTGATTAATGTATAATTTGTTTTTAATTTGAAATTAAATATTTATTATATCAGTTTTTTTAGTTTTCTTTTAGAAAACTGAACAAGTCTTAGAAAACTTGTAATCTGTTTACGTTTTTCCAGAAAAAAAAATTCATTTTTTTATAAATGTGTTTTAAAAATTCTCTATAAAAATAGTCATATTACTAACATTTACAAAACAAGTAAGTTGAGATAAAAATTTTTAATATGTATGCGTGTATGAGCAAGAAACAGTAATGTTCCAATATATCACATTCAAAACTGATATACAAATTTTATGTAATACTTTATCAATTAATATATTTTATGTTTAGAAATTATAATACATTTATTTTATTATTTAATATTACTTAAAAATTTTTTAAATTATTATAATGCACTTAATTTGAGGTTTAGTTATAAAAATTATGTTGTAAAATTTATTTACTGCGGGTATATGAGTGCTTAATTTACATTAAATATTTAGAAAAATTATTTTGTTATGTATGTTTTACATATATATGTACATATATATAAATGTATTTATATATATTGGCAGACAGCACTTGATTTGCATTTAAAGGAAATAAAGCGCGGTTATTTTTATTACGATTTTTTTTTTTTTGCATGCAATTTTATTTTTAAAATAATCAATGAATTGGTTATTTTTACACTTTTATCAGAATAAAGTGGGTCGCTATTGTGTAAAGTTTTTATAATTTAAAACTTTTTTAATTACTTAAAATCATTTAAAATTATTTATTTAAATTATTATGTTTATTCATAAGATTTATTTTTTTTTTTTATAATTTAAAACAGAATTTTTATCACATTGTTAACGTTATTGTGAGTAATGTAAACAGGTGGATTTAATAAAATTAGTTTCACAAACCACAACATTAAAAAAGTAGAATTACTTTTTACGCGGAAAAAAATTAATTTTTATTAATTTTCGCTTAAACTACACAAAGCCGACACGACCGAGTTTTCATAATCACTGAAACCTAAAAGAAAAAAAGCTCAAAACACAAAACAGGTGACAGGTTGAAATGTGTAGTATGAAAACGTATAAGAGAGCTTTAGAAATTATCGATGTGTTGTTGTCGTCTTTATTGTGCTTATTTGCATGAGTTTACGTGAGTAAGTGGCTAGGAGAATAAACATTTAGCACTTTTTCAAAATACTCCTACAAATCACACGTATATGCAGGGGTGAAATGTGTAGAATATGCATGCAACATGTATGCACGCAAACACACATTTAATACCCCAACATATTTAATGAGTGCTGAGAAAGCAGATAAGTTATTGAGTTGGACAAAGTTGGTAACTTCAAAAGTTTGACTTTTAATACATATGGCAACACATTTTTCAGGGTTGCTAAAGAGTCATAGAATTAAGAAAAAAAATGTAATAATTTTTTTTACTATTATTAATAAAAATTATATCAGACAGAATTATTTTTAATGATTTGTTAATTATAAAATTAATAATTCAATAAAATAAACCGTCCTTTTTGACGAAAAAAACTAAATTCTTAATATTATAAATTCTTACTAACCATTTATAGATATTATAAAAAGATCAGTATCTGCAGGTAATATTTATGGTTAAATTAATTTTCCACACGTTTTATTTAAACAGAACTAATAAGATGATGAATTATTAACGAGGATAAAAGCATCTTATAACAGTTAAGTTAGGGTAGGTTAGGTTCAGAAGACGCATAGGCATTCATTACCCATTGTGATGCCCTAAAAAATTTTGCAGGGAAAGACGAGTTGCTAACATTTGTTATCCTTGTTAAACCATTTGGTTTTCCCGATGAAGTTGAGGAGATCCGATAAATTTGCTTTTATTATCTCTTCTAAGCCAGTAAAAAAAGTATCCCCAAAAAATTGAAGTCGCCTTGTCTGCAGTCCTGGACAGAAACACAGGAAGTGATTGATAGATTCTACCTCCTCTTCATCTTGGCAACTCCTTCATAATTCACTTGAGCGAACTCGCCACCGTTAGAGCATAGGCACAATGTCACAGTGCCCCGTTAGTACTGCAGGTTTACTGAAGCCTAGCATAACAATTAGCTAGGATTACTTATAGAATTAGTACGACTTTCTCATAAAACAAAAATCGTTTTTTTAAAAAGGATTTTTAACCGAACAGAATTGCAGATACTGCCGATGTCCACCCAAGATAGCTCTTACTATACTGTCATATGTGGAGTACTTTAAGCATTTAAATATTTATGAACTAAATACATTAAGACCGAAAAGTTTTCGGAAATTCTCATTTAAAATTCGCGCGCTGTATATTTTTCGATATTTTAAGTTTATGTAGTTTGGCAGCAATTAAGGACAATTACTATGCCAAAAATGAGCGCGATCTGTCAGACAGTTCGTTTAAGGCAGCTGTTGAAACAAGTTACCTCAGTAGTGCGTTGCGAAAAAAACAATGGAAAAAAATATTGAACAAAGAGTTTGCATCAAATTTTGTGTTTCGAACGAAATTTCGTGTGCAGAATCGTTGCGAATGCTACAAAAGGCTTATGGGGAATCAGTTTTATCGAAAACTCAAGTTTATGAGTGGTACAAAGCCTTTCAGGACGGTCGTACGACCGTCGAAGACATTTCGCAACGCACTACTGAGGTGAACTGGTTTCAACAGCTGCCGTAAACGAACTGTCTGACAGATCGCGCTCATTTTTGGCATAGTAATTAAGGACAGTGCTGCCAAACTACATAAACTTAAAATATCGAAAAATATACAGCGCGCGAATTTTAAATGAGAATTTCCGAAAACTTTTCAGTCTTAATGTATAGTAATTACTAGAAGCAATGTGAGCTAAAAAACTAGAGAAAAAAATTTTTAGTATGAGCAATATATCAGAGTTCGGAAGAGGATTAGTAGATGATAAATAAAAGATTTCATTTAATATATTAAATACGAGAATATTCAATGCAAGCGTTCACAGTCAACGTCCGGTGATATTTCTTAAACACTTCAAAGACGAAATTGATAGTAAACAAAGTTATATTGAGTGTTTGGTGGAAATGGAAGGGAATTCTCAATTACGAGCTGCTCCTGTTTAGAGCAACCATTATTTCGATCCTCTTTTCTTCAGAATTTCACTACTTGTATGAAGCTATCAAGGTATTTCTTTTAAGAGAACAAAAATTAGAGTGGACTTACTAGAAAACATACGTGTAATGTGCAATACCACAATTTCTTGATTTATAATAACATATCATTTACGATCATTTCTTAACTTTTATAATAATATTTTCATTGCAAAACAATATCAAAGATTTAATGAAATACATTTTGATAAAAAAAAAAAGAACTTAATCAAGATACTAAACAATTCACGACTTAAACGCACGAGTTATATTTATGAAACTCTTTCAACACGTTGATAAAGTAAGTTATTCCGGGAAATCATAAAAAAAAACGTGATGAAGATAATAGAATAGAGAAATTGGAATCTAGTTATTATTGTATATTACATTTCATTTCAGCACATTTAAATCTTACAAAAAAAAACATAGAAAACACATAAGCAGAGCTACAAAGCTACTGAGAATTGTAGGTTTGTATCCAAAAGAACAGCACTTTACGCAATAGTAAAAACAGAACCAGCAATTTAATGAGAGAAAACTAAATAAATTATATATTAAATAACAAATGTGTTTTTACGTTAATCATGTTAAAACTTTTCAAAAAACATATTTAATTTGTTATCAAAGTTACACATAAATCTTTTATTGTTATGTTTATCTTTTTTATTACTTTTAAATATTTCGCATATGATAAAGGTCATCTATAGCGTATGAGTAATGTGACAACAGTATGACTGGATATTACAGAAATGAGTCTTTAGGGCTTTTGGTTACTTTATATCAATGTTGGTGACTCCTAAGAGATTATATGAATTGCTTTGTGATATAGTTTGTGCTTTTTTATTGCTTTTTTCATTTTTTATAATACTTAATCATATTTCATAATACATAATATTATTTCTACTTTTGAAAGCAATATTAATCCTTTGCGGTTTCTCTTAAAGCAAAGTGTTTTATTACTCGTTTCAAATATAAATGAATTTAATATCAAAAAGATTACAAGTATTAGATTCAATGGTTAGTTGTCAATTATTTTCAAACTATTATTTTAAGTAAATCATCTCTTTAAATTTGTGTATATGCTCTTCTACTATATAAAAGTAGGTATGTATCATTTCTTTACCCTATGATGTAAGAATCGCTACATTAAATTAATCAAAACTTTAATATCATAATGAGTTGAATTACGGAAATACCCTTTGATATGCTAAATTTTTCCGGTCAGCCCAACAAGTTAAAATAATTAAGCGATGTTACTCAGCCTCTCTACATAAATCATTCTATAAGCGAACAGGACCAAGTTTAGTTGATATTAAATAGTACAAACTTTCCAAAGGAATATAACCTTTAAATCCTATCAAAACTATAACTTATTAACAAACGTGTCCCTTCAATAATATTGTTATATCGTTTTGCTCTGAAAAAACTTTTACATCTATAATTGCAATGCCTTCGTTTATAAGATATAAAATTGCTGCTAAATAAAATTAAACTTTACAGCTACTAACAAGATTGTATTGTACATATTTTAAATTAAGTTATATAACAGCAGCTGAGATGTTTTCTTTATCAAATGCACATCATAAAACTTTTTATTATTAAGCAAACAATATTTAAAAAAGAAATTGTAGTTAGCATTTCATGTGCATTTATCTTTTAAAATATTTTACACCCTATAACTGGCATTAAGTCTTTTAAAAAATATAACAATTTAACTGTTTAAGTTTTTTCTGCACAAAAGATCTTACAGGTCGCAGTGCATGCACAGCCTATCCATAATAATAATTTAGGTTTTCTAGACTAAAAGTACAAACAATTACTATGAAAAAAAAGTACATATAAATATATAACATATATATTAAACAATTCACAAAATTATACTAAATCCCCCTTGTTAATTATTCTTACATATTAATAAATTATAATATCTAATATATTTTTATAATATATAAAATATTTATATAATATATATAATACATATATACATATATATATATTATATTATATTACATATATTAATATATATTATATCAATATAATTAATATTTATAATTAATATTAATTTTTAATATTAATTACTTTTAATTACACTTGCAACTATATATGTTTTTTATATATTGATCTGATCTAGTACACACTTTACATTTAACTATTTTAAAAAGCAAATGTTTTATACAAAAAAAGAACAGAATATTTCAGTTTCTTATAAATTTTTAAACTGTAACAACAAAAATTGGCGAAATACTTTATATTACCATATACTACTACTCAATATCTTTATATTTAAAATAATCAGTAATGCGGAAGTAATTAATATTGAAACACACGTCATTAGATTCCCTCTCGACAGGCTATGATTAAGTCAGTAAGGGACAAAAAAAAGTAAATTTATGCCTACTTACAACTTATTCCATAACTTAATTTCCCTTTTTACTACTAAGTTGATATCATTACTGTATCTGCATCTGAGTTACAAGACTGTTATTATTGCGAGATGCTTTTTATGCACATAATTCTGTCTACAACACATTTGTCAAGTAACTTTATCTCATAGTTATTCTTTTTATCGTTGGTCTATCTTTTTTGTTAAACTATAGCAGCGTGGAAAATATAAAATTTCACACACATTTTCCATATACAATAATGAATATCTAATTTATGACATCTTCATGTCTTAACGAACTAGAAGAAAATATTTAGTATACGAGAGTATATATATATGTTAACATCTGTTGCTGCACAAA
>NC_051847.1:23269829-23301412 GCF_002237135.1 Teleopsis dalmanni | reverse complement strand
TCATCCTCACTTGTGGAAAAATTGAAGTTAAAACTGACTAAAATCTTAATTTATAAATTCTTTAGTAAAAAATTAACGGCTTTTCGTGTAAATCGATAAAATTTTAAATTAAGTTAATATACAATACTACAATAAATAGAGCAAAAATTACACTGCTGGTTTATGGAACAAGTTGCATTTATTTTTAAGTATATATGTCTTCTAATTAAAATATATAAATTAAAATAACATATGATTAAAAAAGAGCGGAGAATGTAGCGTAACAATTTCTATTATTTTTATTAGCAGGATTTTAGACTACTTCAAGAATTTTTCTCAGTGTAACACTTGCGCACCTTGTACGTATACTCTTTGTACATTTAAAGTTGAGTTAGTGTTCACTCAACTTGATCCTTCGATATACTGACATCCCTATATCTCTTTTCTCAGACTACAATTTCAACCATAAATGTTGCTGGCTTAACGCTATCAATTTAGTCTTTTGTACATTAAGCGTAGTTATATTTCATTTTACTTGATTATACTATCCGATGTATGTTATGTTCTTCTAAAAGTCCTTTTATTCTATAAGTTATGATATATAATTAAAACTTTCGAGAATTCATATTTGTTAAACTAGTTTTTCTAACTGATAGTATACCATCTACGTTTCTTTTACAACAGAGATAACAAAATAAATCTGTACCCGTTCATTCTTTTCTTACTTTCTATTTGATAAAATTTCATTTAGTAATAGTACATAAGATATCAGATGACATTATTTTGTAATCATTTTTAGAATGTGCTACAACTGACAAGCAAATCTTTTAAGTTTTGCTTTTATTTAATCACTTGTCGTTCACTACAAAAAATTACTGGCAATAAAATGTTAATGTTATGTTAATAACTATAGTTAACATATTTTTTAGTGGCGTTTTACTGCTACTTAGTATTTGTTGTTTGTTCTTTGAAAGGGTTCCCCTTGTAAACTATTTTTGTTGATATATTTTAAAATATTTTTTCATATTACAAAATTTTGAATCACTTCTCTTTCGTGTGCTTATAAAAGAAAACAATGCTAACAATTAAGACAATGCCAACAGAATGTGAATAGCAACGACTTAACATATTTATTACCGAACTGTTGCTTTACGGTAACATCTTCCACTTCTCACAATTTAATTTTTACTATGATTCTCAGATTTCACCCATTCCCACTATTGTTCTACACTGTTGACATCGGTTGACTGTTGGTGCTGTTACTGCTGCTGCTGTTGCTGTTGTTCCTTCGTGACTTGTTTCTATGGGCATGGCATTTGGTTGCACTATTGAAATCCAAATTTTTACTTAAATCTTCAACGAATGATTCTACAATTCTATTTGTCTTTTGCGTTATCTTCTTCTCATGTTGTTGGTGCAATTTTTTTTTATGTCTTCATGGTATTTGTACACTCATCCAACCATTCACTCTTTTTTTATTTATTAAAGTTACTTGGAATATTTTTATATGCATGAAGACGCCTCTTCATTACGATTACAATATAGCTAGCCTTACTTTACATACTGCTTTTGATTTCTGGCCTTTTTTTTGTTCATTTTATTAGCATTGTCAGTTTTCCTTTGCCGTAGGCTTAATACTAAAGATAGTATTTACATTGGAATCTATCTACAGACACCGATTGCGATAACATTTTTATTTTCGCTTTCAATTGTACTTGTTGCTTTGTACATAAGCGGCGCTCCAATTGCATATTTCTTAAAAGTAGGGTGTGAATCAAACTGACTGTCTTGATTTTAAATCATTTTTGCTAGTAAGTGCGGAATAATTTTTTAGGTTCTCTAAACTTTTTCTGGCAGCTTGATATGAAAATATTTTATATCTTTGGGAGAAACTTGTAGTAAATAATTCTTAATTAACTTACATATCAGTGATAGAAATCTTCTGTTTTACAGATAAAAAAAATAAAACTTTATTGTAAATTTTTTTATTACCTAGAATTATTTGACTATGGTGACTAAAAAAAGAAAATATACTAAATAAAAATATATAATTGTATGAAAAATATAATTTAAAATTTTAAAAATTAATTGAAGTAATTTATACTCACATTGAAATAACAACAACTTCAAGCTATTATTATAGCATACTATTTAGGTTTTTAAAATTGATTTTGCTATAATAAACTAACATTACTTTCGAGACATCGAAACTACCAGAACAAAAATGTGAATATGTCATTTTCATATTTTATATTTAATATTTGATTTTGCTATAACTACTAAGTACTTTAGAGACATCCAGTCTACATGAACAAAAATGTGAATATGTTATTTAAAAGAGTGTGACTAGGTTACGAATTGGTAGTGAATTGATGTTAAGAGCAGGTGTTAAAAAAAGTATGCTGAGTTTTGAAAGAAAAGTCTTATAAACAATTTTAGTTATGTTATTGCAATACGTGACGAACATGGGAATCATAGAATTCGTTAGAATGTAGAGATTACAAATCTTACTGACACTGAAAATGTAAGACAGACAACTTAATAGTTATTGTCTCAAATAATCTAATTAATCCATCTATTTATTTTATGTACTCTGTATGAGGATTATTGTGTTATAAAAGCATATCTGTAATAGTGATAAATGAATAAACTCTTACTTACTTACTTACACTGAAAATGTTGCTGGATTTGTTAAGACTCAAGTATTGAACTGGATAGGGCATGTAATCACAATGAAATCTCCAAAAATACAATCCATAATTATAAATGCACATTCACATAACACAAAAAAATCATGGTGACAAGAATAAAAATATCATAAAGAATTTTAAAGCAGACTTACAGAAGACAAGCCATTCAGTCTTTGTGAGTGAAAGACTCCTTAGAGAAGACAAACTATTCAGTCTTTGTGAGTGAAAGACCCGTATGGAGTTAAATTTCTATGCAAACGAAAACTCACTGTAAGCCGTAAATAGAAATTATTATTGATACAAACATAAATATTATTACAGATAAAAAATAATAAATAAATAATAAATAAATAATAAATAAATTTTACAAAGTTATATTTTGCAATAATATTTGTTAATTAAAACTATTAAAAAAATATAAATATAATACTTTTTTTTACTTATATTTAACGGCTATTTGTTTTTATTTTATTTTTTTAAATTTTATTTTTTGTAATTTAATTTTTTTAATTATATTTTTTTTAATTTTAATTTTTGTACCTCTTCAAATGATTTAATTTCCATCCATCCACTCTATAATGTTCACTGCACTTACTGCAATTATAAAATAGTAATTAAATTCTGTTTTTCCATTTTAACTACTTGTATTGTATTTCCTACTCTAAAATGTAAAATAAAATTACCAACAATTGAAAATTATTTTTCCGGAAATTTGTTTTCCCGTCAATTTTATTGTCTTGTTTCGAAGTGCAGTTTTGAAGAATTTTTGTTTATGATTTTTTACGATTTTTGCTGTTGTTATTATGTTTGATTACAATTTCTCTAATAATAACTTTATTTCGAAATTTGTTTACAATCTTAATTTTAATCTTTTAATTTATGGCAATTTTATTGTTTGAATGCGACAATTTCTTCTTATTTTATAGTATGTACGCATCTGTAGGCAATTAAATTTCAATTCAATTTTATTAATCGCAAACATTATATGTATATATATGTATGTTAATATTTAATTAATTTCGTTTAGCGATTAAAGTTAAATGCAAAAAAAAATATATTTCCCATATATTTATTAATCACAAATTTCATTTTTTATTTTCTTTTATAATTGAAAGAAAATCAGGGGCTTGACCGCTGATTACTTTACTTTCACTTTTATCCTATATACATAGAATATATACATATTATATATTATTTAATTCAATATTTATTAATACTATAATAGCTTATCAAGTTTATTCTGTTTTTATGCCATTATGTGAGTATTTTTATTTTTCATAGTTATATAGGTAGGTAATGTTTGATATGTATTTATGTAATATTTTAGATTTTTTATTTATTATGTTGATCAATAATAAATAAAGGCGTATATGATAGGAATATAGATATTTTTATTAACATGGTTTAATAATAGTCATAATTTTTTCTTTAAAGTTGAACAAAAAAAAAGTTGGCTAATATGAAATATAAAAATTGT
This sequence comes from Teleopsis dalmanni, assembly GCF_002237135.1. NCBI lineage: Eukaryota > Metazoa > Arthropoda > Insecta > Diptera > Diopsidae > Teleopsis > Teleopsis dalmanni. Next base: position 23,297,266 of record NC_051847.1, on the reverse strand, counting down.
AATATATTATTTATTATTTATTTTTATTATGATATTTAATATTGAATTTAATTTTTTAATTGTGAAATTCATTATAATATTATGTTTAATTTGGTACCTTGATTTAGAAATCTATTATGTACTCTTCAATGAATTTTCCAAATCCATTTTAATTAAAAAAACTAAACTATTGAACTTATTTCATCGAGTCATATTTCTTTTTACCTTCAGTGCAGAAAAGTATTTAATTTACTTCTTAGATAACTTCAGTATTTATTGTTATTCACATACACAAACATAGGTTTACAATAGACTATTTATTCGTAATGACATCAATAAACGGATGTTCCATAATAATATGTCAATATTTTGAAACAATGAACTGTTGTACTTATGGAATATAGTGTCTGCCTAATACACATGCTTCTAAACTATATTCATAGTCCTTTTTACCATTGTGCACTGTAGAATATATAAAAATTGAGAAATTAGTGCTTTATTGGAGTATAGCCCTATAGTGTAGTCCTTCACTTATTTTGTATTACACATTAGTTCAGAGTATAATGTATTCCCTCAAAGTTTTAGTCTGTCCGGTTATGTTTTGAGGTTTGTATTTCTATTACTATTATTATTAGTTTGTGCATGTTTTATAGACGTAGTTTTGTAATACCAGAAAGTAAAGCTACTTTTATAGCCCTTATTGTTTCCCTGTTATTATGGAAACCTGCTGGTTTGTTTGCCTTTAGTGAGAGGTGAAATGTCAATAGCCGTTGTGAGTAATGATGAGTGCCTTCAGATGATTGTCTGCTGAAAACAAAATGTCAGTCGTAAGTGAGTACTGTGTAGTTTTATTGAAGGATATTATTTTTTTATTAAAAAATTCATAAATTTTTTAATTCAGTTTATAGCTGAATGAATAGTTGTTTGATGGTAAACTTCATGATTTTTAAGATAATTTTAGTGATTTTTATATATCAATTCATTAGAGATATTGTATTCATTGTAGTTTGAGTTTAGAGACTGCTGTCAATTTTGTCAAATATGCTTCATCAAATTTTATTAACAGGGGACTATAGTCCTAATGATGTTATTAAGGTTGATAAAATCGATTTATTAGTTTTTTTTTCATTTACAAGCAATTTTTTTAATATAAAATAATTGATATCCATAGAGATGAGCTATTGTACTTATAAATGACTCTTATAATTACTTTATTTCAGGTAGATTAAAAACCTCCTTGCAGATTGGCTGTGTTATTCAGAAGGCCAGCTAGTTTATAGCTAGTTTATTTGGATGCCGCCATAGTCGGTCTATGTATCTCGTACTGGATTTTCGAATTTTCTCACTTAAAAAAATTTACAGGTCGAATGTTTACCATTTTTTTAATGTTAGTGTGAATAAATATGCATTGAATATATTTTTATAATAGTTACGTAGGTCTATGTGAAATACAAGAAGGTCAAAAAAATGTCTTCTAGTTCTTCTATAATATAAGTTTTGCTGGTTCCGTTAACCTCGTTTGACTGTAGTCGTATTTATGTATTTTATGTATTATAATTTTTATTTTTTTAAAATAAACGTTAAGTAGTTTATTTAATAAGTAATTATAGCTAATAATATTTTTATTATGAAGCAATTTGAAAAAGGAAAATTAGCAAACAGAAAAGCTTGAACAATAATTTTGTTTTTTGAAGTAGCATAATTAATGTATTTAAAATTATAAAATTTGTATAACAATCTCAATTTCACTTGTTTAGTTATTATTTAAAAAAAAAGTAAAAAAATTATTAACTATTTCGCACAACCAAAACTAATTTTGCGATAAAGTAAATTTACTGTGAAAACTTCAGCAACATTGTTTGTTAGCATAACCATTTGTTGTTGGTGCTACTTCCTAACACTTAACAATATCTTTGTAAACTTTCCATTACGTTCAATTATACTTTAATTGCTTTTAAATTTTTTCTTTCAAATGTATCTTTACTATTATAAATTTATCTTGTCTTTGATAAAAAGCTGTGTAGTTTATGATTTTAACTTTTTACTCTTTAAAATTAATTTACCGTAAAATTTTCTTTTCAAAGATGATTTCTGATAGCTGACAATTTGTATCTTAGTTTCCTTTATTGTCTATTTTTCTTTTTCAAATAGAAGAAAAATCAAAACCTAGGAATACTGGCTTTCAGCTTTCAAGTTAGCATTTTAAGCTTCTTTTTTTTTGATATATACTTTAACATAAAATAAAAAATGCATTAAAATGCGTCGTCAAATCGTTTTAAAATGTTATTAACCTCATTTGTTTGGTGCAGTATTGTGTATCTTTTTTATTCTGTTCATTTAAAATATTTACTGTAACTACTGTATGGCTTCGGTTTTACCCGCTTAATTAATGTGCATTGTACAATAACCAAGTTACAGTTTCTAATGACTAGTGGATTTGCACTAATGAGGGTAGAACTAAAGCTGCTCGAATGTTAAGGGTTAAGCTTACTGCATTTATCTGGCTTTTTTGTTGTGCTTTAAAAAAACGATTTCTTATATATTTTTTTATAACAAAATTGAAATTAAATTAAACATTATATTTAAAGTAACTTAAAACCAATAACATTGGATTATTATTTTAGTAAAATTAACCTTTGTAACACTGTTTTAGCTATTTAAAGAATATATGTGACTATATAAATACGTAAAATTCAAAACTCAACTTATATGTCTTAATAACTGAAATGAATTGGTCATTAGGAAAATTAGTGTATAAAGAGTAGAGAGATAGTATATACTTTATAGTTCCAATATTTATTATTATATCAGTTTATAGAGTTAATATTGTTTTTAATATCAAAAACGTTTTATGAAAGATTTTTTAAATATAAACTCTCTTTTTATTTTGGCTACACTTTTATTTTTTCATTTCTTTTTCTTTTCTATTTTCCATCAAAAATGTTTCTATGTAAAGTTTTCTAAAGAAGTTTATAAATTTAGCAGTACTTTTATTCTCTTCATTTTTTCCCAAATGTAAGCATTTGAGTTGAAAAGAATACTAAGGTCGGGTATATAATTGCAGCACCGGGTCTTTAATGCCACGTTAGAAAATATGCTAGTAGCGTATGCAGACTAAACAGGGTGCATGTGCTTTGCTTTGTTGTAAATGTGCTCTGGGTTTGACTGTTCGACTGCAGATATTAAGTGACATAAAAATCGTTTGATCTAATTAATTTTTATAGTGCAATTGAAATGCATATTTGTTCTTTTAAAATAGAATTACTTATTTATAAAATTATATATATGTAGTTCAATATGTTTTTTCAGTGTTTTTATATTGTTAGTTTGTGCATGCGGATATAAAAATATTAATATAAAAAATTAGATACCAATGGCGCGCTGACTTACAGCAAAATTCCCCTCACTTAAGTGCACTATGTAGGCCCATGGCAAACAGATACCTCTCTAGCTGTTCTAGGTGAACCTGAATTGGATAAAAAAACCGTTTTATTACTTTAATGAAACGGATAAGGTCTTTAAGTTTTATATTTTATTCCTTTCCGATAAATATTAATTGAATGGCGATTTTAAGTAAATAAACAATTCAGACAGTTGTCCCTAAAAGAAAGTTTACTAAACAAAAGTAAAACCTTATAACCATTAAATAATTCAATTAACTCAGGCATTGAAAAGGTTCTCATTACTAAGGACCTACTTTATTATTATTTGTCTTCACACAAATAATTATGCTTTAAATCAATAATTAGTTTATAAAACTCCAACTTTTAGTCATTTACTCATAATATATAGTATTACCCACTTAATTAATTTTGTGCTTACATATTATTAACTCCTACAGTAAATAAGTACACAACAACGATGTTTTTTCTAAAGTGTTGCACATTATTTTTGTATTTGCATTGTTGCTTTCTAAACTAAACTCTCAATTTTTTTTATTATTAAATATTATAATTATTTTAATTTAATATTTCAAACAAATATTTTAAATTATTGTTTTTAATAATATTATTTATATTAAATAATATTATTTAATTAAATATTAATTATTTTATTTTAACAACTTAAAGTAAAAAAAAACTAGTTAATCTGAATTTGAATTAATCTGTTTAGATTTGGAAAAAAAAACTTAAAAACCACAAAATGTCACACAAATCATTCTTTTTATTCTTTTTGTAAAAGTATTTTTTTATGAATTAAAAATAGCTGTAATTTTCCAAGAATCAACAAAAACTGGTATCAATATTATGAAGTCCATATGAAAAAGATTACGAAAGCAACAAAAACGATGGCAACCATTATTTTGTTTGGACTGCATGGCACGCGTCCCCGTAGCAAGTAGAATTCCAAAGAATAAGTAATAATAACGAAAGAAATGCAAGAAGAAAGTCGCTGAAGCTTGTCAGCTGATAAAAAGTTGCTAATAATACGAATATATTGTATTTAGTCGAGAACAAACAGAATATACACAGGAACAGAGATATATAATAGTAACTGATATATGCATATACATATATAAGTGTTGATAGTTATAATCTTAAAATATTACTCTTTAAGTTTGTTCTCTCTTAACTCCTTAAACATTTTATTATTATGAAGTAATAATAACAGATAGTATCAGGTGAATAAATACAAACTGAGCAAAACTTGTGGACTTGTGGTCAATTGAAGAAAATATGTCTCTATGTCTAACATATTTTATGCCTCAAAAAAGATAGCATATCACAAAGAAACACTCTTAACTTACTACAAACCAATCTCATCTTTTAACAGCGACACTTCAGAGCTTGGCTTACAAAAGTGAGTAGCTCAAGCTCGTGTGAGAAACTGAAGTCATGAAATACATAAAAGAGAGAAAGCTTATTTTGTTTCTTTTTTTTTTTTGTTTTCATCTGTGACTGATTAGACTTTCATTGACTTTGTTTTAAAACATTTTTAGTTGTTTCGTTACTGCACACAACGCCGGTTGTGGTTATAGATATGTGGAAGTAAGTTGAGTCGGTACGTGTACACGTTGTTTTTTTTTTCTGGTTCAATTCTTCATTGGTGACTTTGTCATTGTAAGAGCTGACGTGAAAGTTGTTCGGATATTTACGCACCTTTTTTCCTTGTTCAATTTGTTGATCGGATGACGCATATTTGTGGCATGTTCTCGTGTTATTGTATATCTAAAATAAATTTAAATATTTTGATTAAAAATGGAATTCTTAAGAATCGATTGAATTTCATGTAAGCCGTGCAATATATAGTCTTTTCAATAATAAAAAAAAAAAAATTAATAAAAAATGGACTTCCATTAAAAGGAACAACGAATGTTGTTTTATGAAAAACAACGGTACAACAAATCCTCCTACACTTTTTTTGTACTTTGTTGTTTGTTCGGTTCCTTTTTTGTGTTAATTAACGAGTAAAAAGCAAAGAATTGTTTTAAAATAAAAAAAAATGAAAGAAAATAAATTAATTACAGTATAATTATCATGTAATAGTAATACTAACAAGTAAAGTGATGTAATTTTTTTGGATATAATGTATTAAAATTATATAGAACAAAGTTGAAAAATTATTTAATGCTTAAATGCTTATCACTAATATAAAAAAAAATTAATTAAATATATTAATAAAATATTGATATAAAACAGAGTATATAAATATAATATATTATATTATATATTAATATAATATACACTACATTAATATAAAATATAATATATTAATATAATAAATGCTTATCACTAATATAAAAATACATTAATAAAATATTATTATCTTAATATATTATATATTATATAAATATATATTATATTAATATAATATATTACTATAATATATAATATATTAATATAATATATTAATATAATATATAATATATTAACATAATATGTAATATATTAATATAATATATTAATATAAAATATAATATTTTAATAAGTAATATACTAATATTATATATAAATATATCATATAAAATATTAAATTATATAGTCAATGTTTTATTTTATATATAAAATTAATAATAAATTTTTTGATCTTGTTGTCGTGAAATATATATGCTTACAATAAATAAAATATACAGATTATAGATAGTATATACTATATCGAAAACCGGAGATTTAATTAAAAAAAATTGATGTAATCTTAAATTAAACAAAAGAAAAAAAAAATTAAACAGATTTAATAAAAAATTTACACAAATTTTTTAAAAAATTAAAGAAAATTAATAAAGAATTAAACAAAGTTAAAAAAAATTTAGCAAATGTAATAAAAAATTAAAAAAAATTACATTGGAAATTACATTACATTTGAAAATATATTAAAAAAAAATTGTGATGCTTTTTTTTAACTCATATAAATTTTAATCTATAAACATATAATGAAGGATACATTATTTTAATTAAAATGTAAGTTTCGATTGTATCATTATCGATAATATAAGCTAGTTTTAATATCAATGTACAGTTGTATATCGATTAATCTTATTAAAAATTATCAAAAATCAAATATAACAACAAAACTACTAATTTTTTTATTTACATGTGAATTTTTAGAATCGCCGATATAACCTAACCTAACCTAATCTGTTTAGTTTATTTATGTGTACATACGCACATATCTAATTATATATAAATGAATTTACAATTTAAAGTGTTTATAAATCTTGCTTATTAATAAACTAAAATAACAGTTACGTAGGGCCTCAGTCGTTTGCAATGTTTCTATCGAGAAATCTCTGGACTTCACACCTCTTGTCATTAATATAGATGAGCTGATAAGATATATCATTGTATTTACAGTTGTATATAAGTGTCTGCTTACACATCTGAAGAACTCGTGAATTTTTAATTGCTCTGGACTATAAATGCTCAAAATATTTTTTTTAACACAGATTTGTAAATACAACTTTTTGATTCTTCTATTTATGGAGTGTCAGATATCACATTCGAAATTTCTTTAACTAACCAAAGGTTGGTTTTTTAGAATTTATCAGTCTTATTAGTTTTGATAAGAGTATCTCCTTTTGTTGGTTAATACAATCGCAAATAATACGAAAAATGCAAGAAATTTAGTAGTTATAGTGTATTTTCATTAAGGAACTGCTACTATGCTTAAATGGAAATATATTAGATGTACTCTGAAAGGTATACATTGGAAAACTATATGTATTATTTTGGCATCAATCAGGTACCAGGTGAACAGGTTGTGGCATAAATTTATTTATAGTGGTTATACCTTAAGACAATCCAGTATATTGGAAAACAAGCTTTAACTTGAAACCCAACAGGTATTTTGTGTAATGGTTGCAATGTGAAGAAGAATTATAGATAAATAGTTTGTAAGACCGTATTTTCAATAGCAAGCTGTTGTAGTTGATTTTCAAGTTGGTAAACGGAACGTCTTTACTCATTTGTGTATTTGAATTTAATCTCTGTTGATATGGAGGTTTACTTTTAATTTAATATTCCGCGTATTTCTGCATATTTACTAGTAGTGAAGTATATTGTTGCTAACAGTGTTATGATAGTGTTTGGATATGAGTTGATGGTATTATAAAGTTTTACTGGCCAGGGCGGTTTTGTATTGCAAAGCATTCGATATGAAGATTTTTATGTAAAACTGTTGACCCGAGGTGCTATCATGATCCTTTGTGAAGATGTTTGACTGTTGTTTTCGAAGATATGCTATATACTGTGCAAAACGGTTTATAAATAAACATTTTGCTTCTTCAATTTTGTAAATATTTATAAGTGGATAAAGGTGTTGGTTTTAGTATTTTGCTTATGTGATTTTTCCAGATTAACTTTTTTTAAAGTGAAGCTCAAGTATTTCTGAGTCTTCCCATACTATGTAAGGGTTATTGAAATGTTATATTGATAGGTGTTAAATATGTTTTATAGTAATAAAGTGATGAAAATAATGGTATTATTTTCTACTGCACGTATGCAGCAAAGCGCATGTTAGATTGAAATGAGTCCTGTTGGTCTTAATCTCTACAAAGATAGTTGGACGATAAATTGAAGAGAAAAAGTTTGAAAAAACTTTTACTTTAATACATTCTAGTAAAAGTGAAATAAATTATGTAAAATATTTGTTTTGTTTTATGTCCATCATTAGTAATTTATTTCAATTTTATTGCATACTAAAATCATAATTAATATGGTATACAATACTTTGATGTCATAAATCAATGGGTGCATAACTGTCATATTTGGATAGAAGTCATTCCATACATACTTTCGACTTTCACTCTTTTTGAATTCACGAATATTAATTCATTATTATTCTAGTAATAATCTTTGTGGTACAACTTTTTATTGTTAAGCTTGTGCTTTTCGTTTGTAATAGTAAAATTTTTAATTGAAAGATACTTGTATGATTGTAAAAAAGTACTTAATATTCTGAACAAATATGAGGCCAACGCTGGCACCTTCACATATAAATTCGATATTTTTGTTTTTGATTTTGCGAAGTGATCTAAATTTTATTATATCTTTTTTGTTAACAAACTTTTTATTGAATTTTAACCTAAATTCATTTGTTGCATGTGCTGAATAAACAAAATATGTTGTTGATGCAAGTGTAATTTACTTGACTAACAAGTGTGTAGTGTAGTTATATTGTGGGGGGATTAAGAGTGCACCAATTGGTCGCGTTGTTGTACCCTGGTATAACTAGACAACATCACAGTTGTATAAAAATAATTGATGCATATATTTTAATAGGCAAATGTGTTTTAGTATGTTATAAAGTATCTATAACGACTGGTTAAAAATTGTTAATAACGTTGATGTTATAATGGAATGTGTTTGGGTCAAATTGATTGAAATGCAGTTTATTTATATTTCAAGTACTGCTATTGCAAGCATGTAAATTGGCGTCTATTAGCAGTTTTCAGTTTTAGATATTCGATTATTGAACACTGTGAAATGTAATTCGAAACATTAAATTGTGGTGAAATCAGAACTTTCAAAAAAAAAAAAAAAATTATAAATAAAATAATTTCATATTATTTCAAATATATACAATTTTCTTTTATGTATGATACAATTACATGGAATAAAATTTAGGACAGCAATTATAGACGTATTAATTATAAATTGATTATAGTTTTAGTTTGTTAATATCGTTGTCTTACTAATTCATTAATATTGAAGACGTTTTATTTTTGTTTAAATTTTAACCTATTTCAGAAGAAAATATCTTGAAGCAATTTAAATTTTACTAATAAACTATAATTTTATGTATTATATTAATACTGTTATATTTGATTTATGATATTCGCTAATTGATTTTTAATATGTTGAGTATAAGAAGAAATTTCAGAAAGTATATACTTTTCTTGATTAGCAATTTTATAATAATTCTATAAGAATTAAATGTGTTTTTTTTTTAAATAAATATTAATCTTTTAAAAATTTTAAGTTTCTTCTTATTCTTCCCAGTATTTAAAACTGTTTATTTCGACAATTATTTTAAAAAGATATAAAAAAGGTATATATAGATACCTTTTTTTAAAATTTGATCTAATAAATCGCCTTTTTTTAAAATAAATAGAATTATAGTTTGAACAGATTTTTTAATCACACTATAGGTCCTTTTTTTTTGTAAATAGATTAATTTTGAAACTGAAGAGTGACATGTTTACAACTAATATAAGTTTTGGAGTCCTTTTGACTCAGATGATGATAATATTAGATTGCTTATAGTAACCAATATTTCAGATAATATTAGGTTGCTTACAGCTAGCAAATATTATGTGAAATATTGTCAACGTAGTTCTAATATAACGTGGTATCACGGCCAAATTTAACCCATTGATCGGTTTTTGAATAAAGAGAACTGATAACTACACATAATCTTGATGTGCGCAGATAAAAAAACACGTCTTTCGGTTCGGTTGTAAGTTAAAGAAGAAAGAAATTTATTTACATTAAATGACATAATATTTAAGAGTTGCCATATATGTATAAAGTTAAAGGTATACATTAGTAGTATTATAATTATTACTGCATTATTACTATATTTATTATAACAAATCTACCTATCGTGTATTATACCTTATTTAACAATATTTAACAATGAATTTGTTCTATATTTTAATTCACAAATCTGTTTTTTTGGTATTCTAAATTCAGATCCTACACCCTAACAAAATCAAAGCCAATTTTTTTTTATATAGTTTGATTGCCATTTTGGCTTTATGTAATGAAAAGCGGATTTAAGATACTTTTTATAAGCGATCTCACAGCATGATTGAATGACTGTTATTATTTATATTTATTTCTTTAAATATATTTATTTTTGTAAATATTTAAACAAAAAAAAAACCACAAATTTATAAATGTTAGTACTAATTTTATAAATAAATAGTAAAAAATGTTGCTAATACTTATTTTTTTAATTCCGAATATTCTGTAATGATTTGATATAGTGTTTTTTTCATATGTTCGTATAGATATTTTTATTTATGAGTGTTGAAATATTTTACACTTATTTTAGCGGTCGATAGTTAAGTGTATCTACTTGTTTATAAAATTCGTGTGTAGGCTTTTTTGTTTTGTGACCTTCTTTGGTGTTTGTTAACAAATTCGTTTTGACTTATCAATGAAAGATCTCAATATCAATTGAGTTATAAGGCGTTTGACCGATTAGATACTTTATTGTTGATTTCTGTTGCTTTAGTGTAAATATTTTCTTTTCTGCACAATGCAAAATTTCCTTTATTTTTTAAAATGAAAGTTAGGTGCAATTTCTTAAACTTTTTCTTTTTAATATGTATAATAAATTAAATTCAATATAATCAAAATAATTGTTTGTGTTTATTTATACATTAAGACTGAAAAGTTTTCGGAAATTCTCATTTAAAATTCGCGCGCTGTATATTTTTCGATATTTTAAGTTTATGTAGTTTGGCAGCACTGTCCTTAATTACTATGCCAAAAATGAGCTCGATCTGTCAGACAGTTCGTTTACGGCAGCTGTTGAAACCAGTTCACCTCAGTAGTGCGTTGCGAAATGTCTTCGACGGTCGTACGACCGTCCTGGAAGGCTTTGTACCACTCATAAACTTGAGTTTTCGATAAAACTGATTCCCCATAAGCCTTTTGTAGCATTCGCAACGATTCTGCACACGAAATTTCGTTCGAAACACAAAATTTGATGCAAACTCTTTGTTCAATATTTTTTTCCATTGTTTTTTTCGCAACGCCCTACTGAGGTGAACTGGTTTCAACAGCTGCCGTAAACGAACTGTCTGACAGATCGCGCTCATTTTTGGCATAGTAATTAAGGACAGTGCTGCCAAACTACATAAACTTAAAATATCGAAAAATATACAGCGCGCGAATTTTAAATGAGAATTTCCGAAAACTTTTCGGTCTTAATGTAGTTTAATATAGCAGCAACTATTTTTATATTTCATTGAACTTTACTCTTATAAGAGCAATATTTATAATCAATTAAAGCAATTAACATTGATTGAACAAATTAGTTGGAAATCTATTCAAGAAAAATATATTAATAAATTTGTTTAAAAGTGTATGAAAACATTTTTTTTATGAAATATTTTAAAGTGTTTTAGCTAACAAAATTGAAACACGTGCCTTAAGTTTTGCAAAGAAAAAAAAATATACAAATCGGTCAGTCATATATTTAAAAGTAATCCGATTATAAGGTTGTATAAAATAAAAAGTAATAAATAATATTTATATTTTATTGACAATAAATATGTGCAAGAAATTCACACATGAATAAAGTAAAATATTTTTATTGGATTGTTAAAGTTTTTTTTTAATGTTATGCGGAATGTTAGTCATCAAATTCATACATAGAATTTGAAGCATTCCTTCCAGATGGGCTTGTACTAGCATCTATCTAATTAATCAGTTGATTTAAAAAAATTAACAGAATCAGAAAAATTTATAACTATTTAAACATTGTGATCTTTAAATTACTATGTAATAGAAATTATCTGACATTAAAAATTAAATTCTTATAAATACATATTAATAAGAAGAGTTCTTGATACTAGCATTGCATTTACTAGCGTTAAATTAATAAAAAATTGTTCAAAGAGAAAGGTTCGAACAGTAATAAAGTATAAAAACAAGAATTTTATTTTTAAATTAATTAAATTCAAATTAATGGAATGTAATTATTTTTACAAATAAACCTATCGTCCTCTCACTAGCTTTTATCTATTGTTTATTTTCAAACAATTTTCACCAAATTCTATTAACAGTTTTACAAACTTTTGTTTACAGCTACAAAATGTAAATTTTTTCTAATCAGATTTGTCATTATACTGTTAAATAGCAGTGAGAGCACTATATTTACACAGACCAATCAAAATTGTTAGAGATATACATATAAGCTGATACTTCCTATTAGAAATATATCGAGCACCTTTAACAAATCAATTTACTTCAGATTAATAAAATGTTAAAGTGTTTTTTTAACACTTTCTAAAATAATTCCAAAAGCGGAGATGGAATTACTGGAATTACTGCAGACTGGCAGATACAAAAATCGATCACATATTTTGGCAACTTTGCGATAATGTTAATCTGTTTATATCTCTCATAACAGAAGATTTCCTCAGAAAATATTTTAATAAAAGTTGTCAAAATGAGGGCATATAAACTCTTCCGATAAATAAGTAACTAGTTAGGAAGTCACGATTGGGTTGGTGATGACTTGGCAGCCAACCTCAAGCTATATGAGCTGCTTTCACTAACAACCGATGTAGTTATGCGAACGGAAGTCATTTCTGCTTTAACTTAATAACGATATCCGTGAATCAAAGGATAAAAAAGGACCCAAAGGTTCGTGGTTTACTTCGGTTAATCTTTTACTTCAGTGCGGCCACTTAATGGACGGTGAGCTGTCCAAACGGCCCTAATTATATATAGAAGGTTTATACAAAGAATTTTTACTGAGATAATATACCAGGATAAACACAATCCCAATCACCGCCCTATGTTCCGACAGAAGCGATACTTAATTAAATTTAAATTCACAATCCAAATCACTTATTGGTACCTACAACAATAAGAGATGCCAGAATTGTAAGAAAAATTTAAACGAAAACGCTACTTTATGAGACTGGGTATACATAATGCCCTGCGCTAATGCACACACGGAATAGACTCCTGAGAATGTATATTTTTACGGAAGAGGCAATAAAACTCTGTAAAGTAGATTATATACTACTTTTTATCGACGCAACAGGGCTTAGAGACCTGCTCTATACCCAGTCGGGTCTATCGTCGGGCACGAAAGATATTATTGTTTACAATTAAAAGCTTTTTATAGCACATATATTATTTTAAATATAATTATTATTCTAAATGACTCTAAATGACATATTTTTGGGTATGCATTTTTATAGCTATATAATATATCACATTTTTTTTGTTTCGAAATAAATATTAAAATTTAGAGAATTTTTATATTTGGTTTGTTTGACTTCCTTATAAATATTTTATATTCTTAATATTATAATAATTATTTGATTTATTTAATATATGACTAATATTTTATATTTTATCTTTTCAGGTTTGTATATCTATAAAAATGAGGCTTTCAGTGTTACTGCATTCGAGATGTTGAACTGAGAACAAATAATAAAAGTATAACAAAATCAATAAAAAGAAATAAAAATATACAAAAGCATCACAATTTAAAAATATTTTTTTTATTAAAAGTTTAAAAAAAAAGCATTTGCTAAATTCTAAAAATATTCTTTTTAATCCTATAAATATGTTGACTTAATGTCGTGATGATGAACATAAAATTTAATATTTTCGCTTTTATTTTTCTTTACCCAATTTTTTATATACATATTTTTTTTATAATTTATAAAATTATAATGTCTCCAAAAATAACACTAACAAAATTTTATTTTCGGTAATGAAAATTTTTAAATATTTTAATAATATATATTCATATGAGTTATATACTTTATGTATATATATATTTAAGTATTTTGTTTTGTATTTTACTTTTAATGTATTTGCCGAACACATGTTTTTTTCGGATTTAAATTTTCGAAAATATTATTTTTTTCGTATTCGCTTTTTAATTTTATTTAGCATTCCGCATATTCAATTCGTCTTGACAAATATCTATGAGGATGTCGCGTATTTATTTAAAACTTTCCAATTTCTGACCAAAATTTCATAAATGTTTTTCCTAAATTGCGTCGTTTTACAATTTGTTTATAAAGTGTGCATAATTTTTCTAATTATTTTCAAATATTTATGTGGTGTTTTTTTTTTTTTTTGGTGCAATAATTTAGTTGTTAAAATGCGAGTTTTAAGCAACATTAACCGACACAAGAAATAATGCAATAATGCATATTTTGAATTAAGTGCAAAAAATAAAAAATAAAATAAATATTTTTAAAAATATTTTATATCTATTAGTGCTTATCATAAAAAGAAAGTAATAAAAATTTTTTAACATCTCATTAAAAAAATTATAATGTCAAAATTATGACGTCGATGACTATGAATATTATTTTCCTAAAGGATTTACGTACCCGCATCAAAGGCTATATTCATGTATGTATAAATAATAATAAATTTCTTAAAATGTTTTTGTATTTATTAAGTATTATCACAAAATGCAAACTTTTTATTGATTAGGAAAGTAAAAATTAAAAAATGAAAGTGATTTATGTTATATTTTCAAAATTTTATTGGCGCTATAATGTGTAATATTAAAAACCAGAGCTGTCCAAAGCACGACCCGTGGGTAATACTTGTGCGGCCCGCGACATGTTTTAATCTACCACAATTACTTAAATATTCTTTTGGTGTACTGGATTAAAACTACGTTATTTTATTTTATAAATGAAGTTAAGTTAATAAATTAATGAAACTAAATTTAACATTATAACCGAATTTTTATTTTTGTCGAAAACAACAATGAACGTATATATTTGTTTCTGCGGCCCTTGCAACTGATTTTATTACTTTCAATGTCATTTTCAGCTAATGATTTCTTATTTTGTAGTTCAAAAATTGCGAAATGTGGGTTTTAATAGCAATAGTAGTTTTGATTTTACTGGAAAATACTTATTTTTTATGAAACATACTTTGATGTTATATAGCTCTCAATAGATATTTCAGATAACTATAATTTCATGCATATATTTTATATATTTTACCTCATCATATACATAGGAAGCTATACAAAAATATATTATATATAAATACCTACAAAAATTAAAATTTTTTTACTTCAAAGTTTCTGAAAGTATTATTTTTAAATATTTGTTGTACATTACTATGTTGCGTTACAATGAAAATTAAAGCAATAATCTAAAAACGTATCTTCATATTCATTATTAATATCTATTATTTACACATTTATTATTCTTTTTCTTAGATAGTATTGCTGTGTATAATTCATTTACATTATTACTTTTCTATTTTAAAATAAATTGCAGTTCACATTTGACATGCACAATATTTACTCATAGTTTTCACAATGACTTCCGTATAAACAATAATATGTTTCTCTTGTTCTTTATGCTGCATACCATGTGTGTTCCAACATATTCGTGCGGTGTGTTTCCCCACACATACACACAGATATGACTACATTCTTCATAACAATAAAATTTCATTAGCGAGCTGATTGAGTTTAATATTGTTAGTAAAGATATACATAGACTATGTGATGTACTTTAATTATTTATTAAAGGTTGGGTCACTATAAATATAAAGATATTAAAAACATCTTCAGTGAAATGTATTGATTTTATCATATTTGATTTTATTAAAAATTTAAATTAAATTTTCAATAGACAGCTATTATTATTGAAAAAAAAAAATAATTACAAATTTTTAAATATATTTATTTAATTTAATTTTTTAAAGATTTTGCTGTAGATATTAATTTATTAATTAAATTTTATTTTCTTATATAATTATAAAAATTATATTTACTTATTTTTGCATACAGAATGCTAGTATCTGAAGTAAACTTTCTTAGTTCATAGAATTTTTCCTTTTAACAATTTATCATTAACAATAATTTTTTTTTTTAACAATGAGACTAAAATAAGTCTTAAAATCTTATCACTAATTACATAATATTACAAATTTTTATTTTAACTATACATTGTATAATATAAAATAAAATAAGTAAGCCTTATATTACGGACCGGTCTTCACTTAAATCCATGAGTTAGATTTCATTGGAATGAAGGTTGGGTGGTTTATTAAGAAAACAATTGAGCTTTATTATCAATAATCATTTAATTATTTGCATTAACTATCGAGTATTCCAAATTTTAATTGGAAAAAAAAAATTTCCGAATTGATGGAAAAAATTCATTTGCAAAAAATTTCAGTAGAATAATAAAGTATTGATATATAAAAAATGTAAGAATAAAAATGTTTTACAAATATACACATATATTAGGCTGAAAAAATTGTTAAAGAAAGATGATCTTTGAAGCATCATTCCCGTATTTAAGTGCATATATATTAAAAGATATTTAATGAATTAAAAATTGATATATAATTTAATCTATTTAAATGAACTTTATTTGAGAGATGCAAACTTTTTTATCATAAGAGTTTCATTCAAGTGTTAGACTTCTCCTTGATATCCTGCAAATATTGAGAATCGGCTTCTTCTATTCTGATTTTTTTTTTTGGTTTCTTGAACCAAGTAAAATCCCCGCCTTTTTATGTATTGTTCTTAGGAAACATTTGTACTATCTTATAAGAGTTTAAATATTTTAATTTGTTATTTAATAATAATAAATTTTGAAATAAAGTTAAACTTTCGTAACTCGAAGTACAATTTTGTAAAAAAAAGATTCGATTTTCATTTTAAAAGAAGTTTTATTTTTTGTCCTTCCTTAATAAATAAATGCATCAAAAAATATAAATTAAAATTATTGACATTGATAAGCATTGGCATGTATACTTGACTATCTATAAAGTTAAAAATTCCATTCGATTTTTTTCTCGTAGACCAGTATTTCATTGTTTTTATACTGTCTCAAATATTTAATTAAACAAATGGCAGATATATTAACTCCAATATTTTAAGTTTCACGAAAACAAAGGTATCGAGCATCCACGAAAACTGTAATTAAATTTCGTCTTCGTGTTAAAGAATTGTATGTAACTTGCACTCTAAACCCTGTTGCACTCTATTTAGCTTGAGTTATAGAAAATTCGCGTTGTAGAAGTTAGAGTTATGGAAGTTTGACTGTATTTAAAAGCATGATACTATTCTACGAATTTTATTTTTAGTTCTTAAACAGATAGTTTTATCAATCATTGTTATCAACTTTTTTTTTTTATAAAAACATAGCATGTAGTCGAGTTTTTGTAACCTTCATTTAAATTAAAATTTTTTATATTAATTTACAAGTTTTGTTCATTAACTATATACATAAATGTGCGACATATGTATTATCTTCAATGTATATATATTTATAATTACAATAATAAATTTTTTAGTTCATTGTATATCATTGACCCTTCCGATTATAATACTGTGATGATATGAGACCTATTATTATATATCTGTTAGTTAAATTATTTATATTCAACTCTGATAGAATGTTATTATGCGTTACGCCAACTGTCAAATAAATGTCACTTTGTTCAACATATGAAAAATGAACAAATCTATCAACTTATAAAGGTTATTAAAATAAAAAAGTTAACACAAAATGTCTACGTAGACATTAATATTTTCATTGTAATAAGCAATAAAAACGTTGAATGACTGGAATTTTAATTAAAATTTATAGTGGGCAGTTTTTAATTGTCGGTCATGTTTATTGATTTCACTATCAAGTGATGTTACTTTAATTGGAGTATTATGTTATTGTGTAGACGCCTACTGTTCGCTGTAAGACGAATGAAGACGAATTCAGAAAATATTCCATGTAAAATATTAAATTTTAACATGAATCGAATGAGCGAATTGACATGAAGTGCCAAAGTACCTGGTACACAGTTGTGTACTTCCTTTTTAATCAAAATATATAATATCAATATATGTGCTCTTATATACTTTACGATAGCTACAAATTATTCTTAAAATTGAAGTACTTAACTTTAATTATTTAAGAATTTTAGTTGGCAAGGCAACTTGTCTTTTTGTTTTATTTTGCTTCTTCATTAATCTTGTTTTACTTAATATTACCAATTTGTATTATTTCATTTTTTTTCTCATACTGAAAGAATAAAAATACATTTCAGTATTTTTCATAATTCGTATATAGTATGAAATTATTTCGCCATGGTTCTGTGTAATTGTACAAATTGTTGTAGAACGACTGTGGCTCGTTTTGGTTTGGGCTTTTGAGCCGGTCACCCTACGTAAACAGCAGACACTTTATGTGTATTTCCGTTTAAGGGCTTACGTGCCAAATTCCCCACCTTGTTATGTCTCTTATACTCGTACTTTTTCTCACATTTGGCTTTGTTTTGTAGATTTTACTGAAATAAGTTAATTGTAGTTATTTTAGTATGAAACTAAATTAGTGTCACAAAATGACCGTTTTGGTAAATGAAAGGTTTCCCATTTTTGTTTTTTGGTTTAAGTAAAACTAAAGCATAACTAACCAAAATGACTATATTTACATAGTTTTACGTATTTTGTATAATATATATTTTATAACAAAAGATTACAAAATAAACTAGCGTAATATCTTGTTAGCATATTTTTATTAATTCGGTACGTAGAGATACATTTTTGGTTTAGTTACAGCTGACATTTGTGGGAATATTGTTGCATAAAAATAGTAAACATTTCTTTTTCAATTTTCAAGCTTAATTATTGTATAGTTTAATTATTTTATATAGTGTAAGTTTTCATAAAATCTATTATGAATGGTCTTTTATGTAATGCACTGTAATTAGAGGTATAAACTTATATTAAGAAACGATCTTCATACTTTCATTATGCGATTTAAAACGACTTTAGATATAAATCTAATGTAACCTATAACTATGAAGATTGTTGAAAAATGATTAATATTAATTTAATTATTTTTGAAGATGGTTTTTAAATCTTTAATTTTTAATTTTTAAACAATATAACACATTGGGTTAATAGGCTTAAGTGGATCTTTAGGATCGCTAGTATAACCTAATCTAATTTAATTTAAAATGTTAAGAATGGATTAAATTAGTCAATTTATTATATGGGTAGGATATCTGCATTTGTTAGTACGCACAAAGTAAAATTTTTTGCATATGTAGGTTTTGTAATTTCCTTAATAGAATCTGAGCCTACATTATTTACTACATTAATTATTATTAAATTGATGAGGTAT
Organism: Teleopsis dalmanni; assembly: GCF_002237135.1. NCBI lineage: Eukaryota > Metazoa > Arthropoda > Insecta > Diptera > Diopsidae > Teleopsis > Teleopsis dalmanni. The sequence continues at coordinate 23,277,975 of NC_051847.1, read as the reverse complement.
AAAGTCTTGCACTAAGAAATCTTAAGTTTTAAATAAATTACTTCAAAATGTGCAAAATAAATTTTTACACTCATATCATATATTACACAAAAAACTTCATAGATGGCGGTATAACAACAACCCTTCTATTATTAAATAAAATAATACAAATAACTACGTCAAATTGAGTGTGAAGTTTACACGAAAACAACACTTATTGAAGCTCCATAAATGTAATTCAATCGGTTATATCCAAGTAAATTTAAAGCAGACATATATGTTAGTCAGTGAAACCCCCGTCGCGTTCGTCGTTTCATACACTCTTATCTGGAATACTGCCAAAATATCATTCACGAAATTGCACCTTTATAGTGATCTAGTTTTTAACAAACTTTTGCTTCCCATCTCTTAATAAATAAGGTAAGATAAGATAAAAACTAAAATACTAATTTTACTCCTTATGACTTCCTTCTTACTGCATACACAAATCTAAATTCAATTGATATGTTTTTCTCGCATGATGTTGAAGATATTCCTGAACCTTACATCTATCCTATCTCTCATACCTCCAGCTCCCTACCATTTCTATTGTTTTATTTTACCATCCCGTATCTAACTTTTTAAACCTATTGTTAATATTGTAACATTAACATGGTACACTAGATGTGCTTTCTGCCATCTAGGCAAACCCATAATTTAGAATTATCTAGAATCTCCTAAAATCTTTAATATAATATAATTAAATCGTATTGTTCAAAAAAAAAATATACATATAGTGTATTCTTTATTCATGTATGAAAATATGTAGTATATGAAAATATTTTATATTTTTTTATATAAATATTTCTGCTATTTTATTGGTTGAAAATAAATAAACATTTTTTTGTTTATGGAAAACATAAAACTAAAAATATTTTCCTATTTTTTTGCGGTTCCGTGTGTCGAAATGTAAACATATTAAAGCATTTGGAGGCGGTGATGGGGAAGCACACCGTATCATTTTAATTACTGGGAAAAGTGTTATTGTGGTTTAACTTTGTGGCATTAAAAAATGAGAAAAATTATGAAAATCAACAGTTTATTTTATAAAGAAATCTTAAAAAAACATTGATGATGATTAATAAGTTAATAAATACAAAATTAATCCAATTAAATTATATTGAACATAAGGTAATAACATGTAGTGAACTTTTGTTTGTGCAGCAACAGATGTTAACATATATATATACTCTCGTATACTAAATATTTTCTTCTAGTTCGTTAAGACATGAAGATGTCATAAATTAGATATTCATTATTGTATATGGAAAATGTGTGTGAAATTTTATATTTTCCACGCTGCTATAGTTTAACAAAAAAGATAGACCAACGATAAAAAGAATAACTATGAGATAAAATTACTTGACAAATGTGTTGTAGACAGAATTATGTGCATAAAAAGCATCTCGCAATAATAACAGTCTTGTAACTCAGATGCAGATACAGTAATGATATCAACTTAGTAGTAAAAAGGGAAATTAAGTTATGGAATAAGTTGTAAGTAGGCATAAATTTACTTTTTTTTGTCCCTTACTGACTTAATCATAGCCTGTCGAGAGGGAATCTAATGACGTGTGTTTCAATATTAATTACTTCCGCATTACTGATTATTTTAAATATAAAGATATTGAGTAGTAGTATAATATAAAGTATTTCGCCAATTTTTGTTGTTACAGTTTAATATATATTTATATATTCTGTTCTGTTTTTGTATAAAACATTTGCTTTATAAAATAGTTAAATGTAAAGTGTGTACTAGATCAGATCAATATATAAAAAACATATATAGTTGCAAGTGTAATTAAAAGTAATTAATATTAAAAATTAATATTAATTATAAATATTAATTATATTGATATAGTATACATTAATATATGTAATATTATACAATATATATATATATATATATATATATATTATGTATTATATATATTATATAAATATTTTATATATGATAAAAATATATTAGATATTATAATTTATTAATATGTAAGAATAATTAACAAGGGGGATTTAGTATATTTTGTCAATTGTTTAATATATATGTTATATATTTATATGTACTTTTTTTTCATAGTAATTGTTTGTACTTTTAGACTAGAAAACCTAAATTATTATTATGGATAGGCTGTGCATGCACTGCGACCTGAAAGATCTTTTGTGTAGAGAAAACCTAAATAGTTAAATTGTTATTTTTTTAAAAGATATAATGCCAGTTATAGGGTTTAAAATATTTTAAAAGATAAATGCACATGAAATGCTAACTACAATTTCTTTTTTAAAAATATTATTTGCTTAACAATAAAAAGTTTTATGATGTGCATTTGATAAAGAAAACATCTCAGCTGCTGTTATATAACTTAATTTAAAATATGTACAATACAATCTTGTTAGTAGCTGTAAAGTTTAATTTTATTTAGCAGCAATTTTATATCTTATAAACGAAGGCATTGCAATTATAGATGTAAAAGTTTTTTCAGAGCAAAACGATATAACAATATTATTGAAGGGACACGTTTGTTAATAAGTTATAGTTTTGATAGGATTTAAAGGTTATATTCCTTTGGAAAGTTTGTACTATTTAATATCAACTAAACTTGGTCCTGTTCGCTTATAGAATGATTTATGTAGAGAGGCTGAGTAACATCGCTTAATTATTTTAACTTGTTGGGCTGACCGGAAAAATTTAGCATATCAAAGGGTATTTCCGTAATTCAACTCATTATGATATTAAAGTTTTGATTAATTTAATGTAGCGATTCTTACATCATAGGGTAAAGAAATGATACATACCTACTTTTATATAGTAGAAGAGCATATACACAAATTTAAAGAGATGATTTACTTAAAATAATAGTTTGAAAATAATTGACAACTAACCATTGAATCTAATACTTGTAATCTTTTTGATATTAAATTCATTTATATTTGAAACGAGTAATAAAACACTTTGCTTTAAGAGAAACCGCAAAGGATTAATATTGCTTTCAAAAGTAGAAATAATATTATGTAAACAAATTTAAAATATGAAAAAAGCAATAAAAAAGCACATACTATATCACAAAGCAATTCATATAATCTCTTAGGAGTCACCAACATTGATATAAAGTAACCAAAAGCCCTAAAGACTCATTTCTGTAATATCCAGTCATACTGTTGTCACATTACTCATACGCTATAGATGACCTTTATCATATGCGAAATATTTAAAAGTAATAAAAAAGATAAACATAACAATAAAAGATTTATGTGTAACTTTGATAACAAATTAAATATGTTTTTTGAAGAGTGATTAACGTAAAAACACATTTGTTATTTAATATATAATTTATTTAGTTTTCTATCATTAAATTGCTGGTTCTGTTTTTACTATTGCGTAAAGTTCTCTAGCTCTGCTTATGTGTTTTCTATTTTTTTTTTGTAAGATTTAAATGTGCTGAAATGTAATATACAATAATAACTAGATTCCAATTTCTCTATTCTATTATCTTCATCACGTTTTTTTTTATGATTTCCCGGAATAGCTTACTTTATCAACGTGTTGGAAGAGTTTCATAAATATAACTCGTGCGTTTAAGTCTTGAATTCTTTAGTATCTTGATTAAGTTCTTTTTTTTATCAAAATGTATTTCATTAAATCTTTGATATTGTTTTGCAATGAAAATATTATTATAAAAGTTAAGAAGTGATCGTAAATGATGTTATTATAAATCAAGAAATTGTGGTATTGCACATTACACATGTTTTCTAGTCAGTCCACTTCAAGTTTTGTCCTCTAAGAAAAAAATATTGTTTACTATCAATTTCGTCTTTGAAGTCGTTTAAGAAATATCACCGGACGTTGACTGTGAACGCGTGCATTGAATATTCTTGTATTTAATATATTAAATGAAATCTTTAATTTACCATATACCAATCCTCTTCAGAACTCCGATATATTGCTCATATTAAAATTTTTTTTTATTAGTTTTAACACATTGCTTTTAGTAATTATCATATTTTGTTAATAAATGTTTACAGCATTTGCAATTCTATTCGGTTAAAAATCCTTTTTAAAAAAAGTATTTTTGTTTTATGAGAAAGTCGTACTAATTCTATAAGTAATCCTAGCTAATTGTTATGCTAGGCTTCAGCAAACCTGCAGTACTAACGGGGCACTGTGCCCTCTAGTGAATTATGCAGGAGTTGCCAAGATAAAGAGGAGGTAGAATCTATCAACCATTTCCTGTGTCTCTCTCCAGGAGTTCAGACAAGGCGACTTCAATGTCTTGGGGATCGCTTTTTTATTGGCTTGGATGAGATAACAAAAGCAAACTTTTCGGATTTCCTCAACTTCATCGGGAAAACCAAATGGTTTAACAAGGATAACAAAAGTTAGCAACTCGCCTTTCCCGGCAAAATTTTGTAGGGCATCACAATGAGTGATGTATGCCTATGTGTCTTCTGAACCTAACCTAACCTAACCTAACTGTTATAAGATGCTTTTATCCTTGTTAATAATTCATCACTGTATTAGTTTTGTTTAAAAAAAATCGTGTGGTTCGAAAATTAATATAACTATAAATATTACCTGTAGATACTGATCTTTTTGTAATATCTATAAATGGTTAGTAAGAATTTATAATATTAAGAATTTAGTTTTTTTCGTCAAAAAGGACGGTTTATTTTATTGAATTATTAATTGTATAATTAACAAATCAATTAAAATAATTCTGTCTGATATAATTTTTATTAATAATAGTAAAAAAAAATTATTACATTTTTTTCTTTATTCTATGACTCTTTAGCAACCCTGAAAAATGTGTTGCCATATGTATTAAAAGTCAAACTTTTGAAGTTACCAACTTTGTCCAACTCAATAACTTATCTGCTTTCTCAGCACTCATTAAATATGTTGGGGTATTAAATGTGTGTTTGCGTGCATACATGTTGCATGCATATTCTACACATTTCACCCCTGCATATACGTGTGATTTGTAGGAGTATTTTGAAAAAGTGCTAAATGTTTATTCTCCTAGCCACTTACTCACGTAAACTCATGCAAATAAGCACAATAAAGACGACAACAACACATCGATAATTTCTAAAGCTCTCTTATACGTTTTCATACTACACATTTCAACCTGTCACCTGTTTTGTGTTTTGAGCTTTTTTTCTTTTAGGTTTCAGTGATTATGAAAACTCGGTCGTGTCGGCTTTGTGTAGTTTAAGCGAAAATTAATAAAAATTAATTTTTTTCCGCGTAAAAAGTAATTCTACTTTTTTAATGTTGTGGTTTGTGAAACTAATTTTATTAAATACACCTGTTTACATTACTCACAATAACGTTAACAATGTGATGAAAATTCTGTTTTAAATTATACAAAAAAAATAAATCTTATGAATAAACATAATAATTTAAATAAATAATTTTAAATGATTTTAAGTAATTAAAAAAGTTTTAAATTATAAAAACTTTACACAATAGCGACCCACTTTATTCTGATAAAAGTGTAAAAATAAACAATTCATTGATTATTTTAAAAATAAAATTGCATGCAAAAAAAAAAAATCGTAATAAAAATAACCGCGCTTTATTTCCTTTAAATGCAAATCAAGTGCTGTCTGCCAATATATATAAATACATTTATATATATGTACATATATATGTAAAACATACATAACAAAATAGTTTTTCTAAATATTTAATATAAATTAAGCACATACCCGCAGTAAATAAATTTTTACAACACAATTTTTATAACTATATCTCAAATTAAGTGCATTATAATAATTTAAAAAATTTTTAAGTAATATTAAATAATAAAATATAAAAATTATAATTTCTAAACATATAATATATTAATTGATAAAGCATTACATAAAATTTGTGTATCAGTTTTGAATGTGATATATTGGAACGTTACTGTTTCTTGCTCATACACGCATACATATTAAAAATTTTATCTCAACTTACTTGTTTTGTAAATGTTAGTAATATGACTATTTTTATAGAGAATTTTTAAAACACATTTATAAAAAAATGATTTTTTTTTCTGGGGAAAACGTAAACATATTACAAGTTTTATAAGACTTGTTCAGTTTTCTAAAAGAAAACTAAAAAAACCGATATAATAAATATTTAATTTCAAATTAAAAACAAATTATACATTAAGCAGTTACTATTGATTACATAATAAAATCATAATTTTAATATATTAAAGTTTTTAGCTTTTTTTTTTTTTTCGATAACAAAATACCTTCGTTTTTGTTTACAAATTTTTTTGATAAAGTTCATAGAGAAAATCTTATTTAAATAATAAGAGTCGTAACATTTCTAATCTTAATTATACGTTAAATTATTTCAATGTTATCAGTTAAGCTACCTATGATAAAAAAACTTTGAAAATAAAATGAAAAGAATTTAAACACTCCAGATTTTAAACAAAATCTAACTATTGTTAAAACAATTCTGTAATGATTCATAGTCACGTATACTTGTAAATATAGTATAATTTATTAATGTAAGATCTATATAAGTCATAATATTTTTAACAGATAAGTTGCACATAAAAACGGTGTTTGAATGCTAAAAACACATATTCGAACATATTTAGGGCCATGCAATTAGTGATGTAAACGCTTCAGAACGTGTTTAGTTAGCTTAACAGCACAGGGTTGCATTACATTAATTTTTATTAAACATAACAAATGAAAACTCGATTTTAAATGATTTTTTAATCAGTTTTATACATAAGATATTGAAACTTTTTTATGCGTGAGATTGTAAAGTTAAAGTTATAAATAAATTTTTTAACCAATAGCCAATATATAAATATATCTTTTGTTCTCAGATTCAATTTTATCATAGTCTACTTTATGTTTGAAATGATTTTTCTCAGTAATAATGATTATAATGTAAAAAAGTAATTTTCTTAATATTTTGTTACTATATATAACATTATATTTTATATTATTAAGTTTAGAATTTGTTTCTCGACCTGGTTTTTTAATTATGTTTTTTGTATATTTTGTATCCGGCTACAGTGGTCATCTTTTTTTTCAACAATTTAAAATGAAACGTATATTTTTTATATTCTAAATATAGAATAGTCGAATATAATATATACAAAAAACATTATTATATTTTATATCTTCTTGCTTTTTACTTCATTAATTTCTGATGAAGCATAAATACTTAACGATTTTTCAAGTCGTTATTTTAAGGCTTTGTTAAAAGTATAGCTTTTCGATAGAAATTCATCATTAATTGTTCTCTTCAGGCATTTAATGGGGCGTCAGGTCTGTAAATATCATTGTAAAGATTGCTTGACATTTTATTAGTTAAGTTTTTGGAAATATGTGATCTACCCATGCCAATTTGTATCTGTTGATGATATCGTTTCTGTATTTGTTAGGTTTTTCTAACGATTTAAATTAAATCATTACCTAAAACACTTTTTTAGTACATCATAATGATTTAATTGCATATTTTAAAATATTTTATTATGTATTATTTATTATGTAGGTTTTTTTCAAAAAAACCTCAACATTATAAAATGTAAAATAATATTTATAACAATTGTGATGATAAAAATATATTTCATATACGGTTTAAATATTTATTCTAATATATTCATGCTTGTAACCACTGTAACCAATTCGGTACATATTTTCATGACTCAGTTAATAACAACTGTATTAATTTTGATTAAATGCTTGAGTGTGTGTTAGGCAAGTAATTAGCAAACAGACATAGATACGTACACTACCACACATCTCTAAGTTTACAAAACTAGTAAAATTAATAAATTTTAGTTAAATTTTCGTTTTTAGCATTAAATTCTCATATAACCAATAATCGTAATTGATAAAAAAGTTAGATACATATACCCATATACACTCATAGTCAAAATTATAAAGGCGCATATAATTTTTTTTTATAAAATAAAAAATAAATTTATTAACTCAAACTATATATAAGCGAAAGAGAAAGAAATATGTCATGAAAAAATTTTAATATATTTTATATATATTGTTTAATATAAATTCGCTAAAGAATTAGAATAGAAATAGTTTACCAGACTATAAACATTTTTCTTAATAGGGGCAATAGATAGTTATTTACGAATACTAAGAGGTTATTCAA
>NC_051847.1:23267082-23269729 GCF_002237135.1 Teleopsis dalmanni | reverse complement strand
AAATGCATACCCAAAAATATGTCATTTACAGTCATTTAGAATAATAATTATGTTTAAAATAATATATGTGCTATAAAAAACTTTTAATTGTAAACAATAATATCTATCGTGCCCGACGATAGACCCGACTGGGTTTAGAGTAGGTCTCTAAGCCCTATTGTGTTGATAAAAAGTAGTATAGAATCTACTTTACAAAGTTTTATTGCCTCTTCCGTAAAAATATACATTCTCAGGAATCTATTCCGTATGTGCATTAACGCAGGGCATTATGTATACCCAGTCTCATAAAGTAGTGTTTTCGTTTAAATTTTTCTTACAATTCTGGCATCTCTTATTGTTGTAGGTACCAATAAATGATTTGGATTGTAAATTTAAATTTAATTAATTTAAATGTATGTATTGTAAATTTAATTAATTATCGCTTCTGTCGGAACATAGGGTGGTGATTTGGATTGTGTTAATCCTGGTATATTATCCCAATAAAAATTCTTTGTATAAATCTCCTATATATATTTAGGGCCGTTTGGACAGCGCACCGTCCATTAAGTGGCCGCACTGAAGTAAAAGTCATCACTAACCTAATCATGACTTCCTAACTAGTTACTTATTTATCGGAAGAGTTTATATGCCCTCATTTTGACAACTTCTATTAAAATATTTTCTGAGGAAATGTTCTGTTATGAAAGATATAAGCAGATTAACATTGTCGCAAAGTTGTCAAAATATGTGATCGATTTTTGTATCTGCCAGTCTGCAGTAATTCTATTCCCGCTTTTGAAATTATTTTAGAAAGTGTTTAGAAAACACTTTAATATTTCATTAATCTGAAGTAAATTGATTTGTTAAAGGTGCTCGATATAGGAAGTATCAGCTTATAGGTATATCTCTTACAATTTTGATTGGTCTGTGTAAATATAGTGCTCTCACTGCTATTTAACAGTATAATGACAATTTTGATTAGCAAAAATTTACATTTTGTAGCTGTAAACAAAAGTTTGTAAAACTGTTAATAGAATTTGGTGAAAATTGTTTGAAAATAAACAATAGATAAAAGCTAGTGAGAGGACGATAGGTTTATTTGTAAAAATAATTACATTCCATTAATTTGAATTTAATTAATTTAAAAATAAAATTCTTGTTTTTATACTTTATTACTGTTCGAACCTTTCTCTTTGAACAATTTTTTATTAATTTAACGCTAGTAAATGAAATGCTAGTATCAAGAACTCTTTTTATTAATATGTATTTATAAGAATTTAATTTCTAATGTCAGATAATTTCTATTACATAGTAATTTTAAAGATCACAATGTTTAGATAGTTATAAATTTTTCTGATTCTGTTAATTTTTTTAAATCAATTGATTAATTAGATAGATGCTAGTACAAGCCCATCTGGAAGGAATGCTTCAAATTATATGTATGAATTTGATGACTAACATTCCGCATGACATTAAAAAAAAACTTTAACAATCCAATAAAAATATTTTACTTTATTCATGTGTGAATTTCTTGCACATACTTATTGTCAATAAAATATAAATATTATTTATTACTTTTTATTTTATACAACCTTATAATCGGATTACTTTTAATTATATGACTGACCGATTTGTATATTTTTTTTTTTTGCAAAAGTTAAGGCACGTGTTTCAATTTTGTTAGCTAAAGCACTTTAAAATATTTAATAAAAAAATGTTTTCATACACTTTTAAACAAATTTATTAATATATTTTTCTTGAATAGATTTCCAACTAATTTGTTCAATCAATGTTAATTGCTTTAATTGATTATAAATATTGCTCTTATAAGAGTAAAGTTCAATGAAATATAAAAATAGTTGCTGCTATATTAAACTGTAAATAACCACAAACAATTATTTTGATTATATTGAATTTAATTTATTATACATATTAAAAAGAAAAAGTTTAAGAAATTGCACCTAACTTTCATTTTAAAAAATAAAGGAAATTTTGCATTGTGCAGAAAAGAAAATATTTACACTAAAGCAACAGAAATTAACAAAAAAAGTATCTAATCGGTCAAACGCCTTATAACTCAATTGATATTGAGATCTTTCATTGATAAGTCAAAACGAATTTGTTAACAAACACCAAAGAAGGTCACAAAACAAAAAAGCCTACACACGAATTTTATAAACAAGTAGATACACTTAACTATCGACCGCTAAAATAAGTGTAAAATATTTCAACACTCATAAATAAAAATATCTATACAAGCATATGAAAAAAATACTATATCAAATCATTACAGAATATTCGGAATTATAAAAATAAGTATTAGCAACATTTTTTACTATTTATTTATAAAATTAGTACTAACATTTATAAATTTGTTGTTTTTTTTTGTTTAAATATTTACAAACATAAATATTTTTATAGAAATAAATATAAATAATAACAGTCATTCTATCATGCTGTGAGATCGCTTATAAAAAGTATCTTAAATCCGCTTTTCATTACATAAAGCCAAAATGGCAATCAAACTATATAAAAAAATTTGGTTTGATTTTGCTAGGGTGTAGGATCTGGATTTAGAATACAAAAAAAACAGATTTGTGAATTAAAATATAGAACAAATTCATTGTTAAATATTGTTAAATAAGGTATAATACACGATAGGTAGATT
>NC_051847.1:23259257-23266982 GCF_002237135.1 Teleopsis dalmanni | reverse complement strand
TAATATATATATAGTTTATTAAATATTTATATTATATTATTAGTTCAAAGTCTGTGCTGAAATTCAAAATCCTAGTATCAGTTTCTTTGTTCTACTATCGTTCATTTTATTAGAATATTTTACCCTGGAAACCAGTATTTGAACAATAATTAAGAAATTGGTAACAAGGATATTTTATTACATTGAACATCCACGCTTTTAATATTTTCGTGTTCCTCTGCACTCAATATTTAAAGAATCAAATAATTTGTGTATTTTTATCGTACACAGCTATTTTCGTAACAATTTGACAGGAAATGATAATATACTAAAAAAATAGACATACATCACAATAGACTATAATTTCCTATTTCACATATTCGCTATTTTCGTATCTCATACTATCCACATACTATGCAATACTAGCACTCGTAGTATTATTGAATTTCACTCTTCTTTCTGGCGAAACTGTAAGGATTCTATTTTCTATTGTACCGCAAAGCAGAGAAAATTTAAGGAATTTAGAGGAATTTCATTCGATTTTTTGTCTTGTTGTGTTTCTGTGAAAATGCTTATTATATGAACTTATGCGAAGTATATTGACATAATGAATATGCAAAACGAGGCTAACCATTCTACCTACCAATCACTGTGCCAGCATCAGAGCTAAGAACCTTTGTACTTGGATATGTGTGACTATACCAGTTCTAAGGAATATATTTACAACACTTGTACAACGCACACAGGCATTCCCACACATAGGGCAGTTATTAAATATGCAGTTACTTTATGACAGCAGGAAGTAAGGCATAAAAAAGTCAAAGAAGATTATTTCAGCTAATAATAGAATTTTATCCAAATTGACTTAAATTAGTTTTGAAATTTGTTTACATAAACTTTTGCTCTAATTTTCTTTCATAAAGGCAATAAGAACTAATTGGCAAATATTGTTTGTTATGGTCGGTGTTTGTGAGTAGTTTTTATATATCCATATCCTTTTTATTTTGGTACTCATGTTTTCGAAAAGTGTCTGGTGGATATTTAAATTTGGTCAAAATTTTAGTTTATTTAAAAATGCCCTTACCAATCCATGGGCATGAGCAAAATACATATACATTAACTGTTACACACGAATCACATATACTTATATGTGTATACGAAGATATGTTTGTAAATATGGTGTGATATTGTGAGGTTTGAACTTCCTTTTCATAGTAAATATCTAACTGCGGGTGTAACATTTCTGCTTTATTTTGTTATAAAACAGTTTTGGTGTTTTTATGTTTGCGTGTTTGGTGTGAAAACCACCATTTTCTGTTTCAAAATTGTATACAAAAAATTAACTTTATATATTTCATAAACATTTTTATAGAAATTTGCTTATTTAAACAAACATTGATACGTTTTTGAAACTAATTAACTGCCTGTTACCTCGCTTGGAAAAATTATTTTCCAATAATAACCGGTAATTAACGCTCATGAATAATATTTGTTGCATATTTGTAGGCGATTGAATCGATGTCAAAAGTGACAACATCTAATCGCTGAAAATTTTATTTGATTTTCGTTTTTACTTTTATTAATTTTAATTTTCTTTAGTTTTATTTAATTTGTTGATATTTTTAAAAAAAAATTATTTTTTATTCAATTTTACTTAATTGAATATATAAGCATTTTATTCGATTTTAAAAATATATTTTTATTTACTTTATTATGCACTTTGTCAATTCCAATTATGTTTCGATTGTGACATTTTGTTATTTTTGCATTTATTTCCATTTAAATTAATTCATATTCAAAACTTATTCTCTTGAATTTAATTATTTACAACATTTACTACAATTTTATTTCATTAATTGCATATAAAATTTTGTTGCAACAATAAACAAGTAATTATTTTTACAAAGTTTTTTTTTCAGTGTGTTTTGAGTAGGCGCAAACGTTATGTAACAATGACAATACTAATTTAAATCCACTACTAATAATTGAATTAAATTTAAACATATTGGGTTTTTGATTACTATTGCAGTACATTTTAAACCCTTGTTAATTTTTTTTTGATAGAAATTATCAACGCTTGGCAAACAATGAAGAAAACAGCCACGACTCTTTCATTCAAGTAAAAGTGAAAAAACCTGATACCTCATAAAACCTCATAACCTTGGTTATATCCTCAATTTTGAAAGGATCTGTTAGATCCAAGAGGTAACTTCAAACAAGTTTTCTCTTGTACTTACCACAGTTTAGCATAAACATGTAAGGTGCCATAGAGTTTACGAGAAAAATCATAGTGGGGTTGATTGAACGTTATTATACTACAATACTAGAAGAGTTTAATAACTTGAATGCAATTCTTTAAATTTAAAAAGAAATAGAAGAAATTTATTCAAGAAATTAGAAGAAATTTATTCAATATATCTAGTTCCTTATCAGAATTTAGTTCTCAACTGCAGAAACGGAACTACGATAAAAACCATAACGGGATTGACTGAATGTCTTTGCATGTAACATACCACCATAATGCAAGAAGAGACTTGTAACTTAAATTCATGAATGAAGAATGAAGTTAAATGAAGTTCATTCCTAATATTCAGTTCTTCATCAATTATTAGTGCCAATAACAAAAAAAAGAATTTGAAAGCAATATCCAGCATATAAAAATTAATTATTAAAATTAATTAATCCTTAATACCCGCTTTCATATCAACTATCAATAAAACTTTTAAAATGTCTTTTATGTAGCATAATTTCGTAAAACCACAAGTTATAGATCGGTGTATATATACTAGTACTGTTGTAGACTGGAGACTGGATACAAATCCCTTTGTGTTCTTTGATATAAGAACACGTTTTAAAATTATTTAAGAAGTGCTAAGTGTCTCTAACTTAGTAATACGACTTCAAGTTCTTTTGAAATAAAAGATTGCCTGTTTTAAAAGTAAAAGATTGCCTACTGCTAAGTCTATATAAGGGTTTAACCCCAGTTGGTATCGTAAAGAACCAATAGATTAATGTATATTTATAGTCACTCAAATTAATGAACACAACATAAGCTATAAGAAACTCTAAATCTACGCTAAATCTTATTATAATTTGTATTAAATACCACATTTACAGTAATAAAAACGGGTATGTTAAATAGAAAACTTTACTGTTAACCTTAGTATTTCTTTTATGGTCATTAAAATGAATTTTCTTATTAAAGACAACAAATAAAATAATATATTTATATAGTATATAAATATTAATATCATATAAATATTATGTATATAGTTATATACGTAGATAAACATATAAATTTTTTATATAAATAATACAGATATATATACATTCTAGATAGTATTATAGATAATATAATCAAGGTACTTATTTAAACAATTATTAAATAAAATTTTAAAAATAATTCAAATTAATTTTTCAACTTTAATAAATGATATGTTGCATTATAATAATTGCTCATACGCCACCGCAGCCTAGAAAATCTGAACGCCCTTTGTAATTGAATTATTTACTAAAATGATCGAGTTTGCGGAAAAGTTAAGTGATATAAAGTCTAAGTTAAATATGTTGTTGTTTTTGGTGATGGAAGTCTAAAACTATAAATTGGTGAAATATTGTGGTAATAAATAGATGGTTTTGTTATAGTATTCAAATTTGTTATAATTAGATTGATTTGTAGTACATTTGGCGTTACGAAGAGCAATGAACTTAACGTCAGAGGGTTCGATTTGATTTCGAACTTTTATTTACAAATTTAAAAACAATTTTAGACGTTCATTAACAATTTGGTTTATAAATTTTAAACAATCTAATAGATAAATTAGACAGTGCCAATGAAAAGTGAAAATTAAAATAAACTATTTTTCACTATTTATAGAATCTAAACACTAATTGGTAGAATCTAATTGTGGCGCTGTGCTTCTCATAGAATCTACAAGAACTTATATAGATATATCACTCAAATATATATATATATTTGTTAATACATATATTTTGAGTTTTAAAATTTATAGCTCACACACGTCTATAAAATTTATATAAATTTATATGCAATTATTCATATTTAATTGATAAAAAGGTTGATTGAAGAATAGTAGATATATACTATATCATATCTTTATCTTATCTATACTTATCTATAAGCTTTTATTTTTTTCACTTCAGCCTTTTTATCAAATAAAAATAATTTAATAATAAAATTCTTTGTTTTATTAATAAAATTCTTCTATATTAGCTAAAAGTAGCACATTTTTATAAAAAATATTAACAATTCTTAACTTTTAGTTAATGATTTTAAGTATTCAACAGAAATCAACAGAAATCAACAGAAATCATGTAAAATATAAATATAAATTATATATCACAGGAACAGGTGTACTATGTCAATGGCAGAAAAAACATGTAAATTTTATATTTTTTAACATAATTTTTAAATGACAAGCTTCTGAAATGCTTTACCTTAAAAAAATTAATTGTTGATAACCTTATGAAAATATATGAAAATATATTTCAAAAATATGTTTATATTATTATTTAAATTTTTTTATTCTGTTTTTATTGGTATGGAATTAAAATATTATTGAAATTAAATTTTTAATGAAGCTATTTATGAAATTATAAAATATAACGTAAATAAATAGCAACATAAAAATATTATTCAAATTATATAAATAAGCTATTTAATATTGCTAGTATTTTAAGTTTTAATCAATTGGCAATTAAATTAATTACAGCATTTATTTTGCCGACTTTTTATTAAATTGTTTTATTATACATTGTGATAAAGTAAATGCAATACAATTTTTTACCTTAAAACAAAGCTACTGGCATACATTTTGAACAAGTCGAAAAAAATACTATCAACATGTAATGACGAAATATTCCTGCAATAACAATACACACTTTATAGGTATACATTTTTCTTCAAATACAGGATGTTTCATTTCAAAGTACTATACTTAGATAGGTATGAGATACGTACAAAGCTTTATAAAATGGTTTCATTCTCCATATTCTGTGAGACATTGTATCAAATCATTATTATTATTCACTGCTTGTGCTCAAATCGCAAGCAAGTTTTTCGCAAATTTTCTAAAAAAATTCTACTCTAAAACATCATAGTCCCTATAACATGCGAATCATTCTAATCTAAAATAACTTAAAAGGTTGCTTTGCGGAAAAGATGAAAGATATGACCAATAATCTTAAGAAAAAACAGTTTACATTAAAAAAAATTGTAATTTGAATATGCAAGACACTCCAACTAAACTAAGCGATATAACTTCGCATTATGAAAAAGAAAAAGGATCATCAAAAATTTCAGGATTACTGGGGTTTTCACAAAAACAATCGAATATTTTCCAAAAAAAAAAATTTGAAGCACTTAACCACCGCGCAGATGACAACCCTTAAAACTAATGACAACAATTCCACAAAGTTTAATCTGCTCAAAGTATTACCACTAAGAAGAACTATAAGTGAACGGTTGTTATTTGTCCTTCAGTTCTTAATCTATTTCTATGAACTATTTTGGAGATATGGTGATTTAAAAGACTTATCGAATAAAGTATCTGTAGACAACTTGGTAAGATATTTGTAATGCACTCCTTCTTCATCCTTATTTTATCATTTCTCATACTAAGAAAACTCTTATCAAAATTAGAGTACTTTTCGGACTAGAAGAATTTTCGGTCGGGCTTCCCTTAAACACCTGATAAATTTTTTTGAAATGGACACCTCTTCCATACCATTCCATTTCTTTTCTCAAACTCGAAAACACTTTTCGAAGTTAATATTTTCTTTGAAAACACTTTCTATTTTTCGGATGATCTACCCTTAAGCAACTTTTTAAGTTTATTGAAATGGACATCTCTTCCATGCCATTCTATTTTCTTTCTGAAACTAGAAAACACTTTTCAAAGTTAACATTTTCTTTGAAAACACTTTCTACTTTTCGGATCAGAATACTTTTCGGATTAGAAGACTTATCGGATCGGCAACCTTTTATTATTATTTTTTTCTTTTATTAAAATTTTGATGTGAAATCGCCAAGCAGCTAGTACTATGGCCAGAAGAGTCCTATGGTTTAATATTTCTTTTGAAAGTGCTTTCAATGGATATACTCAGATTTATTAACATGGATATGAGTCCTTACTAAAGTGAATTTAAATACATATTTAAATTCAGTTTGCAGAATAGAACCCATAGTCCCATCTTGGGTTCTTGAAGCAAAATGCCCTGTGTAAATGTGACTATATACTCACAATGAAATCTATTTTGTTCAATAGAACGAATCTCTATCCAGCATGTGTTATTTTTCAACTATGAAAAAAGAGTTTCTGACGTTTGAATACTTTAAACCAAAACACCCTGTATAAATATGAATGCATGTTGAAATGAACATTTTAACGTTGTTATTTTTCAACAGTTGTTCATTTTTATAGATTAAAAAAAGAGCCTGCGGTAACCTACATCTCTTTTTGGTGTATAAAAATTGGTTTCATGCATTTTCAGTCAATGTTTTTCGCAAACAGATAAGACGAACAGATGTGTGAATTTTTTAAAATATTTTAGTCATGGATCGAACAATGGTAAAAATAAAGAAACTTCTGAAGTAAGTAATAAACATATTTTGTTACCACTCTCGCTTGCCATATAATAACGATCAGCATAGACAACATTCAATAAGTTATAAAGTAAAAGATATAAACGAAAGTTGACAATATCAGCCAAAACAATGAATGTCTGTGCTGAGACATCGCTAGTGACTATTTTTTAGTCATGCGGTTTGCTGAAATATTCATAAACGAAAGCCTTCTTACCTCAACATCGTCATCAAAACCAAAATATGGTATATTTATGCTATGCTTACGTTGCCATACGGACTCGTATTCGACATTACTCAGATACTATATTCTCAACGTTATCGTCTCATAATGCAGTAGGGTTTTTGTTTTCTTTTTGGAAGTCCATAGAATTTTATGCTTACATTGCTCCTTTTTTATTTCCTTTCATTTTTTTTATTCAATTTTTTTATTATGTTGTTTTACTGTTGCCGATGTTGTTGGAATGCTTTGGCTTAAGTCTTTGACTTTGTCACAATTACTTCAAAAATGCACTCGTACGAGTATAAATATTTTATAAACTCATGCACACATAGTTTGGCACAATTTTTGTTTATGTTTATTATAATTTTTTTGATGTTCTTTTTGGTTGGTTGTCGTTGCCTTTCGTTGCTTTTCGTTGCTTTTTGTTGGTTTTTGTTGGTTTTGCAGAAATATTTACAATTCCTGATGTGTTGTTGTTTGAGTGATTTTGTGGTCCCCTGTCTTGCTTCCAAATTGTTGATGTTACTGAATGTCGTCTTTTTTTTTGTTTTTTTTTTGTTAATATGGAAGAATTTTTCAGTTCATTTTTTCGTTTCATAAATGGCACAGCATTTCAACTTTGTTTCTTGCTTTATTTGGCACGCAAATCATTTCGTCTAAAGTAGCTGGAAGCGTTAGTCCAAAATGTAAAGTGGTCGCTTTGCTTTTCACAAAATATTTTTACGATCCACAGTTGAATTGCGAGCAATTTGCGGTTTTTAATCTATTTAAGGCATGTCCTTTCCCTACGATAGTATACAAATGTAGGGTACATGCACACACTCACACCGAATTTGGGACCTCGTGGCGTATGAGTGACATTAAATTTGCTTAATATTTAAATTTGCTTAAAATCGTTCGCACAAAGGATGCACAATTA
>NC_051847.1:23255586-23259157 GCF_002237135.1 Teleopsis dalmanni | reverse complement strand
GAGCCCAGTATACCATTGGGGTACAGCATGACGGCAGCCTATGTCTATAAGTGGATAACCTCACTTCATCTTAATAAATGGAGAGAGTTGAGCACTTGTAGACAGACCAAACTCATGTTACCAAAACCGTGGGCCAGAGAAGCGATAAAGGTGCTTAGCTATTCGCGGCTGACCTCACTAATTACTGGACATGGCAACTTCAAGTATCACCTCAAAAAGATAACTCTTGCTGAGGAAGACACTTGCAGACTATGTCTAGAAGAAAAGGAGACAGCGGTGCATATATTGTGTCAATGTCCAGCACTGGCAAGTAGGGGGAAGACTGTCTTGGGACACCATTGGGTTGGTGATGACTTGGCAGGAAACCTCAAGCTAAATGAGCTGCCTGCATTAACAAAAGATGTAGTTATGCGATCGGAAGCCACTCCAGCTTTAACTCAATAACAACATCCGAGAATCGAAGGACGAAAAAGCACCCAAGTCGTTTCGTGGTCTATTTCGGCTAATCCTTCACTTCAGTGGGGCCACTTGTTGGACAGTGCACTGACCCAACGTCCCACCATACATTACAAAAGACAAAATATTAAATAAATTTTAACATACAATGAGAACATAACAAGCAACGATGAGATATTTATAAAAACATAAATTTTTCATATATTTTCTAAATGAAATTAATTTTGTATTTATTTCTCTAAATATATTGTTCCGATGGGCAGTATTACTTTCTTATAGTACTAATTTTTTAGTCGTTCTTTGTTTAAAAAATTTTTCTAATGACAACTAATTTTTTTTAATTATAGACACCACAGGCATAAAAAACGACATCGCCATAAAAAACCAAAAATTTTAGTACAGGACTTAGAAACACAAGTGGTTAAGGTACGTTTTCCTACTCACTTATCGTAGTGAAATCCATTGTTATATACAAAAATATTTTAACAAAATGTTTGCTAAAAAATACAAAATTTTTTATTTTTACTCCTTTTTCATACTTATAGGTAATCGATCCGCATGATTTGTCGCAAAGGGCTCGTTGGACCATAATAGCCACGGCTTGTCTGCTATTACTTATGTGCCTAATGTTGGTCGGTATTACACTGCGTATGGCACCCATAATAGATGACATGGGTAAGTCATTTTTATTAATTTTATTTGCTTGGAACTTTGTACATAAACAAATACTTTAATGTATGTAAGCCCTACGCTTTTACTCAACTATAAATCATGATATTATCACTTTTACGATTGGCATTGACATACAAATTTCACTTCGGAAGCCAAAACCCTTCTATAAAATGGGACGATGTATATTTCATTGTGTTGATTTTTTTTCATTGTTGATTTTAATATATTGTAATACACATACTATACTCGTATATATATCTTCATGTAACTACGTTATCCTCTTTTCAAGCTTTTGTATGTAGATTTTTTTATAAACTTCGTTTTAATGCTATTAAATGTGACTTTAAGAATCTAATTTTATGTTTGTTATTGTGTCTGTTTTGGTATATTTCGAACTACAAACTACAAACATACAAACAACAATTTAGATATCCAAAAAAAATGTAAGTACAGAACAAATCTCTTCTAATTTTTACAATTTTTACTTTTTATCAATGTTAAAGTATTAAAAAATATTTTATGAAACTTTACATACAATATATACACTTTTTATTAAAGCTGATAAAAACTTTCTAAAAATAAAATATTTTAGAAAAACTTTTTAATATCGTAATAATATTTTAAACTATTTATCTGATATACGAAAATGCTTTCAGCTCTCAGAAGCTGCAAGCTAAGTATCAGTTTAATCTCAAACAAGGTTATAAGATTCAAACGCATGGATTGCATTGCTATAAAATTTAATTTTTGGTGAAAATATACCATAAATGCACTTATTGACAAAATATGTCCTTTACGTCATTATATGGTATATGACTGGTATATATCTCAAAGGAAGCATAATATATTGCCCCTTGAGTGGATTGTTTAGTGCAAGAGGCACACTGTATTCTGATCTCGGGGTTTGTGAATTTATTTTGGCGTTATTATATTCGAAGATCTCCTTTTAAATATTCTTAATATTTTCAAAATATTTCAATTGTTTAAAATATATTTATATAGTAATCAATAATCTTTACCAGTATGTGGGAGTTTTAAAATAATACATTTTACTTGTCTTGTTAAAGAACGAGTAGAAATTTAACTCGTGGACAGTTAAATGACAAAAATTACATTTAGTTTTAATTTTAATATGAAAAATTAGGATTTAATTATTACCCTAATAAGAAATAATTAACATTATTTAATGTTATTATTTACCAATCTGTATTATCATTGATCGGGTTACATATCTGTACTATCCAGAAGAATAAATGTATTAACCGTTTGTTTTGCAACTTCTGATAAGAAACATTTTTCATCTCGTGATATTCTCTTTATATAATAAATGAACACCATTCTATGAAACTATAAAGTATAGTATATATATGGGAACGGAACTGTGCAGCGCCAACTGGCGGTGTGAGTTATGAACGCGCCGGCATCACCAGAAAGTGATATTTGAGTTTAGAGTGTGTGATCATGCAGGGAATTAAGTTCGATGTAGTTAAGTCAGATTACTCGTATAAGTCTTGTGTACTGCCGTGAGACGTTTTAAGTAATTATTATATATATCCATATAGGTATATACTAAAAGTGGAAACAACCACTGTTAATAATGATCAGATTTTCTTCTCAGAACTGTGTTGCAATTTTGTTCGGAACACATATATAGGCCTCTGTTATCTTACGACACAGATTATGTGAATCATTTATTAAACTTAATGAATTAAGATTTGGTTGTCAAAAATTTTAAGTACAACGTACAATTTTCTTGTCTAAACTTATAGGATTATAAAAGAAAATAATCTCCTATATCAATCGGGCTAATTAGTTAATTAGTAATTAGAAATCTAGCTTTTTATGAAAGCATGTTTGGTAATAAAACTTATATTCTATTTGGTTAGAAGCAAAGTCTCTATACTCACTAAAAATAAGTCAACTCTTGCATTACATTCCAAATTAATTTGACAATTCTTGTGTTAGAAATGGGCCTTATTTTTGATATATGATATATGCGACTGCTGCTTAACTATGAAGACAAATGTAGTTGTGCGGTCTTGGCTAACACGCTCTTGGGTACCACAGTTTTTAGCACCATGTTTTTAGGCACCATATTCTTTGGAGCTACATTTTTAGGTATCACACTGTTGCATCCTACGCTCTTGGGTAATATACTTTTAAACACCAAGTTCTTTGACATCACGTTCTTAGGCACTACGCTCTTGGAGAACACGTTCTTACACACCACCGTCTTGAGCACCAATCTTTTGGGAAAAACGCCTTGAGACACCAAGCACCTGGATACTATACATTTGGACACCATGATCTTGAACACCACGCTCTTTAGCATTACGTTCTTGAAGAATACGTTCTTACACCGCTTTGTGACACCAAGCTCTTGGGTACCAAGCTCTTGGGTACCACGCTATTGGGCACCACAATGTTGGTTGCTACAATTTTG
>NC_051847.1:23251293-23255486 GCF_002237135.1 Teleopsis dalmanni | reverse complement strand
TTTATTTATTAAATTATTAATTTAAAATCAATAGATTTGTATGATACCAAGTTCCCTGGCAACAACTGTTGTATCTTCAAATTTAAATTGTCTTGGATTGACTGTAAATATTAATAATGATAATGGGCCAGTAACATTAACCAACAACAGTCGAAGATAAAAGCACTCAGTGTGTCTTGGATTAACTGTAAATAAGCGTTCGATTTAAATAAATTGAGACATGCATCAACTGGTGAAACTTGCTTGCGGGGCATCCCATTTTTTTGTTTTGAGCCCATGTAAAATAGCGTGGTACTTGTGAATAGAGTAATGTTCTTGCAAAGGCACCAAAATCATCCGTACTATTACACAATTCAAAAAATGCAGTGAGTGTAGATTTAGGTGGATTTGTACCACGATCAATCACTGTCTCGTTCGTAAAAAATACACGCTGACCGTTTTCAAGATGGACGGCAAACTGAACACCTGCTGGATCCCGTTCATGAATTAGAAAACCGAAGATACGCCAAGCAGCTTCATTGGAGCTGATGTACCGACCAATTCGGTAGAGCGTAATTTCACCGTTTTTGTTCATTGGAGGAGCATTTACATTAGTATTTTCTACTCTAAACACAGTCATATCACTGCCTTTATGGACATACTTGCAAATATATTTGATGCTCTTCACAGAACTGCAAAACTCAACATTAATATGAGCATTGTATGTCTTGCTTAGCAGAGGCGAATACGGCACCACCCGCCATTGTCCCCCATTATCAAATACCCATTACCGTCGGTATTTGTTATAGCATCATTAGTGAAATCTTTAGAAAAATTTTTAGTACATTTTTCATCTGCCATGCAAGGCGAAGACGAAGAACGAAGTGGATGTAAATGCACGATGTACTTGTTGGCGTAGTTACATAAAACATTAAGAAAAAATTTTTCTTTTTCAAAAATATAAACAAAATTTATGTCAAAAAAATAAAAAATTTTTTGTTAAAGCAATAAGGATATTTTTGCCCTAATCACTTTAGCGGTATGAAAAATAGATAGTAGTTTTTCATCATAATGTTTTTCATCAATTTTTTAATTACCAATCGCGTACTATTGTACTATTGTATTGTATGTATACATCTGGAAATACGCGGTCAATGAGAGCATTTTGTGAATCAACGATAGTGCAGAAATTAGGGGGCAGTTTTATGAATTCAGTATTTTCATAGACAACAACTTTTCATATCATAGTAAGTTTTCTTATTCAAAAATGTAAAAAAATTTATGTCAAAAAAATAAAAAAATTTTTGTTAAAGCAATAAAGATATTTTTGCTGGATAGGGACACCCTAAATCACTTTTAGCGGTTATGAAAAATAGATAGTAGCCGATTCTCAGACCTACTGAATACGCATATAAAATTTGGTAAAAATCGGTAAAGCCGTTTCGGAGGAGTACGGTCACTAACATTTTGACAATGTTAATTTTATATATAAGATATATATATATGTATAAGCTTTAATCGCTCAAATAGTTTAACAAGAAATATACATTGAGACAACATTAAGTGTAAATCGCCTCACCCAGGCAATTTTAATGGGATCATAGTAAGTAACAGATATTTCCATGTGATAGTGTTGATAGTTGTGTCAATATCGTCTCTCTCAACCTAGCTGTACTTAATATATTTTTAATTATTGTTGTATCTTTCAAATATGTGTTTGATACATACGTCAAAAACTAACTTAAAAAAATATCAATTAAGTAAATATTGTATAATTAAATTTAAGTCAATTATACATCACAATTGCATATATTCATATTCTCATACGTTTATATTAATTAATATATTATTTATATGTATATTCACATATTCTTATATCATATTTATATTCAATGATACAATTCAGCTGTTCCCATAATGATTCAAACAATTACTCATACTATATATAATTATTGTTCCATTTGTATGTATACTTAATTGTGAGTCCTAATATTGCAATATCATAACTTTTAATAGCGAAGCATAAATACATTAATTGCATAATAAATGTTTTATTTCATTTATTTAATTAACTTAAGTTCCACTAAAACATAATAACAATTGTGTAGCATTTTGCGATTTGCCATTTATAATTTGCAAAAATATTGGGTTTTGTGTATTTTTCCACTTTTTGTTGAAGCTGCCTCACAATGTATCTCACACCTCACAACTCATAACTAAAATTTGCACCAGAGTTGGTGTGTGTGCCAGTCTAGAAATGCAATTAGGTGACCTACAAAACGTAATTTGCAATTAGTTTGGGGAAAAAATATGTTTGAGGTGCGATCAAAAATTAAAAATCCATAAAATTCAATGTGCCGGAGCGTTCGTACATTGCACTCGTGGCGCCCATCTGG
The DNA here is from genome assembly GCF_002237135.1 of Teleopsis dalmanni. Taxonomy (NCBI): domain Eukaryota; kingdom Metazoa; phylum Arthropoda; class Insecta; order Diptera; family Diopsidae; genus Teleopsis; species Teleopsis dalmanni. The sequence continues at coordinate 23,253,111 of NC_051847.1, read as the reverse complement.
TCAAGCGGTGCTGCAGCTAATTAGTAAAAACGTACAGAAGGTGCATTTTATGCGGAATTTCATATGAAAAGAGCAAACGCTGATTTAATGGAGTGTTCCTTTGCTTTATACAAATTGTGCTCTTTTCCGCTTTCATTTTTTTGGCACAGAGTTTTATGTGCCTAACACCTGCATTGTGTATATTTTGTGTTCATTTTGTGTTTGTGTAATTGGTGTGGTTCACCACTTCGCCATTGTTTACACTCGTACTTCTCCTCATTTGTGGCAGAATTAATTTATAATAAATTTTGTGAATTATTTCAGCGTTTCTAGTCTGCCTTTTCCGAATATAAACTATTTTTTAGTTATTATAAAGAAGAAAATATGTTCAAAAAAAAATTGTTTAAAATTAATTTTGTAGTTATTATGGTTTATCTAAATAAGTGTAATATTTAATAGATTATTAGGAAATAATTTTGTTATGAATTAACTTATTCATGATTTTTATACACTACTTAATCAATCATTACTTAATCAATTTTTTTAGTTTAATTCTGATATACCCAGCGACAATGATGTCAGCCTGAATATCAGACGAGATATCACCATTGCTAATAGGTGCTATTATGGGCTTAGTAGAAGTATGGACAATATCACAGAAAGATATAACAGCACTGGAAGTTCTTCGTGAGATCTTTGGTCCTTTACGAATGAATACAAAGCTGTACGAGTTTTATCACAACATTGATATAATTAAATGGATTAACATCCACTCCAGCAAAAAAGATATTTGATGTTGGAGTAGTTGGAGGAAGAATGCATAGAGGTAGAACGAGTCTGTGGAGTCAGCAAGTTGAGCGAGCACTAACCAGACTTGATGTAAGAGGATGAAGATAGATTAAAGATAGATCTGAATACAGATTAATTACTAGTTCCTCAGCTTTTCTGTTCCAGATATTACGAACTGCAAAGTGAAACATCTGTCTTCCTTGCGAAATAGGTATTGTTAGAAAATAGTTGTGCAGCCAAGGGAAAAAGGATATTTAGGGGATAAATCCTACCTTGACAATATAATCTAAAGATAATATAGAGATATACATTCTTGTCAACTATGTTATCACCTTTTAAATCTGGAATTAAAGCTGGTTGACTTCTACAGATATTGTAAGCTGCGAAATTTCATTTAACTGCGAATTTTGTTGTTATAAGATGTTCTTAATGTGTAACTAAGGTGTTGCCACCTAACTCTTTAAAATTGTTTACATATTCGTTGCCAATTGAACATGTGTAATATGAGGTATTGCTACTTCATAGATTATTGTTAGAAGTATTGCTGCTGGTGTTTATATAGTTGCTTATTTAAGCGCAGTGTTCTTATCACCGCTTCAGGTAGTTATTTAGATTAGTAATGATTGTCTCGGACTTATTTTTGATTTAATGATCTATTTTTTGAGGCAGTAATTTGTCGCTTGTTTGATGTAATTTTTTAAGCGTTTTTACTTGAGGCTTTTGTACAGCTTTTAGTAGTCGTTACCAAGGCAAACTTAAGATTTTATTATTAAGTTTCCATTTTATCATTTTATTTCATTTAGAATTAGTATTATCAATTAGTGTTGTAGTTTTATTATTAACTGTTTAAATTAACTTTAAATACTCGCTTAAGACATTTGTTATTACTATTTAATACATATTTTATTGTTTTGTTTTATTATAATTTAACAATGATAAATTATAATAAGCTAGGAATATCATTGAGTTAAACGTTCAATATCCTAGAAATTCGTTCATTCACAAATGCAATATAACGCTTTGAATAGATTTGAAATGTTTGTAAGAAAG
>NC_051847.1:23242826-23251193 GCF_002237135.1 Teleopsis dalmanni | reverse complement strand
AAGCATAGATAGTATAAGCGGCTTGTAGAAAGTAACTTTTGTTTGCTGAAAGAGAGCTCTATATTCCAATTGCCTACTGATCCCTTAGTAGCATCTATTGGGATTAGTGATTCTTTCTCTGATTTTCAGGCTAACATTGTAGTTGTTAGTTATGGCGTGACGGTGGTACCAAGTTAGATTAAATCCTTAATGTTCGAAAGCATGGACGCTAGCAGCTAGCTCAATGCTTAAACGACCCACAATTCTACCAGTAGCCGACATATATTTCGTTTTGCCTTCATTCACTGCTAAGTCTATTTTCGCATATTCCGTTACTTCACATAATATACCATAATACATACAGTCAGAAAAAATATGTTTAAGCTAATATGATGCGTCGAATAAGAATAAGAATAAGAATGGCCAGAGATTTAGTGAAGATCTGATTAAATGCAACAAATTATTTTTCTGAGTAAAGGAGAAAATTGTTTATATTAGTCTAAAAGACTACAAGTAACTGATACTTTCAAAATAGATAACATTCGTTAAAATTTCAATAAGTTTAAATTAATGAAATTTATTTGTAATATATTAGTGTAATGTGCCCAATAAAAAAGTTATAAAAAATTAAGACTTAAGTTAAGTTTAGAAAAAAATCCTATTAAAAATTTAATATTCTTATCATTAAAGACTACATTGATTATGTGTTTAAGATTGTTCTGCTACATGATTTCACACACTTAGTCTCCATACAAATCATATATCCATTATGTCTTTAAAGCTCTTTATCCCTGCATCAGTTTCTTTTTTTTTTTTTTTCAAAAAATATAAAATTTTTTTTCTTTGAGCACCTTAGTTCTTAAGAATGTAAGAATGTTACCATCAATTGGATTTAATCGTGCTTAGACCCATTTTTGACACTCATTTAAGCCTTTTGTGTATTTTCTTAAGAGACCTGCCACTGCTACTAAAGCACACTTTTTTATACTTCGTTCAAGAAACTCATGCTTAAGTGTGTGTTTAAGGAAGACAGAAAAAGTTTCAATGTACAGTACTCATAACAATTTTGTCTACATACAGCCCTCGAACAAAGTGTGTATGTAAGTAAGTTTGTAAGTTTGGTTGTTTAGGAAACTTAGTGCGAAAGGATTAAAATCCTGCCTTTGTGTGTAAATACTTTGATTTAGATTGGAAAAAAAAAAGTTTTTAATCTGTTTTTAAATTGAAGAAGTGAATTATTTTTAAATCAATCGAAAACGAATACTTAAGACAAACTTAACAATATTAGACTATCAATTTCAAAGTTTTATTTTCTTAAAGATAAAACTATTTTCATTAAATTTTTTTTATTTTCTAAGTAAAACATTTCAGTTCTCATTTGTAAGAATTGGAAGTGTAAGAATATTTTCCAATCACTCCTATAAAGTAACATGAAGGAGTGTATGTACGAGTTTGCATAAAATCGAACTGCCCAAAAATCAAAACACATAAATCATTATTTGATGCCACAAGGATCTCAATATCCATGGCAAAAATTTATGCATATGCGACAGTTTTGTTATGGCAACTTTATTAGCGGGAAAAAATGTCGAGCCCTTAAAGTCAATTTAAGACAAAGGACATGTGCTACTTACGTTCATTGCGCTTTTATTGACATTTTTGTTAGCTTTGTACATTTTATTTCTATCAAGAAGAGGAACTCTTCATTGAAATGCAGACAATAACATCAATGCCACTTGTGTTAGTGTTCGTTATGAATAACAAACAAACATAAACTGAGGCGCTGAACCTCAGCAAAAAAAAAATTATATTTGCAAAAGTACTAACTTGACAGTTGGAGATCACGTACGTTCTCGTATATAAAAGAAACTAAAGCAATTTATGAGATACTCTGTACAAAGAACAGCCTTAGATATGAATTTGCCTATACAGAGGCATAACATCCGTAGCGGAAAAATTGTCAATTTTCTTGAAGTGTACAAATATTCGGTCATTTGAACTGTTGAATTATGCAACAAATTTGTTTACGTTATTTGCAAGAAGAGCAAAAGATACTTTTTAAGAAATTTGTTTCATAATAATTTTAATATGAATACAAGAGGAAAACAATTTTCTTAAATTATTGTGAATAAAATGGATAAAAAAAAAACAATATAAATTGTGAATATTATAAGCTAATCTAAAAGAAAATAATATTTAATTTTTTTGTCACTCAATACGCATTATAACATAGATTAATATAATACATATAATATATATAATATATGTGTATTATACAATACAACACGTCTATGAATTGATAAAGACTAAGATGGATCCTCAAAAGTAGTCATGAATGCAAATGATACTTAAACTGCGTCGCCAGATATAATGGTTTAGTCCTGCAATCTGTTTCCGACCACTCCGGCATAACAGAAAACGAAACAGCAGACAAACTAGCAAGAACCGGTTGTAATAGAGTACTTTGGGAAAACAATCTCTTCTGGGCCCGCTTTAGCCTGTTCTAAGACTAACAATTTGTACTAAACAGAATAAAACAATAAATGCCAATGTCGCAATGGCTTAAGCCAAACAAATTGGCCCTACCTAACACCAGTGATAAGGCTATAAATTCATTTGAAACATGTAGAAACACTACTGATTAATGTAATCACAGCTCATAACTTTGTGCCAAACATTTCTGTCATGTTAGTGTCATTGACAAAAATTCATGTTCACTTTGTTTGGAAGACTGTGACTATGAAAGATTTTCCATTATTTTATGCAGTCCTCTCAATACTCAGTCCTTAAGTCGAGAATTAAAAGTAGCAGTCATTATATAGTAAGTATTTAAAACATTAGTTATTCACTTCTTCCATACTTCTTCCGGTTCCTTTAAAGGAGCTTTAAATGTTTGTAATATATCGGAATAAGCTTCACATTCTGAGTGGTGCAATGTAGTGAGTGGTGATCATACCCAGTAGGTAGTTTTAATAGTTAGAGCTGTTATAAGATGCTTTCCATGAACAGGGTGGATAGGGGAAGAATAAGAATGAGGGAATATTAGGGGATAAATTTCCCATTAACAATATAAGCCATATATAAAAAAATTGTATAGTTTAGGTATCTCTCTCTTGGCATAATTGTGTCGAAGTCTATGCCACTGCTATTCTCTAATATAGACTACCATCCAATCTATGCTATACCATAGCAATAAAACATTCATAATCCTAAATATGATATAAAGAAAAATCTTGATATTAATGCTTTGTGATTATGCTAGGTGTTATTAATCTCATCACAATCGATATAGGATCCATGAAATTCATTCACACATTTACCAATAAAATCCATATTTTTTTACCAAAACAATAATATTTTCATATAAACGCTTTTAAGAACATCGAATCGGATCATTAGTTATATGTTCAGAATATGTTACTTTTTTAACAATAGTCTATGGCATCTTTGATTTTTTAATTAATCTTTCAAAAAATGTAATGGAACAGTATTATGTATGTATACCTATATGCTTAATGATATTTCCGAAATGATATCGCGAAACAATTATGGACCATTTTGTTTTAAGCAATCAATCATTTATGATCTTATTTTACTTCTGCCTCTTTCTACTTTGGTCAATCAGCTTAAATACAATAGTATGTCAGAACATACTATAGTACGCTCGCATTCATCTACTTCAGTCTAGTAAAATTTTCATAAGAATTGCAGTCCAAAACCACAACATCCTACTTGTGTAAGTTGCAGCAACTCAATTTTTAACACTCTTCATTTTGTTTTTTTTTCATCTTAAGGAATAATCTACACCTTACACAGTCAAAAGCTGTCGTTTTTGCTATTATCCTGCAACAGCCTTAAGGAGAGGCTTTGTCACTGTAACTACTTTCATATGTTTACGTCTTTTGTTAAGCGCCCAAAACTATACAATAAAAATGAGTTGTGTCTGTGTATTTTGTTTATACGTACATCGTACATTTATGTCTATGTGTGTGTAGTGTATGTATGTGTGTGTAGTATATGTATGTATGTGAGCCATAAAGACAAATACTTTGCATAAAATATCAATTTCGTGCAAGGACAAAAGCAACAACAAAAACAAATGAAAGAATTGAAATCTGTTTGTCTATGTGTAAGCGGCGTAAAGACGTTGAAGGGAATTATAAAGGCAAGCAGGACGAAATAAGACACAACAGAACAAACTGGAGTAAATATTGAAAGAAACATGGAAAGTAACAAATGTGCGCAATTTCCGTCGCGGAACTTTCAGATATTTGTACAGAACGCATGCAAACGGATACGGATACGCAAACGCATACTTATTTGTGTGCATATTAATGTGTCATTGTATGCTCTATGGTGTGTTTGTACTCAGTGAGTAGATGTGGAACTACGAAATTTTGAGTCCACGTTACAACCAATGTCACGAAATGAAAATGGCGTTGCTTCCAGCTCGTCTAGTAAATTCATAGTTTAAGTCCTTTTTTTATTTATTTGTTTACAATTTTCGTTGAAAACTAAAATAAATGAAAATAAGAAATTTTCAGTTTTGACAATAAAAATTGTGCTATTTTTCATTTTTAAATTGTATTTAAACATTATGTTATGTTGGTGGATATGTGCGTTTCACAGTTTATGTGTGTTTAGTATGGCACTTAGGAAATTGTAGAGAAAATTCCTAAAATAAAGAATCTTTATGTGATTAATGTTTACATTTTATAATTTTTTTTATTGTTTTACGTATATAAAACAGCTTAGTAGTGACTTTGTTATAACCATGACTGCAGTACTTATTTATTTTATCTATTACCCAGCTGATTTTAATGAATAACTTCTTTGTTTTACTAATTTTACAAATAAGTGTTTGTAAATTGGATCCAAATATAATTTGAAGTTGTATTCATATCAGACGGTTTTAATATAAATGTTAAGGCTATTTAGGTATCTCAGGAAAACAGTTATGTGGATATATATAAACTGTTTCATAAAGGTTTGTTTAACAGACTTAAAAAACCGGTTAGTTTATTAGTTTAATTATGGACTGATTCCAGAAACTTCATTTCAAATTAACATATTAAACCATATAACTTTTGTGGTATATATAATTTTATTGTCTCAAATAATCTAATTTATCTATCTATCTATTTTATGTACTCTGTATGAGGATCATTGTGTTATAAAAGCATATTTGTAATAGTTATAAATTAATAAAATAAACTCTAAAACTCTAAAAGCTCTCTATAACTTTATAAATTTACATATAATTATTTACTCATTTATGTAGCCCTATTTTCATTTAGTATAAGAAATCACACAAATTTAATGGCAAATATATCTTTTTCGTATACATTCAATCTATTTCCTTAATGACATAATTATACACTAAATCAAGAATATAAATTTATATAAATTTGTTAATTTTTAATTAATACTACTATCTTTAATATAATTGACTTGTACTTAACTTGTACTTTCTATATTTCACTTTAACATTAAATCTGTATCAAATCTGTATCTGATATAACTATATACTCATTTAGTAGCAATATTTTCATTTAGCATGCAAAACCATAGAACTTTTCCGATAGGTTATTATAGGTTATATCGATGAATAACAAACTCAGACGTTCAAAAATCAGCTAGAACTTTTGGCAAACCCTAAAATGCCGTTCAGAGGGAGTATCTGGCGTTGGCCAAGACTATTAAAAAAGTAAGCTCCAATTAATTTTCTTAATTTAATTTTATGCAAAATTGTTTATAACAAAATATTGAGTATTAAAACAAAGTTTTTATTATTCCTAAATAATGATAAATATTCCTATTTCGAAATGGCTCCTAAAAATTATACTTAGTATAAAGGATAAGGAATATCCTTAGTATGTCCTTAGGATATTTTTTAGGAATCAACACAATATTTAAAACTTTTATAAAAGTTTGTAGTTTTGAAACTCTTAACTGTTAGTAAATTGTAATAAAGTTTAGTAATTCATCTAATTTTAACTTATAATGTTGAAAGCAGTTGTAACGTTTAGTTGAGATACATGTGCATTCAGATATGTTCATCAAGTGTAAATAAAATAAAATTAAATATTTAATAATACTATATTAGAAACCCTCAACGCATGTGTTCATTAAGTGTAAATAAAATAAAATTAAATATTTTATAATTGTATATTAGAAAACCTCAAAGCATTTTTTATACAATAAAGCCAGTCAGTTCAGTCATTTCAGTCAGTTCAGAAAATATTGTTTAAAAAATTAAGTATAAAATTTTATGTAGAAAAACTTCATTCTAGTACGAATCAACTATTTTGTAAACAACATTTTCTGAAAATGAAGACAACAAGAATGTTAAATACAAATAAACTTCTTTAAAACTTACTACAACTTACGAGAAAGCAGTATTCTTGTCCATTGCACAACTTCACGAATAAAAACAAAAAACTTTTTTAAAACTTCAGATAATTTTAATTTACAACTTTCATAATAAGATGCGCTCAAGAGAACAGAATTCCGATGTCAGTGGCAAGTCAAAATAATATATTTTTTAACATTCTATTAAAAACAATTTGCGGAAAATGCTACCCAGCTGCAACTGTGACTGCACAGATCATATAAAAATTCCTTAAATACTTTCAAAGTTATTGCCCGCTAGTACTAGGTGTGGATGTGGATGTGTGGCTTATTTATTGGCACTGTGGCATCCCAATAAACCCAATAAATACCAGCAAGGATATACGAAGCAAAGTTCGCCTGATTCCAGTTGAGTTGAAATGCTGGCTGCACATTCATTTCGATTTGCGTGAGTGAAATGCAATAAAATCTCTGAAAACTCTGATTGAATAGTATGCAGTTAATTTGAATTGGGAATTTCCCAATATTTCAACTTCCAATTTTTATTAAATATTTTTTAACTTTTTCAATCGTAATTACTATTATGACATTTATACATGTCATATACACAATACACAACAATTCAATGTTTTTATCAGTTATTTATATGATTCTTATATACTATGGAGGGTAAGTATCTCTCACAGATGATTTTTAACGAATCAACAGAACAACAAACAGTTTTTCAAAACCAACAGTACTAAGTATAAGTGAACTTAATTTAATTTATAAAAATACATATAGTATATAGCATATAAATAAACAAAAAAGGAAGTAAATTTGACATAGAAGTGAATATTTTTCCATTTAATATAGAATACTTATACCACAAAAATTATTTTTAGCTCACTTAGTTTGCGAATAAGTTTTGCATCCATCACAGTGAACGTACGTTTTGAGTAAACTGAATGCCAGAGTTCACCGGTTTATCCCCCAAATTTGTTGGATTGCTTCCAGATTTGTGCAAATTTCATGTTGACATTTGTTTGAAGTTAATGTTGTGTGAAAATCAAATATTTTCTTGTGGGAAACAATGAACTTAAACACGAATATTGACTAATTAATTACTTAAATGCATAAATTTTATTTCTCTTAGATACTTGTCATTTAATAGGATAACTAATATGATAACTAATATGCACTGGAATATCATTAAGTTCAATAAGAAGAAATATTAAAGCAGTCCTTCGGGACGTTTTAGTTTACATTCAATGGATTTTTAAATATTTGCCCACTGATTTAATTTCCGTCTTATAATTGGTTTCTACTTAGTTGGGAAGAACAAATAGATCACAAATAATAGCTTATAGATATCTGATATACATTAAAATTCTATTGAGACTTTAGTAAAAATAACCAAAGAAAATAAAAATCCAACACTATGGCAACACGGTAGGCAATAAAGAAGAAAAATATGTTTTAGAATCATTCAACAAAACTGATCTTACACTTAGAAACCTATTTTGTTTGATTTAATCACTAAATATCAGGTCAAAATATTCTTATTCGCCGCAATATGTTGGTTCCACCATACCACATGTTGGTTTTTATATCTTTTTTCCCACATGAGTTAAAATGTTTCTAACAAAATGATCAGGTCAATTTAGTTATAATGTAGTTAAAGCATATTTTTCTGAGTGTGAGGATGGATAACGATGCTTAAGTAAATAGTTGCAAAAGTAATAAATAGAAGTACATATTGTCTCCTGTGAATTACTCAGTTTAAATAAGTATTAGTTGAGTTTGATATATAGGAAGAACGCCTGGAGCGAAATGCTTGACTATATTAAACACCATTCAGAAATCGTTGTACCCACGGTTGCCACTTATGGTACTTTAGTACCAAAATTGGTATTTTTTTTTTTTTTTTTCGTTTGGTACTCATGTTCAAAAACTGGTACATTTTTGACGACCCAAGTTTATTCTGGATATTTCCAATTAATTTTTTTTATAAATGCAACTTTGCACTATTTTATATTTTGTTCATTTATAACACTA
>NC_051847.1:23229639-23242726 GCF_002237135.1 Teleopsis dalmanni | reverse complement strand
CAACTTTATTTTTAAATTAGTCCGATCTACGGATCTCTCTAGCTCATACATAGCAGTGAAATTTGCTTTTTGTAAATAGTAGTTTTGGCTAATAAATCCCTTATGTATCTTTCGCTTTATCATCTGTTGATGATAAACTTTCTAAAACAAAAAAATTTATCAATCCGGGATATTCGATCTTTTTCCGTTCTGAATAAATCACCAACACATCAGTTTCGAATGGCTTGTAAAATAAACCGAATTGACATATCGAAATAAGCATCTGGGTGTGTTCATATGATAAATAAAATGTCAAAATAGCGTAAAAGTTATGATTCTTCTACTGGACAATAGATGTTGCTTTCAAGACCTTTCAACCAACCTCCATCTAGCAAATATACTCTAATAGATCCTATTTATTGTTTCAAATCATAGAATACATCGTAACTAATAAATATACTTCTTTAGACTGTATTACATTTATTTCAAGTCCTATGATGCGTTCTTACTACAAATAAACTGTTGTAGACCTTATTTAAATTCATTTCAATTTCCGTAATGCATCATAACTACCATATATGGTGTTTTGGATCTTAATAATATTTATTTAAAGTTCTCAGGGGCGTCATAACTTCTGGAACCAGTACTTCCGGTTCCGCCCATTTTGCAGTAGTAAGTCAAACTATGTTTAAATTGCCTATTCTTAATCTTTTTAATAATGAAAAAAGATTCATTGAATACTTCGCATGAATTGAAGAGTTTTGTTGAAAATTTAATTTAAAAATTCATTTCAATCTCAAAACTTTATAAAGATTAGGTAAATAAATAACATAATACCGCATTCAAATGACTCGACATTTACTTTCTGTACATAATTGCCTGTAATCTAAAAGAAGATGTCGTTAAAAAGCCAAGCTTTGTTCCTTTCATTGTCTTACTGAAACTATCTAGATTCCTTAAGTTTTCATTTCGAAACTAACTGGAATAAAATAGTTGCATCCAACACCTGAATTTGGAAGATGACTAACTAAACTAAACGCTTTATATGCATAACATAAAAACTTTTAACTAATAATAGATTGCAACAATATTTATAATTTGCATTCCACACTTTTACATATAATATTTTATTAATTTATCTATCTAAAAATTATTTGAGTGAATGAGATCATTCGGGCATTGAGTTTGAAAATATATTGAACTATTGTTGCCATTAAAAATTTAATAGAATATAGAGCAATGGCAATTGCACTGAAAAAAAAAATATGAACTTCACATAAGCATTTTTTTACATTGCAGTTAACCATTTATGAAATTAATGACAAAGATCCAACCTTATGTATGATATTTTCACACTATCGGCAATATCTTAAATGTGACAAACTTATAAAGTTTGGTTTACCATTAAAACCAGTGGTGGATAGAGAGATAAAAATGTTTTAAGTCCTTTATTAAGCTATCAAGGTATCAGTGCACATATAAGCGAACAGTAGCAATGTTAAGAACAATTACACAACGCATTAGCAAAAGACTCAAAAAATGCACACAAATGCAACATTATTAAGTCAACGACATCTGACCTTTGCTGTAAGTATTTCTGTTATAAGAACAGATAAGAAATTTTTAGTGTTTTAGTGTTCAATATTTAAACAAAAATCAGAAATAAATATTTAAAAATACCATAAATAAAAGCTTTTAGTTATATTACAAATGGTTTATGCAGTACCCATTTTCCGCAAAACAGAACCACCACTGTTTGACACACTCAAGCTACATAAATTAATGTAAATGTGTTGTATTCGAATTGTGTTATCAACAGCAAAAGTTACTAATAAATCTCGAGTATTGTGCATGTATGAGTACGTATATATGTTACTGGCTAGGTTTACTTTAAAATGTTTGTTTTTAGTGTCCCATTACACTGTTATGTACTGTTGTATAGTACTGTTATACTGTTATGTAGGTTAAGGTGTAATGTAAATATATGTAAGCTAAGCGGATTGTTATTGTTCATGTTGGTGACATTGCCTGCTTTGATGGCTTCACTTGCATTTGTAACCAACAAGCAAAAAATGTGACATAAAATGAGCATTTATGAATTCACTTTGCAGCGCAGTGCCCACATGACAATAGGTGTCCTCAACAACAATACTAACAAAAATGAACCCAACAACAAAGCTGTGAGCCACCAACAGTTACCATAACCACACTAATAAACTTAAATAATAACAATAAAGTAACAACAAACTGTTAATAGCAGTGACAACTGAAGTGCATGTCTAAGTGCTTGGAAAAATAACAGTTCGTAATAACAAGGACAAGATAATGCTAGTGAACTATAGCTGAAAAGCTGAGTGCTTTAAGTGGACAATCACATATGATTTTTTTTAGTTTTTTTAGTTTTTTTTAAATAATAAAATACATATTTATTGTAAGGTGAATGAATATGAAAGAAGCTTAATAGTATTACAAACTATTATACTATTATGGAATTTTAGTTAAAAGTTTAAGTAACTAAGTAGTCTTCATTAACCTTATTTCATTTGCGCAAATTACATTTTGCTATAATTTTTAAATATTTAAGTAACTTCCTTATTGTTAGTCATTATAATGAATAGTAAATTATTACACAAGTTAATTTTAAAAATATTAAATTATTTATTATGTTGCAATTGTATAAAACATATATAAATAAAACAAAGTGCTATTAGAGAAAGAAGTTAATAATTTTTTTAAAATATAATAATAACAATTTTTATATACACATATTGTTAACTTTATACAAAAAGGTTATTATTATTATTATTATTTATTATATTTATATATTTATAATTATTTTATTATTATTATTATTATTATTATATTATATATTATTGTGTTCAATATTCACTTGCATTTGTATTATATTAATTATTATTATTATTATTTTATTATTATATTTACATTATTTATTATTATTATTTATATTATTAAATTATATTATTATGCTAATATATTATGCACATTATATATCTTATTGTTAACTGTATACAAAAGGGTTATTATATTAATTTATTTTTATATTTATATTATTTATTATTTTTATTTATATTATTAAATTATATTATTATGCTATTATATTATGCACATTATTTATCTTATAATTGAACTCCATACAAAACGATATAAGGGTTAAGGTAGTTATAAGGATATAACTTTTGTTATGAGTTATAAGGGTGTAACAAAAAAGCTACACCCTATTTGATATGACAGCATTGTTGTAACTCACTGAAACATAATTCATAGCCACAATTAAGTTTATATATTCCAGATCTAGTAGCTTAATTAGTTGAAAGACAAGTAGTTTAGTGGTTAGCAACTTTAATCATAGCTACTGTAGCCTAAGTTCATATTTCATTGAGTGAATACATTTAATGTAAAATAATATATCTGTAGTCAAGATTAGCTCGAGAAGTTGAGTTCATTTAGCCCTGTCCGTGTATATCATTGCATATATAGGGTAATTATTAAGATCTATAGGATTTTAGATTGACCACATCTTTGATATATTATATCATTCCTCAAAAATAGATTACTCGATGTTGTCTTTCAATATAAAAGCCATTATTATCTTGTCGACTTAAAACAATGACTCTAAATATTTGTTTAAAAACAAATCTTCTCTGATATTTTTGATCATATCTCACAAATAGAATACAAAAACCATTCTTTTTTTCTTCACATAAAGCACTTTTCTTCTCTAAACGAAAATATTTCTTCTTTTCCTTAGTTGGTCATTATAGTAAAGACATGAGTCGTTCTTAGTTGCGTCCAGTAGTTTCCGCCAGCCAACTCGATCAGTGACTTGCTGTGGCCAGTTATTAGTAGCGCATGTCTTCAAACCGTTGGTCACTTTTCTTTTTTACCAAAAACACGAACATTCTCTACCGTGTTTTGTACCAACGAGTACCGAATCAAATATCTTCCTTGTCGGATCACTTTCTTCCATTCGCACGTCATGACCAAACCAGTGAAACCACTGAACTTTTTCTGTGCTTAATTATGTCAATGTCGCGGTACAAACTATGCTGGTTAGTTGGTTCAGTAGCAGGTCATTAGATAACTTTCATGTACATTAATTAGCAATTTTTCGCCGTTTTGCTACCATATTCCGCGCAAGTGCCCTAGTATGAAGAGTAGAGACTAAATATATTCCGCCGAATTTAGGTAATTTAATAGTCTTTTCATTTTCACCAGTGAGCAATCTGATTAACTATTAAAAAAATATTTTCCTAAGAACCCAACTATGTACAGCTAATACAAATAATTTTGCCTATCTAAATTGTCTCTATCATTATAATTTGTTCGCACTTGATGGATACTAAATTTCATATACAATGTTTTTGAAAATTTCTATGTTGCAAAAATGGTTTAGATACTATTATATATATGCTATAAAGTACGTACATTATAAAGTGTATTTTTCTACATGTGCAACTTATAAAAGTAACGTAAACATTAGTATCAAAGGATTTTTTAGAATTTGCACATTAAACGTATACCATTCCCTTGTAGCAAGTCCCAACCTCAGCAATTCAAAGTAAGCTTGTGGTAAGCACTTCAGTTTGTGTATTTAAGCTACTTAGAAATGGTACTGATTTACTCTGCTCAATACTACTTGGTACTTTCATATCCTTGTCCATCAAGCCATATCCTTGTCAGTGTAGTGTTCATGACGTGCACACTTTCACATTACTGCAGTCAGTTTTTAATTTTAAAATATTTTCTTCAAAATTGTTGCATTTTTACTGCAATTCTGCTGCATCTTTTTATACTCCACAATTTGATTTTTTATTTTCAGTTCTCCTATCTCTTCACCGATAGACCAACTGAAAGTTGTAGTAAAAGTTAATGGTGTGGTAAAAAAGAAAAATATATTAAAATCAAGCAATATAAGTTTGCATGTGCATTTAAGTTGAGGCGTGCATATTGACCCAAAGACCACTGAAACCCATATGAAAATGTCAACAAAAAAATTACTTTTTGTGAGTGCAAGTACTCGCATTGACTTTTGTGTCATTAGTGTAAAAGTGCTATCTAAATCTCCTACAGCAATAAGTTGGCTTTAGTGACAGGACTTAACTGTCAAAAGTGTGGACTCCTGAGAGCTTTTTACACATTTCACATTAACATTAAAAATAATAACAAAAATAAAAAGTTTATGTAAAATAGTAGTTTCACTAGAAATTATTCCTTTAACTGCTACTTTAGGGTAGAAATGGGAGTTTCAGTTCTTTTCAAAATAATTATTTTTCTTTGTAATATAATTGCATTTCTGCTATTTTAAAATTCAACCTCACATAATAATAGCTAATTTAATTTTAATAATATAAACTACTAAGTACTTGGCTAAGAATTTGTAAAGAAGTTTTAAGTTCACTTACCATTAAAAGTGTTTTAATACCATTAATCAAATTTTTATAGCTTAACAAATATCTTCAAACTTTTATTTTATATATGTAAATCCTACTATTTGGCTTTTTATTTTTTGTACTTCTAAGTTTCCCTCTTATCAAGTAAACGTGAAAATTATAATTGGTCTCAAAGGAGCTGCACTTATGCTAAAAGGATAAATGCATTTTTGCTATGTTGTACATTTAAAGGATTTGACCACAGCATTGAGGACCACTCCCTTCATGGTAACATTTCACTGGAACAGTACAAACAAAAACTGCCAAAATTGCTCAGAAACATTTAAAAATTGTTTTTTACATTTGTTTATTTTTCCAACATTTTTCTTGTTTTTTACTAAAAAAAACTGTTTACTACTCCATTTAATCTAAAATTGCCAAAAATCACATTTTACTTTTGTGCTTAACCAGCGAAAACTTTGCTAAATGTTTAGGAAGAATATTCAGAAAACTATAAAATTTACTATTACAACAAATAACAGTTAAGCTATTAAAATATATATATTTTTATACATATATATAATTCACAAATGATGCGGTAAAATAGTTAAATTTCAAATTATTATATTTATAATTTGTAAGGTAAGGTAAGAAATGGTTATCAGATAACTTCCAACACTTCAATTAGCAATTTTTCGCCGTTTTACCACAATATTCCTCGCAAGAACCTCTAAGATAGAAAAATATAGTCTAAAACCATCCCGTCGAATTTTAATAACTTAATAGACCCTTTAATAGGCCAATGAACAGTCTGATAAAATGTCAAAGAAGTACCTTCCTATTTCTAGGTTAACAATAATAATGCCTTTAAAAACACACCCATCTGAAGTCTGAATTTATAAACAATGTGATTCAACTCAGATACACTAAATACAACATTTCTGTTCATATATACTTGACTGAATCGATAAGGGTCCGATGCACACTGGCAGCAAAAAACGTCCGGTTTCATTACTCTGCCGCGAGAGAGATGGTTATTATTTGCTACTGTACACAACAGTCCTACTAGTAATTGCCCTCAGCTGAACAACGTTGACCAATATCAATAAAAAAACACTTAGTGTCACCACTTCGACATTTAAGCGATATTCAATATATGATCTAATGTATTTAACAACCGATCTACGGCATGGAGGTGGTGCCGATCATTTGTATCCTTAAATATAGTTACATAATAGCAATAAAAAATACTTGGTGCCACCACTTCGACGTTCAGGCGATACTATACTACTGTACACAGTGATGTCGCTATTGAACACTGGTCTTTAACGCTCGGTACCTAAGATAACTCACAACCGTTCAAACTGCATAGATGCGGCACCGATCGTTTTTATCCTTAAGCATTATTAGATTGTTAGATTGTTATCAATCTATTTAATGTCAAAAAAAAAACGATAATGTGCGAAAGTTGCGATTCAGAAACTTTTATAATACTTTTAAGGTAACAGTTCTACCACTCAAATAGGCCATCTGTTTCAACCGATAATATATTTAAAAACTCATTTGAATTTAATTTTTTTTGTGAAAAATTTTCTAATTATTCTCATACAATATATGTTTTGTTGTGCAAATTCAAATGCAGAAGCTTAAGCTCTGTTACACATTGTATTTACAGCAGTTTTTGCATTTATACTTTTGAGTGTTCTGCGATGGCACAAGATCATCTCTGTGCAGAAGTATTCGGCAAGAAGCGCAACAGATGTAATCAATCAAACAGCCCTGATATGGTCTGAGTGACTTTTCTCTGCTCTATAAGATACAATTACCAGTCCACAGAAAGAGTTGACGGTCTTATCTTTATCCATCTACAAAAAATGTATGGAGGATGCATAGAGAATGAGACTAAACATAGATATAGTTGTTTATTCTCGTCTTGTTTGTTTTTATATAAACTCGCTTAATTTTAAGACGACGAAATGCATTATGATTATTTAATTATTTTTGGTTTATTTTAGTTAATAACTCCAGTTGTATTGTGGATAAGCATGTATCTATAAAAAAAGCTATTCCTACTCTATTTCTCTTCCCCTTCTTAAATCAATAACCACAGTTACGTTTCGTCATGGAATAGTGATTGGACTACCATTACCAAAACGGAGTATTTTCGTTAAAATAAAATGTAAATAAAATGACACCAAAAAATTTATTAAAAGAATATTAAAACTTTAAACTTTTTCCTGTCATGTTTCACTACATCCACTTTATCCACTACACCTAAAGTTTTGTCTTTTTTTGAAAATTAATTAAAATTAAAAAACTGTTTCACACATGGTGCTAGGCAAAGTTTTGAATAATATTTTCCTTAAGTTTCATTTAAAACTTGTGTCATAAGTTTTCAGCACATACATTCATATAAGAGTACATATGGGAAGGAGTACATTAAAGGACATAAACCCCTACACTCAAATTATTTTAATAATTTTACTTACCACATATTTCCTTTTTTATTTTAATTAATTTTATGCTTTCGTAGTCATAGTTGGTTTATTATGGAAAATATTTTAAAATTTAAACTGTGTACTTATGGCTGATGTTAAATAATTTAAAAACAATTACTTTCCGATTTAACAGAGAAAATAATAATAAATATTTATCTTTAAGTGTATTTCGAAGTTTTCTGTTATATGCTCCACTTAAGAGAACAGAATCCTACAAATACAAACTTACATAGTTGGAAATTGTAGCCATTAACGGGGTATCTTGAGCATATAAAAGTTATTGTTGGGACTTACTGGAGTAACTACTATATTGTATATATTAAAAGTCTATGGGTATAATTTATCATAAATAAAACAGTGTGCGTTTGTCAAATAATTTAAATGGAACTCTATTTTCTTTAATTTTTTTGCTGTGAATAGATAGTATTCTACTATATGAGAGTTATGAGATGTGAGCATGAACTGTTAACCAGTGTTTGGAGTGTTCTAACGTATACTTTGGAGTGTTCTATGTTGGCACTAAAGTATATTCTACCATATTACCATGTGAAATGTAACCACGATGTGTAATCTTGTGTATCAACCTTACCTGTTTTTACACTTATACTTTGGAGTGTTCTGCGATGGCATTACGCCAACGAATATGATCAGCTAAATACTGCGCTTGTCTGAAATGGCCACATAATAGCCACTGCAAGTAACATTAATAATCAACAGCTAAACCAGGGCTCTGCAAAGCTAATATTTTTGCTAATATTTGTGCGGCACGCGACATATTTCTAATCTACCACAATTGAGCGTTTTTTTCTTTGTTATATTTTATTAACATCACATTATTTTATTTTTATGGTATCCCAAATAAATAAATTAAAATGTTTTAAATAATTTATTACACTTCAGGTTAATTTAGCTAATTGACAAAGATTTAACATATAACATTAGATTAAAAATATAATATACTTCATATCACAACAACTAATATTAATAATGCTAATAGTGATAAAATTGTAAATGATAAATTGATGAAGAATTATTAAAACTAAATCTTTCATTACCGTCGTGTTTTTATTTTTCTCTGGACAAATTATGAACGTCTGTTTTTATTTCTACGACCTTCCAACCTATTCAATGATTTGTATTGGCCCACGATCTTATCTGTTCTGGACGGCCCTGACCTAAACTAACTGAAAATTCTCAACAATGAAAACATATTATAATTACGCAAAAGTTGTATAAAATTGTATACCACTATCTTTAAATTTTTTTTATATTTTTTTCTGTTTTTTTACTTACTTATTTACTGATCTACCAAGAATTATCGTCATTATTTAAAGAAAACTAGTGTCATATCATTCTTATCTATTGGATAAGTTAGATAAAAACCTAGATGCTAAATTTATACATCGGCTTTAGGTCTATAAATCCGAATAATACTTCTGATGATTCCCACAAACTTCGTTCTTCGTATCCTATTATTAACTATCTGTCATTAAGTAACTTATTTATTTATTTTACAACAATGTTAGGCAAAGAAACAAGTCATAGATGATAAATCTAAAGAGACAAATTTCAGGTAAGACAACATAACATAGTAATGTTACTAATACTGTTAAACTTTTTTTAAAGTAAATAGTCTGGATTGATGAATGCTTACGATACTCATCAACAGACATTTACTTTGAATGCAGTTTTAGCGCAAAACAACAAAAGCTTAAAAGAGGATAACAAATTAAACACACACATATACAATATTTAATAAATGTCTAATAATAACTAAAAAAAATATACATCGTCCCGCTTATAGTATTTCGAAAATAATTTATAAATTTTTAACAACACTTTGAATTGAAAACATCATTATTTAATATATTATTTAATTTGTTTCTCATAGTTCGCCAAGAAAATGAGCGTATGATGAAAGAGGCCATGGATCGTGCAAGGTTCGGTAAAAATTATACAGACACTTCATCGATTATAACCTCACCAGGACTTTCAATTACACACCATCAACAGATTCCATAACAAATAAGTATATTTGACCGTAAAAGGAAATTAGATTTCCCTAAACGACAACACCTGATAAGTGAAAATCAGGGCAGTGGAGCGGGGGAAATAATACAAGCAGAAGAACTGAAACAAATAAGCAACGATGAACCGAACATTTTGCATAAAGCATTCACAAAGTTACTAACATATTTCAAAGCAACCACAATCAGAGAATTTCAAGATACAACAACAGCAGCATTAACAGCAAATGCAGTTAATACAACTACCATTACAACAACAATAGCACGCACACAAGCCACATCATCAGCTTCCACAACCCTAACAGCAACAATAATAGCAAAAACAAAAACAAAAACAACGACATCAACAAACGGAAACAACAACAATAACAACAACAGCAACAGCAAAAGCAACAAATATGGCAAAACCAATATCAGTGAAAATGTGAAATACAATGAAATGAACAGCAACAATTACATTCGCAACAGCAACAAAAACAACGCTAGTAACAGTAACAGCCAGAGCAGCAGTAACAGCCCAAGCAGCAGTAACAGCAGTAGCAGCAGAAGCAGCAGTAGTAACAACAGTGGCAATAACGGATATGCCACTGCATTAACATACAAAGAGGAGGAAATCGTTGACTTGATGTTGATAAGCGAAAATTAAACACGAAACTTGTAGTGCTGCCAACTGCAACGAATTCACAGCATTCAAGTTAAGCGGCAAAGCAAGTGTAGAAATTCATTTTCTAAACAATTTGTGAAATTTTTATTGCATTGATAACACAAATAGCAAACTACAAATGTAAAAAAAAAAACAAAATATGTTGTAATAAATTTTTTTGTATTTATTGAAAAATAAAATAATAAAATGCTACAACGGAAATATCTTAGATATTGGAGCAAAATAAAAATGCGAAACTTGTAGATGTAAAATATGTGCACAAAACTGAATTATGTAAAAATATTTTGTTTAATAAATTTAAATAGAGATTTTAAAGTATCAGATGAAGAACAAACAATTTTTATAAAATCAAAAAAAAAACAGTTACTTAGAGAAATAATTTCTGCTATAAAGTTATTACTTAAAAAGTATTTTAAAGATACTTTGAATTTTTTTATAATATATTAGATTATTTTAGTTATCAAATTTAAGTTCATTTTTTTATTATTTAACATATTTTATGCTATTTTAGTTATGAAATTTTAAATTAAATTGTTTAGTATTTCAAAATTTTTAAATTATATTATTTTTAAATGAAAGATTTTCTGACGATAATATACTATAAGCAATATAATTTATTTCTAGTTATTTTTAACATAATGTGACAGTTAACAGCATTTTTAACTATTGTGTTAAACTGTTAATTACATAGTACAAGTACATTGTTTATCGGTTTAATGAATTGTTTTAAAGTAAGCATTGTGTATTAAAAATAATTAATTCAAATTCAGAGAAAATCATTCAAACAGTAGTTTTTTTGAACAGTAGTGAACTACAACAACAAAAATTCATTTTATATTATTTTCATCAATAGAATTTTTGGCTGACCATATAGCTGTTTCGAGTATTGCCAAATACCCATTATGGTTGGTCTTGTATATAACTCCAAGACCAGATATACAGATAAATAAATTCATGACATATGCAGTAATTTTGATACCAGTGGTAGTCTGTTGGAATGGATACAGAACTTTACGCCTCTAAGATATTTAGATTTTTTGTAACCGTTTCTATTAATTTTAAAGAAATAAAAAAAGAAACTATAAGCAAAAAAATGAAACAGTGCTATGGAAATGTTTTCTTTGCAACGTCACAAATTGTCAATTAATAAACATTATACAATGAGGTCTAGAAAAAATGAAAATTTGATGCTTTGTTTTGTGATCGTACTTACTTCTTCGAAACAAAAGTCACTCAAGAATTCTTATTATATCTGTAGTGAAAATTAAATTATTAAATGATTTTTATTTTATTCATTAATAATATGCATTTGTTGAAATTATTTACTTATTTAACTATCAATAACATTTATTCTTGTTAACTGCATTAATAGTTCTTTCACGAAACTCAATATTTTCAGAGTAAAAAAGTATTAGTATGAACAAGTATGAACAAGTATTAAAAATCAACATTAAATTAATATAGAGAAAATGATATTTTAATAATTCCATTCCTGAAATTATATCAAATGAAGTCTAATATTGACTTACAATAAACCGGTAAAGAAAATTGGTTTAAAATATTGTAAATTTAACACAAATTTTAAATGAATCGGCAATGATGCGTGTTTATACCTGGAAAATAAAATCACTATATTTACTATGTTTTTCCCCGAATTAATGTAGTAAAATATTTAATGATATTTCCCTGTAACATTCGTTCTCTGTTTTCTTTTATATTATTATAGCAGAAATTATTTCTATTGAAATTAAAATTAAAAAAACAGAAAACAAATTTTAAATGAAAGTAAAGATAGGAAATATATAAAATGTTGTGTACACTGAAAAATATTTTGTGACATTATAGTTGTAGAAATATTATTATTAAATGAAAAATATTATATTGAAAAATATAAATGTAAAAAACGAATTTTATAAATGCTCAAAGAGCACAATTAAAATAAATTTGAAAAACTATATTATAGTGAAATAATCTTATTAACTAAAATTGAGATTATTTTAGGAAGACATTGAGAATATTTGTAAATTTGAAACCAAAAATAAAATAACTGAATATAATGACAAAAACACACAAAAGTTAAGAAACAACTATTTGTAGATCAATTAAGTAAAATTATATATAAAAACTTATAACTAAAATTAATATAAATTTAATTGAAATGTATAATAATTAAGTTCATTATGTATAAATTCATAGCAATTAAGTAAATGTTTGTATATGAAATTATAATATAAAATAAATAAGAAAAAATTAGTAAAATAAATTAAATAAAATTAGTAAAATAAATGAAATAAACACAAAAGATTTTACAATATAATTAAATGATTAATAAAATTTCAAATTGACTAAGAAAATAATTTAAGTATAAAGCTATTTCCATATAAAATAATTCGTTACGATAATTTTTAAGAATTAAATAAAAAAAAGGCGAGCTTGTTTTCATTAAAAAAATATATATAAAAATATAAATTTAATACTTTAATAAAACAAAATAATGTACTAATTTAAAAATAATTAATATAAAATTTG
>NC_051847.1:23219685-23229539 GCF_002237135.1 Teleopsis dalmanni | reverse complement strand
TTGTTGTCTTTGCTGTTGTTTTTGTTGTTGTTTTTGTAGCTGTTTTTGTACTATTTTGCATCATTAGTGTGAAAGCAATTTAATTTGCTTGTGAACTTCGCTGTGCCGAAAGTCATTAAATTTGTTTATTTTGTTTATTTATTTATTTTTTGCTTGCGCTGCGACATTGCATATCCTGCATATCCTTGCCAAGTTATTCTGCAATTTGCGGTGCTGAACGTATGTTGTTTATTTGTAAATAAATGTCGAGTAAGTATTTCAACTTCTGTGACGTTATGTGAGGGGAATTATGAAATTCATTTGATTTTTGGGTTATTAAAACCATTGACTGTGGTTTGAAATTTGGCAAAATTCCATATCGTTTATTTGACAAATAACTTTAGACCGAATTTTAATTGATTGAAACCAATAAAAACTCTGGTTTATGGAAACTCTGATTAAAGAAAATGATTGACAATAATTGAACACAACGTTTACTTAATATGGTTTTAGAAATTAAACTTTGTTATACACATACTCAGATTATAGTATCATAATTTATATATGAAATAGTAGAATAAATAAAATAAAAAATAAAATAATTTTATTTTCTTTTTTGCAGATGCTTCACCTGGTTGTAAAGCACCGAACATGCGGGTCACTGTTATTAAACCAGAATCGGGGACTGAGCGGCCTTATGCAAAATTTGAAACCACACCAGCCAATTTACCAGAAGACTTCACCACAGTGGATGTTGAATATGTTGAAAAAATAAATATTGACCTGACTTCCAACTCAGCGGCTAATGATAACAAAATGGCTGTAGTAAATCCATATAAAATTGATGTGGAGGGAGAAGAGCATACGACAGCTTTAATTTCTGAAGATACAGCCGCAATAGATGATGAAGAAGAGGATGATGTCACTGAAACGGAAGATACGGCACACAAACGTCTAAATCATAATCGAAAATATAATAAAAAACGACGCTCAGGTTCTAGTCGTCGACGTCGCATTGAAAATGAGAATGGTCAAAGCCGCGGTCGTGGCAGCCGTTATAAGCGACAAGTCATACATCATGACCCAGATGCTTCTCCCGAGACAGACAAATGGAGTGGCAGTAAGTTGGCAGCTGAAGGCGATGTCTACTATGTACACATTGAAGACATACTAAAATCCCAATCACCAAATGCAGAGTTGCGGTTAAAATTGCATAAATTAAAAAAGAAATCAAAGCAAACAAAATGCAGTGCGAATGAGAATAAAGAACAATGCAAGAAAGCGGCAGCGAAAAAGAAGAAGAAAAAGGTTAATGCAACTGATGTTGAGGGAAAACTCGCAACAAACAACAAGAAAACGCCAAAGACTATAAAACAAGAAAAACAAGAACAACAACATCATCGTAGACGTGGCGATAGTCATGAAGATAAACAGGAACGTGTACATGAACATCAGTTACAAAAACGCGATGTTAATCCAAGATGGCATAATACTGTTAGTTTCGACAATGACACACAGCAACCGCAACCCATTGATAATGGCTTTGAGGATGATGTAGATGAAATTACTGCCGATGCTGATGCCGATACCGCTGCCTCTGCCTCTGTCTCAGCCACAGATGTCGCTGATAATGCACTAAACGCTGAGATATTAAGTGCTGATAAAATTTACATCAACATGACGAGCGATGGCCTCCAACGCGTCAAACGCAAATCGGGTAAAACCACAGGCGCATTAAGTCGTCCGAAGGGTGGCGGTGATTCCAGTTCAAAGACCACTAGCCGTAAGGATAAGGGTAAGTAAAATATGTAAAAATATGAAAAAAATGTATGAAAGTATATAGCGTTTTTAAGTTTCCCTTACGTTTTGATGGACATAAATTTTATTACGTTTTCTCTATCACTCAGAACTTTAATGGTTGGCTTAGGTGCCGAAGGCTTAGAAATACATAAAAAGTGACTTAGCTCTTATACTTGCCATTATATCGAAACAGTAATTTTTTTCATCTTCTTTTGTACATCTTACCTTTTATGGAAAACCCATTCTCCTTCTCCAGCCGGCTTTTTATCTTAATTTTAGTTATATTTTCATGGCGTTTGTTTGTTTTTTGATTAAGTGAAATTGCCTTCTTTGTGCTACTGACATTGCATAGCCGGTAGGTTGTTGTTTCATTGATGCTTGGTGAAGGGTTAATGTGTCCGCATAATATTATCCTATCCTGTCCAACACTCTTTAAACTTTCAAGTCAAATATGTTTGTTTCGACGAACTGAAGCTGAGTATCTCATGAATGTAAAATAATATCATCAGCATCAGGCATCTTCTTTGCTTACCTTCCCTTTTTACTTGCCACGTAGTTTATTTTCTTTTCTTTTCTCTTCACTTTTTTTTGATTCCTTTGTTTTGTTTTCTTCAATTTCCTTTCAGACTCAAGTGTTATTGAAGTTTTTCATTCGTTTTGACTTTTTTCCTGTACTCGCACACATAGGCTGGCTGAGGGTTAATGTGGCTTTTATCATTTTATGGGGTTAATTTAAAGTGTTTTTGTTTGCTTTATGAGGTGCCTTTGCTACTTTAACTAATTCTCAAGTGTTGAGATATTTTTATGTACTTCGGGGAACCCTTTTGTGGATTTTATTTATGGAATTTCAACGCTTGTTAAAATTTATATTTTTGTTAAAACATTCTTAAGTAGGGTTAACCATTTCACTTTAGATTTTATGGATTAGCAATGTAAGTTTGCTATTTTGCATTACAAAAAACTCAAATAGATGAAACTAAAAAAAATTTTATGAGTGAATATTATAGTTGTTTTGTAGATTTTTATATGATTTACCACTTCAGCACTCATAAATGCAAGTTTTAATATAAAATAAAGACATCATGCATACACTTAAACCAACTTCACAAGTGCTTTCCTTTAATCAGAGGGCTACATAAAATGAATTTATTATGATTATAAATATTTGAAAGGCGCATAACATTTCAACAGTGTGATCCTGTGAAGTAGCGTAACATATAGCAACAAGCCAGACTTTTTTAGTCCTTGTCATAAAAAAGAAATTGTAAAATTTTTTTTTTAAATTTATCTTATAATAAATCTTTCGGTTGCACATATAAAATAAATGTATAAAATAAATGTATAAAATAAATATATTAAATTTATTAAATAATAATAATAAGCAAAAAATACTTAGAAGTTAAATAAAAAAGTTGTCTCCATGGAAATATTCATTTGAGACGGGCACTTCTTATTTCACACGAAATACTTGAGATATACTCGTGAATGTTTTACTTACTACTTCAAACAAGAATTCATTGAATTGTTAATGATAGTTAAACGGGTTCGAATAGAAGTGAAAAAACAACAACAAAAATTTTTGCTAATTTATTGAAGTTTGACTGACCATACAACGCTGTTTCGAATATACTCAACATCAGTTATCTTAGGGAATATTCGACTAATATTAATTAAATAATATTAACTAATATTAATTATTTTGTAGTCCCTATATAATTTGTTTGGACTGCCAAGTTTACCACCCGTGCTTGTTAAATTAGAAGCGACGTCTAAATGTGTCTTTCCACAAGTAGCTAAGACAGAGCAAACAATTAATGCTCAACTTCCAAGTTTTTTGTCACTTTTTTATTTTTTAAGTGATACTAACCAAAGCACTTGTTTTTAATTAGAACGAGCTTATAAACTGCAGCTTTATTTGAATCACAAGATCAACGTATTGAAAGTTCATTCTTTAACTTTAATTATTTTTATAGGCAACTAAGGTTAATTTATCAAATACATTAACAGATCTTGTAAATTGTTCACATTTTTTCCTATTGAAAATGGTTTTTATATAATGCCCTATATTATTCCTTTATAATCCAAAACATAGCTGTTTAATTTTAACCTACACATAAATGCATTAAAATTCTGTTAAACTTAACAATTTTCAATCATATTGATTTTATTTATATATCCTAAATATCTAGAGCATGTAACAACAAGTATTCCGTACTGTTCGATACATAAAATAGCTTAATAGGAATTAATTCTGGATAACCAAAGCCCGCTTTCTGCTGCAAAAAGCATAATTTTCGCTTTTAGTTGAAAATGGTAAATGCATCGAATTTAGTTAAGTGCAGTGCAAACTATTGAACTGTAACCGACTCAAAATTCAATTACTTGTTTGAAGGACTGGACGGCATCACAAGAAATATCCGATGAATTTATAGTGGTGTACTCTATATAAACACCAAAAGCAGCTCAAATACAATTACTGAGTGAATAAAGCGCTCACGTTTCTGCCGACAACATTATGCATACTTCACATCGTTTGACCTGGGAGTAAATTGCTAAATAACAAGATGCATGAGGTGAAGTTGGGTTGAGTTTCTGATTGAAATGCATCAAATTCAGTATCTTACAGTTGTAAAGTTATGGAATAGTAAAACATTACAGAGGTTGTTAGTATATTATATCTTGCCCATAAAAAGCCGTCACTTTTTACTTGAACCTTTATAAATTTATCAAAGATCTGGCATACTTTCTAATCAGAGTAAACTGATCACTTTATAAGACATACATACTTCTGTTAACTATTATATTACTTTACCATAGGGAACATCTACCCAACAAATATGCTTGTGTCTAGTTTAAAAAAGGCTACAATTCAATCCATGCAACCTTATCGAACCGTTAGTTTGTTAGAGAAGAAGAATATTTTAACTCTACGAAATATACACATGTCATATACACATGAACTCACACATACATATATTTGTTGTAAAACCACGTGTCAAAATCGAAAAGTGTAAACATGAACTCACACATACATATATTTGTTGTAAAACCACGTGTCAAAATCGAAAAGTGTAAACCCACCCAAGTAGCCCATTAAGGTCAGCGAATAAAAGGTTTAGCCAGCTTAAACTATGTTAATACAAAATCTGATCAAATGAATTTTATAAAACTTATTAGTTAATCGTGGCTAAATAAAATTCTAAATCTAGAACTCTTATTAATAAAGTAATTTTGAAAATAATTTGGGTATTCACAAAGGTCTGCTTATAACTAATGTGACATAATGGTAAAGTGCTAAAAATTGCAGTGATAACACATAATTTTAGTTGATATAAAATATTTTTTATTGTTTAGAAATATGTATATCAAGTACTTATATTTGGTTTTCATTTAACCAAATAAGGTTATTTATTTAATTGGCCATTAAAGACGTGAATCGTCCTTGGTCGCGTTGAGTAGTCCTCCGCCAGCCAGCTCGATCAGTAACTTGGTATCACCATTTGGGTCAGTACCAAGCGTACTCAAATTGTTGGCCATCTGGTCCTTCCATCGTTTATTTGATTTTCCAACTGCATGCACCAAATCAAACACCTTTCTAGCCAGAGCAGTTTCTTCCATTCACTCGACATAACCCAGCAAGCTAAATTTTTATATGCTTAACTATATCAATGTCGCGAAATGGCTCATATAGCTCATCGTGCCATTCAATTCGATACTCGTTGCCAACCAAATAAGGTCAAGTGCTTTCATTATCCTCTGCAAATTAAATACGAAATGGAAATAGTTACATTTGCGATTGGGTCACTTCATAGCCATTTGTAGGGAATGTAACTTAACAGATAAAGGGAAGAGCAATATATTTACTTTCAAGTTCTGGGAATATAATTTAATTATAGTACTAAAATAACATCATTGCTGTTATTTCTTGAAAGTAATTTAAATACTTTATTGTTTTATGTAAATAAGCCATACAGGAATATCATATCATACAACACACATTATGTTTGCTTCATTTGTTTGTAAATATTTATGCATTATACATAATATCACATATGGTGGCACTAATAACAATTTAGAACTCACATATAAACATTTTAATTATTATTTGCAGGCATTTTCGATGAAGAAGGTGGCTATGCGCCTGTTCATCCGGACGATACTGATTCAGGAGAAGAAGAGGAGGAAGATGAGGAGGTCGACATAGAGCAGCAATTTACTGAAGTTTCTGAAATTCGTTTCCCTGGTGAGATTGGACCACTTGGTGATCGACGTCTGTGCAAAATACGTTGTATTAAAGGCAAATGGGTCGGACCGTTGTGCGCAACCAATGAGGAGGGTAAGTGGTACAGTGTACGTTAAAACTCAACTACAAAACACAACAGCACAATGCATACAAAAAAAAAAGCAATAAATAATAAAAACTAACAAAGAGCAAAACAGTTTTCATAGTAAAAAATAATAATGCATATTAAAAGAGCAACAAAACATTTAGCAGCTCAAAAACACAGCGTAGTTTATTTAATTGTTTATATCACATAACATACATACATTGCACTAAAAAAATATTGATTATACAAATTTTCAAAAATATTAACACATTATTGCATTCAAATATTGTTCTCCCAACTTTGAAGTAGTTAACTTACAATAAACATGAAAAAAACATTAAAGCACAGCATTTTTATTTACTCAACTATTAAACAATATACTATATAGAATAATTTTGTTTAAATAACATGAAAACCAATAACAACACTCCATACTGCACACATTCCAGAGAAGTAGTGAATTAATTCGAAAGTATTTTATTTAAAAGTAGATTATTTTATTTAAATTATTTTAAAAGCAAACCAATTTGATAATAGTTATGTATGAATAATTTCAATAAATTTAAACATAACTTAATATTAACTTATAATCGTATTTTGAAAACGTCCACTCAAGTGTATCTAAATGCAATCTTAAGTGTAAGATTAGTATATCTTAAGTGTAAGATTAAAATCTTAAGTGTAAGATTAATAACTTAAGTGTAAGGTTAATTAATTAAGTGTTATTAATCATCAAATCAAGTTGAATTTGTTTTTTTTTACTTTTGATTCAAATTTCTCAAAGTCTGAAACAGTTGATGCTTCTGGCTGGAGTGTCATATTAGATTTGTACCTATCGAGCATACTAATTGATCTTCCTATTAGGTCCGCCATATGATAATTTGAATCAATGAATTATCAATTGTTGTTTTTCGTAAATCTACGTTTCCTATAGAAACGTCTTAATTTTCTGCTCTTTTACTCCCTAAATCAAGTACCCTACTTATTAACTAGTGGGTTTAAGTAAGTTCAATTCACAAAGAAATTAATTAAGTTGTAATTGAATGTTAATCAATAGTACCTTGTTGAAATATCTACACTTATGAAAACAAATTCTATTCTTCGAAAACTTAATATATATGTATATTTATATATAAATATATGTACGAATTCTCCTTATTAAAGAATGTAGGACCTATGTATAACTTTAAGGTAAAGAAATGTGTAAAAATTGACCTATGTAGAACCTATGTATTACTTTAAGGTAAAGAATTGTATAATAATTGACCTATGTAGAACCTTTGTATAACTTTAAAGTAAAGAAATGTATAGTAATTGACACACAACAAAAAGAGAAAAATCAAATCATTAAAAAGGAAGTATCTCGAGGCGTATGAACAATACTATAGAAATGCAAATGTCTTGACCTCTACTAAAAAGTTTTTTTAATAAAAAAAAATTCCACAAAACCCCATTCGTATTTACAAAATACCTTAAGTTATTATATGGCAAATTTCTTTAAATGAATTTTTTTTTTGTTTATTACAATCAAAGTACGCCACTAATAAAGAAAATTTTAATCCAATCCTTAGTCTTACAGATAGTTAAAAATGAAATTATGCTACTTTAGAGAGTTTTCTATTTTTAAAATATCAAAATATCAATACTTTGTGTTAATTTAGAAAACTTTTATTTTGTAAATTTTTAATATATATAGGTAAATTAATATAAAAATTTACCTAAATGGAACTTGTATAATTATTTGATGAACTTCTGAAAATACACATCAGTTCACATATTTTTCTCCCTACCCGTAAACGGTAGAATATGGTCAATGATATTAACTACAACTAGTTATTTTTATAAAAAAGATAAGGCCTACAAAACTAATATAAGTTAAATATATGGTTCTATCTAAAATGAAGATAACGTAAAAGAGTACTGACTATATCTGTAAAGGGTTAGGCTGCTTCAACATAAAAAACAAAATTTTTAAAAAAATTTGTCCTAAATACGGTATGATTTTGAAGAGAAGAAAGAAAGAAATGATACTCTTTTTCACAGTTAGATGCAATATTGTCTCTTTCATGATTAGATGTAATATTACTTTTTTTATTGTACTATGCAATATTATCTTCTTGAAGGTTAGACAGAACATTATCTGCTAAAAAGTTAGAAGAAATTTTGATGGTTCACCAATAATTTAAAGTCTGATTCAAATTCATTAGCATTGAAAGTCACAGTGTAATTAGGAGACAGAGTGCTAAAGATGAATGAAGGTGAGAGATAAAGATAAAGAGATAAAGAAGCTTAGTAGTTAGTATTAGTTAGTATATTTAGTACTTTATAATATGCATTTAAAATTCTCTATATACCATCGAACTTATGTATGATTTGCTGAACGTAAGAGGAAAGCGGCAAGTATTTGTTAAGCAAACTATGTTGCATTCACTTATTGCAATTGTGAGACTGTTATAAACAAATATTCTTAATCTTTTTCCCGATAATTTCACAAGAATTATTAATAAACGTCTCTTAGCTTGTTGCACAAACTGGATTAAGTACTGTTCAAAATAGTCGATTTATAAAGAAATATATGTTAAATACAAAAAAGGCATTTTATTCGAAATAGTTCGCACTTCGCTTTTACTGGATTTGATTTCGCTGCTTAGGAGATCAATCACCATTCTTTCATAAAGAGAGTTACAGTTCTTGGCTTTTATAGGAGCCATCAGTTCTGTTAAGTACGTATTCTTTGATCCGTAAGAGTTGTTTAAGTTTACATAAAAGTATTTATATATAGTTGCTTAGTAGCATCGACTAGCTTTTTTTAATAGTAAGCTGTAATTTAATAAATAGTTTTCTTACAAAGACTTGTTCCATCTGTATATTTTATATGATTTTTAATGTTAGAAACCTTAAAAACTCAAGTCTGTACTTCTTTAATATATCATTATTTAATTTATATAGCTATGAGGTAATCCATAAATTTATTTTTTAATGGTAGAAATTTAGTAAGTCACATTTTGTAATACACATACTTTTTAATAAACTACACTTCTCACCACAACTGAACCACTTCAACATCAAAGCACATTACAGTTCATCCTTTAATTAAAAAGTTGTAGCAATTGAAGTATTTTACTAAAATATTTTTAGATGATTATGGAAATGTGAACTTTCAGCCCTTATACAAAAGTTGCAACGTTAACCGAATACCACCTTACTTACTCTTAAGCTATCGCAATATATCAGTGGTAAGTTCAACTCTGAATATATAAAAATGTAAAGTAAAGCCAATACCAAAAATGGTAGTAAAATGGATATCAGAAACTAAGAAACAGAAAAAATGTTTATTGAATTATTTTAAAAATATATATATTTCTTTATATAAAAATTAATCAAAATATATATACACAAATTATTTATTCACACATAAAAACCAAACATAAACAGAAACTGAAACATTTAACCATTTAAGTTAAAGTCAATCTCCGATATACTCATACGTAAATGAAGCGGCAGGAATTCGCACTAAAAATTATTTTTCACATTTTCCAAGCCACAAAACAATTACTCAAATTAAATATATCAAAAATAATAATAAATGAATGTAATTTTTTCTTTACTACCACAGAATTATTTTAACTTTATATCATATCAAGAGCATATTTAAGCAAACTTACAAAATGCAGTCATTAATATAAAAAACAAAAGCAACAAAAAAAAATTAAAAAAAAAATCATAAAATAAAATGCATGAAAAAAT
>NC_051847.1:23200990-23219585 GCF_002237135.1 Teleopsis dalmanni | reverse complement strand
GCATACTTGAAATGCTGGACAGCTTGATAGATAGCGGCCAACTCACGATCAAAAGCACTGTACTTACTGTGCGCTAGACTCAAACCTTTTAAATAAAATGCCAACGACTGAGTCCGTCCTTTCACCACTTGTTGCAGAACAGCACCCACCGCAACGTCTGAAGCATCAGTCGTGAGCATCAATTGTGCATCCAGGGCCATAAAGTAATTTGGGCAAGATCATTCTTGCAAGCCTCAAAAACTGCTATATCTTCCGGAGTCCAAGAAATCATCGACTTATTATTCTTACGGTTACCTGGTGTAAGATAAAACAACCGCTGCTGATTCTGCACAGCGTTACGCAGAAACGGTCGATAAAAGTTCATCATGCCTAAGAATTGTCTAAGCTATTTCACCGTCGATGGCAGAGAAAAATCACGAACAGCTTGAACTTTACTCTCCAGAGGACGTAAACCCTTCGCACTAATAACGTGCCCAAGGAACTCGATCTCGGTACAGTCGTCAGACCTGTCTCTCTAAGTCGATCCAAAACCAACCGTAAATGCATTCTATGTTCTGCTTCATTTTTTGACCCAATTAGAATATCGTCGATGTACACAAAAACGAAATTAAGATCACCCAGAGTCTCATTCATAAAACGCTGAAACGTCTGGGCCGCTTAACGGAGACCGAAAGTCATAAATCGAAACTCAAACAGGCCAAATGGAGTTGTAATAGCTGTCTTCGGAATGTCTGCTGGTGCGAGCGGTATTGATGATTACGCTTTCTGCAAAGTCTATCTTCAACATATTTTACCATGAAGAATACTCGTCACATCATGAATGAACGGAATCGGATACCGATCAGGTTTAGTTTGCGCGTTGAGCATGCGATAATCGCCACACGGTCTCCAACTTCCATCGCCTTTGCGAACCATGTGAAGTGGACTTACCCAACAGCTTTTCGAAGGTTGACAAATCCCTGTCTGGACTAAAAATTGGAATTCCTTCTTGGCTTCTTCAAGTTTGGCTCCAACTAAACGTCGGGGACGAGCAAATGACGGCGCACCAAATGTCTCGATGCAATGTTCAACCTTAGTAACTAAACCCATCCGATTTGCACTCATAACGCCTAAATCACGGTATTCATTAACCAGCTCAGCATAAGCTGAAACTGAACCACACACACGCACAGTATCTTCTTGAGACACAGCAGCCTTACCCTTCATCATCAAAGTCGTCTTCGAATCAACTAACCGCTTCCTTTTCAAATCCACTAACAAGTCATAGTGATTAAGGAAGTCGGCTCCAACAATAGGACAGCTAACATCCGCAATCACGAACGTCCACGGGAAATCTCTACGCAAACCCAAAGACAAAAGCAGTCGACGCTCGCCAAATGTTTGAATAGGCGTACCATTAGCGGCATATAAATTAACTGATGCAACACTGTTAGCCCTTTGCTTCCAACGACAGAACGACTTCGGTAAAACTGATATGTCCGCACCAGTATCAATGAGGAAAACGGTCGACGTGGCGGGATCTTTAATACTAAGTCGAGCTATACGAACACTAACCCCTTCTCGGCTCGACGACGTAGAAGGAGTGCCTAGTTTTTTGACTGATGAGAGCTTGCCACAAAACTACAAGGCTGCCGACAAGCATTAGCTCTATCACCAAACCTTTCGTGATACCAGCACCAATCTGGATGACTTCCTGGTCGGGAACGAGTTCGCCTACGCCTCCTCGATGACGATCGACTTTGCATCGACTCACTACGACGTAAATCCAAACGACTCAGACGCTGTTCGATTTGCTCAAGCCTTCGTAAAATCACAGCATTCTCAGAATAGGCTGGACAATCAGAGGCTGACGCTACAGCTATCTGTTGAAAATCACCCGCCTCGCAAATACGGTCTGCTAATTTCGCCAGTTCTGCTAGTGCCACATTCGATGCCTGCAGAATAGCGCGCACTTGTGGTGGCAAACGCTTCAGCCAAAGAGACTTAAGGAACTCATCGCTCACCTTGTCTTTAGCTAACGCTGTCAACTCCGTTAGCAACTGTGTTGGGCGTCTATCACCAAGTTCAACTTCTGACAACAACCGTTGAATCTTCCGCTGCTCGCTCTCACTGTACCGCTCTATGATGCAAGCCTTTAAATTAGCGTATCTTCCAGTTTCAGGAGGATGAAGCACTGCATCACTTACATCGGCGATAACACTTGACTCAATCGCTGCTACTACCGTGTTGAACTGTGTGATGTCACTCGTAATGGCAGCTACTGCAAATTGCGCCTCGATCTGAGCAAACCAAATCTCCGGTCGCTCGTGCCAAAACGGTGGCACCTTCACTGCTACACGGTTTACGACACTTCCACTATCAGAAGCCATAACTACACCTTCGTCTGCAACTGACATCACAGCTCGATAATTAGATATTTAGCTCAGAAGTTAATATTTCTAAATTTAAACTTTTTCGAGATCACGTCGGGGTCACCAATTTAGCAATGATCTGTTCACCTTGCTAATTAATAAAACTCTAAAAATTTTCAATGTTAATAAACTTTTATTCAACTTTTTACAGAGAGAAAAATCGAAACGTTCTCATCAATCAAAAACAAAAACTTAAAAATATTTGAAATTGAATTTTACTTTTTAAATTCAATAAATGCACAGCCAACTGGGTCGCCACAAAATAATTGATTTTTCAAACTACAGCAAAATGAATGATGATTAATGTAAACTTTGCATATTAAATATTATCTCCAGTTAGATAGCATAATGTACTATATAAATTATATATCTTTATGCTTGCATAAATAATGTACGACGGTTTGTATATCTTGGGAGCACGACGGCTGCCTTTTAACAAGGCAGGGCCTAACAACGAAAACATAGTGGTTAATCAGTGAAAATGGTTTTTTGTTCATCGAAGTATTCTCCATGAATATTTTTGCATTCGATTTAACCAATTTTGAAGTTCCTACCTCCAAACCCAAGGTTTTGAATGTCTCACCGGTCAGTTCGAGAGAAGAAAAACGTTTGCCAAGCATTTTTTCTTAATGTTTGGGACTAAGAAGAAGTCATTGGTGCGAAGTCGTGACTGTAAGACGGATGACCCAGCAATTCGACGTTTTAAGTACTCAAAAACTCTTATTTGAGCTGATGTATTTGAGTTCATATTGATGTGACTACGATCTTGCTTCGACGATTAGTTTTTCTCAATTCTCTAAAAACTTCCGGCAAACAAATGGTCAATTTTGAGCTATTGCGGTATTTTTTTAGTATTTCCTTGACTCAATCAATACTTGCATTCTTTTGAGCGATTGTCAAATAATGCAGAATCCAACAAATCTTTTTGACAGGGAACAAATCTTTCTGACAGCTAAATGTATATCTAAAATTAAATGTATGCTGGTCCCACTTCTGCCCAAGAACGCCACTATCTCCCGGTATGCAATATGCCAATCCATCTTAACCGTTTCTCACACTGCATCGATATGCTCAACATTTAACATGTATCTTATATAGTAAAATCAAGGTGGCACCCTTTCACGCAGAACCATTATGATACCCATTCTGTGTCCATAATTTATATATATGAGCACGACAACTATTCTAAGAGAATTCCTTTTTGGACCAGAAAAACCACTTTGTCGCTTTAAACAAGAAGGCAATGTCTTTAACGACCATACTAGTAATATCAGATACACCTTTTAGGGAGAGAAATCATAGAATAGATATGTGCTTTCTGGCATGTGCTAGAAAGAACAAATAAGTAAAATTTTTCTGCTCCTGACCCGCAACTACAATAGTAGTCGTTGAATAGAGTCCTTAAGAAATAATGGGTAAACTAATTTCTAATAAAAATAATGCTGCGTTAATTAGAAATTAATACGAAAATTGGTTTGATAGTTTATAATCCTCATAGTTTTCTATTCATAAGTTATAGAAAATGGAGCTAATTTTTTTAAATATATATGACAATGTTTACGATAAAAAATATTTCATTAATGTTGAAATCAAATAAAATAAATATATGTATACATTATTGATGTATCTCAATTTCTAAGTGGAGAGAGTGAATTTATCTGAATAACTTATTTTAAGTAAATTCAACACATCTGAAGTGTGTAGAATGTAATTGTGTGTGAATAGCGAAACTGAAATTGTGTTTCATCACAAAAAAAAAAATACAAATTGTTTTTCACATAGAAGAACCACACAGAATAACAAATTTTAAACATTCTTTTGTTAAATTAAGTCAAATAAATATGTAGAATCGTGCAGATTCATGAAAGCTTCTCAATACTGCATTGTGCGAAGTGTATGTATTGTTACTTGAATTTTTACCACAAATGTATTACAAAAGCTACTCCCTTACACCCGCATGAGCGCATAGAAGCAGATACTAAATCGGATTGGTTGAATGTGGCAGTGTGTCAGCACATTTGCAGCTGGCTTAACTGCGAAATTCTTTCTATCTTTGTGCATACACACACTTCACATTTGGTTCCAATGCAAATTTAGTCGCATATGAGGCTGGAGTACCACGTCACCAGTCGGAATATAATGCCACCACCAGCTGTTTGCTGCACTACAGTTGTCAACGTTGCCACCGAAATCCTGACAGACTATGGCGCTACTAGTAGCAGTAGTGGAGCACATGCCTAACCTACATTTCACAGCTTGACTTTAGCGAGCATAA
Source organism: Teleopsis dalmanni (assembly GCF_002237135.1). Classification (NCBI taxonomy): domain Eukaryota; kingdom Metazoa; phylum Arthropoda; class Insecta; order Diptera; family Diopsidae; genus Teleopsis; species Teleopsis dalmanni. The sequence continues at coordinate 23,214,899 of NC_051847.1, read as the reverse complement.
GCATACTCAATACCTACGAATTTATCCACATATGCAAATATATCAAATACGTTTCACATGTGCACTTTTAAAATACTTCACATTAAGTACAGAGTCGGTCTGTCATGCACTTCAATATGCAAAACGCATACGTATACGTAAAAGTCGACAAATTCCAAGTTATTTCAGCTCCAGTTTGAGGGATTTCATTTGCCACTCACTGACTTACTAACGTACTAACGTACTAACGTACGAGTACCAACGATGCCAACTGTTTTGGAACATTTTCCAAGCTACAGTTAACATTTAATCCTTTCCTTGTAAAATGGATTGCATCGACAAGTACGTATGGCGGTGTTACTGCCATCACTTTGAAGTTTACGAGTTTGAGCTCATATGTTTTTAGTTTAATGCATTAAAGTGGAAGAAAATTTTTATTGTATCTGAACTTCAACTTAGGCACAGCCGCATACTTCATTGAACACTCACTGTGTTTGTGTCTGTGTGTTGGTACATAATTTTTATTCTATCTTTTTTTATGCGTCAGTTGCCATTAAGTTTTTAATTCACTTCCACATTTCCGTTTCCTGCACTCTAATTCATGCTCATTGAACTGAAAGGGTAAACAAACAACGACGTGCTCCGTGCATATTGAAAATAATTCAAGCTGACGTAATTTAACTGTGAGCGAAATATAAAGGAAATTTGAATAATGTTGCCGATATACAATTTTTTACATTTTATTAGTAACGATGATGTTTAAAATCTTTTGTAAGCTGTTGATATGCATTTTATTTAAACCATTGTACAATTTTTCTCGAGGATGAATTTAACTAAACATCAATAATCTGTCAAATTTAAAATTATGTTGTGACTTTTGTATGCATTTACATACAATTATTATTATAAAGAAATAGAGTATCAGGTCGTCGATCTTCCTCCATCTACCATCCATAGAAAGTGGCTGGATGATGCTAACTTCCAGAGTGCTTCTCAATAAATAGTCTTAGTTGCAAAATTTTATCAAGATTTAAATACTAATTGAAAATGCTGTATTCATCTAAATCATATCAGTGCATGGCACCACATCAATATGTGCTTTACTATCTTCGCTTCCATTTTACAGAACCTATAAATCACATAAGACATGATTATCAGTATGTTAAGAATATAATTCTATCTACAAAATATTAAAAATCCTGTTGTAATTCCTAAATTTCTACATTTTAAACTAAAAATTATTAAAAATCTTGTTATAGTTCGTAAGTTCTACGTTAAGCTTCCACAATCTTCACATCGATATGGTTGGTTAGTTGCAATGGTAGGCTAGTGGATAACTTCCTTGTACCTTACTTACCGATTTTACGCCGTTTTGCTTCCACATTCCTCACAAGAACCCCTCATATAAAAGAGTAGAAACTAAATCCAGTCGAATTCAGATAATTTAATAGGTCTTTCGTCTTCAGCGATGAACAGTCTGATAGACTGTCAAAGAAGTATTTACGTTAAGCTTTCACAATCTTTACATCAATTTACTTTATGGGATTCTGAATGCAGTTTGGAGTACAATTAATTTGTTGTATAAGTATAGACTTTTTCTGTTTTTCTTCTTCTTTTTGAATAAGTTGGGATATCGTAATCTTTCCTATTAGAGAGTTGCGAGTCTACAAGCAGAACTACTGTTGCTTCTTTATTTTATAGTTTATCTACCTTTTTATTGCTTTCAACTTCAAGATACCCAGGAGTTCATAGAATCCAAACTTAATTATTCTTACCAAGTATGTTAAACACTTTTAGACACTATAATCAGTTTCCATATGACATTGTGAGATTTAAGAGCCTGATGTTTGTTTGATTGCCAATCAAGCTGAAGTAAATACGTCTATTTCTTCAATCCAGTAAATCACATATGTCACATCAATATATCACATAGTGATTACCTAGTATGTTAATTCTTAACATTATAGTTCAAAAAACTTCTCCTTTTGTACCTTCCTCAGTAAGTGAGCTATCTATGTACCATGTTATCGTATGCTAGGTATGGCTAATGTTTCAATTTCACATTTCTACATATTATTTTTACAAAGTCAAATTTTAAAGCTATTTATGAAACAAAACTTTGGATATATCTCTAGTCATTTTTTGTGGGAACATTAAATTTTTCACACTTTGAACAACTCCATAGACTAAAATACAATAAATCTACTTAGTAAATTGTTCTGATCTTATCTTGGTGAAGAGGTTATAAAGCTTAGAAAAATTGACCATATATAACACAAGTTGGTAACCGAAACTTCTTTACTCATTTGTATAAAAATCCATTAATATGTCGAATAATCCGTTTAGTAAAAGTTTAGTATCGTCTGGTATGGCATTTACCTAATGTATATAATTGTATTTATATTGTTTAATACACTATATCATAGTATTTAATTTTATAATTTATAGTATGTGTATAATTTATAGTATATAATTTATAGTAAGTGTGATGTTGATATTTGTGATGTTGATCCTTGCACTAAATTTCGACCACTGATTCTTCTCAATGTCTCTCATTATCAGAGAAATACATCTCGTAATGCCACTGGAAATCTAAAGAGGGCGAAAACATTAACATTTATCGTGAGAATAAGCAGTTCGCATGTTGAACAATCTTTTTGGTTATTGAATGGATCCAGATTATAATAAAGTTTCCTGCTTTAAATAATAATATATACAATAATGAAAAGATAATTGCTTTGAATTCATTAAAACGGAAAATATTCAATTGTATTAAATTTATAATTAAATATACCTTAAATTCTTAAAAGTGGTAATTATCTGAATCTAAAATATAAAACTAAATTTTCAAGTTTTTATGATTTTTTTGAAAAAGTTTTGCTTCACATGAAGAAACAAGTACACACTCTCTCTATTGATTGCAATTTTTTTATGGTATGTGAATATAAGATAAAATCATTTTTAAATTTGGAAGAGAGAAGATGGAATTACTTCACCTCAATCCAAAACTTTTTACTTATTTCCTTCAATTATTTTTTCAAAATTTTTTTATTATTTTCATATTTTCCATGTTTTTCATGAAATACGTGCTCGTTGCATTTTCCTTTTATTGACTTGTGCTTGGAGCTCAAAACATCTGCGAATATTGAGGTTCAGTAAGAAAATTTTACAAATGTTTGTTTAAAAAAATAATTTTTTTTTAACATGAGTATAAAGTGAAATGAAAAACATTATTAAAATATAATTTTAGTAAGTAATTTGAAGAAGTGTGCAAAATTTTTATAAAATATTCATTTAAAATTAAATATAAGTATTTTTATCATTCTATAATCTAAACAAAATAGGTCTATCTGAAGTGACCAAATATCATTTTTGCTTGGAGGAAAATAAGATTACTGGTCACATACTATTACCAAAGAATAGGATGCTATAGTCAACGAAAATGCACTGACTATCTTCTATTCGGTTAGTGTTAGTTGGAGATTTGGAGACTGAGATTTAAAGTACTTATGTTATTAACTTTAATTATTGTAATAATTGTTTGTCACTTTCACCAAATATATTATCATAAAGAGGTTTTTCGAACAGTAGTGAACTACAACAACAAAAATTAATTTTATATTATTTTAATTAATTCAATTTTAAGCAGACCATACAGCTATTTCGAGTATTGCCAAATACCCATCATTAGTGGTTTTGGATATATGCCATTATAATTTACAAAATAAATTTATACGACACTAGTAAAATTTAATAAAAAAATATTTAAATTTTTATTTTTTATACTGATTACTTCTTCTTTTTTTACTTCTTCTTTTCAAAACACAAATAAGAAATAAATTTTAGTAAAAAAACAGTAAGGATATTCATTTAATATTGATTGAGGGAGAAAAAAATTTTAAAGATATCCACAACTTTTCGGCATCTGTCACCATTGATCGCGATCGTTAATAGATATTAGTTCTTGCATCATCACCCTTCGGGATAGGAGTTACAATATTCCCCTGATATGGTATGCCTGCAGTATATAAATCTTGTATTGTCTTGGAGTATAACTGTTAGCAAGTGGGTCTCACTTGTGACACCTCAACGAAAATGTGTACCCAGATGTCCACGCTTTTGTTTGTTTTGTACAGTCGGTTCCATAAGAGCGTATCGTGGTGGTTGTAGTTAATACCTTTTTAACACAGAGTTAGGTAGAAAGAGTATTGTTATTACTATATGCTTTCACTTTGATGTAGATTTGAATTTTCTCAATAGCGTGCCGTGATCCAAAGTATAACTAAGGATTAGATGGGATTCGCTCCTCAACAAGGTAGAACTTATATTAAAACCTATTGTTATAGATGGGACGCAGATCTTAGACCAGTCATTAAATATTCACAAAGCTTATGAGGAAAACACAAATTAGTCAGTAAAATGAGTGGGACTCTGCAGAAACCACCCAGCTATCAAAGAGTAAAAGTGTCCACATGTACTAACTCAGAAAAGGCTCAACATAACAATAGATGGAATTTATTCCCATGGGACGTTTATTAGCTCATTGTTTTGATAAGTCTGTTTAGTACAACATTTTATGAAGTCATCACAGTGGGTTACCCTAACAGTACTAGGAGTTAGACTCATGTAATTCTATCAAGAGGTTGACTATACAAATCCATAGTGATGAAAAATTCAAAACCGTGTAGAAGTCAATAAGAAACCACCAGAGGTTGACTATACAAATCCATAGTGTTGAAAAATTCAAAACCGTGCAGAAGTCAGAACCACCAAAGTTCACTTCGCTGCATATAATGCAACAGTGAATATAGGTACGAGTATAAACACAACCAAGTACCTTAGTCTCCGAAAAAGCAAGGAAATCAAGAGTTTTTGGAGATAAAATATGAAAAACTCTTATTAATAATTGTTTTTGTTTTAGATTTTATAAACAACGCTTTTGATATGAGTTTCTAAAAATTCCAGTGTGTTTACGCATAATTTACAAAATATATTGTTTACTTTGTAAGAAGTTTATATAGTATTTAATGTCAAAATTTGAAAATGTTTTCAAAATATGAGCATAAAAGTTTAATATGGCACCTGATATTTGTTTTCGTCCAATACATATTAGTTTTAATATATTTCTTCTCTGCAAGGCATCTAACTCTTCTTCAGTGTATAATATTTCTTTTGCAACTACGTATTCTGCACAGAACTTTTGTTGTTGCGTAGCATACTTTTGGATTTTAATTTACATTGCTTTACTGCTTCTTTACTTGTTAATATTAATATGGATCATATACCAAAATCAACAACAGGGAACCTCATAGAACACAAAATTTATAGTCACCGCCAGCGTACAGTTTCACTCATAAATAGTTTCAAATATTACAGATTCATGAACAATGAAGCTGCGTAGATGCATTTTAAAAAATTGCGCTACATACTGAAATAAAGGATGTTGGATGGTATGCAAAGCAAGAGGAAGCCATTCATTCTTAAAATATCCCTGTCAGGCAGTGTCCCATAAATCGTAAAGTATTTGCCGCACTGACTGACACTGAGTTGCAAGTAACTGCTGCGGACGTACGTTAACTATGACAGCGTGAGCGCTGCAGAAGCTGGTATAGCATGGCACTAGTATATAAGGTACACGCTAGTGCAGCAAATGCACTAGCAGAGTGGAAAGTATCTCGTAATGCAAATCCAGAACTTTCAGCAGAGTAAACGCCGCTATGATGAAGTTGTAAGAGGGCAAACGGAAGTACTACTTTTGGTCGGTTTTTGTTTTCGAGGCGAATAGAACGAAACTGTCAAAATGGCGTATGTAAATGAAGAATTGAAACTTTGGTACTTCGGTACTTCGGTACTTTGTTGCTTTCGCTAACATAAAAATGAGAAATAAAAACTGCACAAAATTGAGTTTCTGATAAAAAATTTATGTCAAACAGTTTGAGTTGTAGACTAAAAAACAGAAAACCAAAAAAAAGTAAATTATAAAAAATATTGTATGTGTGGAAGAAGTGCAGGAAATGAGTAAAAGCAAAAGTTTCGCTAGATTAATTTAAGCAGAGCATGTGCTAAGATTCCATATGCAAATGCTGATTTTAGCTTACGTATTTGAGTTGTGTCAGCTGAATTGGTTTTATCTGGTACTATAGCTTTCTGTTTTTGCCAGCTACCTTTAGATTTTTTAACTGATTTTAGGTTGATATGAATGATTTATGTGCAAGTGTTGCACACATTATCCTGTGCAGTATGTTTGTTGCTAACAATTGTGATCTAACCTAAGTCAACTTAACTCAATCTTATTCTATTCCTTTATTTTCTATGCTCATTTTTTATGTGAACCATTTGAAGAAGATTTATTTTTGCAACTTATGCGATACTTTATTCTTTGACATTATCCTAACAGCTTCAGCTGTTCTTCTGCTTTAGAATTGCATTATTTTAGTTGCTGTTGACACATTTGTTTACTTAACTCAGCAATCTAAAATAAATAAGATTTCTACAAGTATTTTCAACTACTGAAGAGCAAACGAATTTGTAACACTGCACTTGAGACTAACAAAACTAACAACTATCATATAGAAATACATTTTTGTATTTTACCAATTTTTAGAAATATTTTCTTTTAATATTTTTTTATTTTATATTTTTAAAGTTGAAAATAGATTTCACAATGCTTTTCTTTGTATGAATTTTAAATTAAATTTCTTAATGGAAAATAAAATTTCAAAAATCTCCAGGCAATTTTTAGTATCTTGTCAGTTGAGTTTATTGCTTTATCAATGATAAAATACTAGCTAACAAAATATTTATTTTCTATTTTCATAAAATAAATTTTAATAACAAACGATAAAATTGTTTTATCACAAATTCTGTTATTGACAGAATGATACTTCAACCAATTTTTAAAATAAAAACAAATTAAGATATCCTTTGAAATGAACAAGACATCTTTCGAATGTCTTTTTGCCTTAGAATATTTAATTCTATTCAACAAAATAAAATTTAAATAAAATTTTTTTTAAATAATTCAAAAATTCTGATAATTTAATTAGTTTATAAGCTCTCACTTAAAATAAAATATTTATATAAAAATATTGCAATAAGATATGTTATGGCTTAAAATTCAATATACCTTTGTTACACTGCATCCTCTGTATGATAAAAACTAAGTATTTTGATTTCTTTTTTTGATTTTCCAATAGCTTTGGGTTAAAAACAGGTTGAAGTTTAGAATTCTAGCCTTTTTTTCTCCTGAACATCTGTATATCTGGCAATAACTGGTTAAAATTTAAAAAATGCAGTTTAAAAGTCTAAATGAAAAATTAATTATATTAAGAGATACAAACTTAATCACTTGAGATCCAAATTTCCACTCTCTTCTTCCAAAAAGTGGAAAAATTTTCAACTAAATTTTAATGAACCGAAAAATGTCAGCACTCTTAAGCAATTTTAAGGATGTGGTTATGATTATTAATAGAACGAAGTACTAAAATTTTACGAAAAGAATGGTGCTAAATAAATCGTGTTTTACAATGTCAGTATCTCAAAACTCTCTTTGGATACGGTTCCAGATGAAACGTGCTCGTTTCTGATCAGTGCTTTGTATAATGGCGACAAATTTTTTTATTATTTATAGTTATAAATCTTTGAAGGAAATTTTTCATCCAAGCATAGCACAAACAGTTCTAAGTTTATAAACTTAAATATCAAATAAAAATATTATTCAAAACAATATACCATAAACTATAACGAAAAATGTATTTTCTAATTTCCACAACAGTTATACTTTTGTAATCGTTGCAAGGATCATAAAACTCTTTGTTAAGAATCCTAAAATAAATTCACTTTAATTCCTTTTATTATTCACAGAAAACTTTTCAGCCGAAACAAGTAGGACGAATTGTAAAAAAACCCAGTCGTTTTAGTGAATTTCTTACACCAACTTTATTGCATTTCATTATACATGCATCTACTCGTACATACTATGGTTAAAAAATGGATGTCTTCATAAACCTTTCATTGTTTAACATTAAAATTTATTATTATTTCAACACAGCGGATGTGGGATTGATAAAATGTTTCGAAATCCGTACAATATTTGAACCAGCAAATCCAGAATAAAATCATATAAATATGAAAATAGATATAATTAAATAATAAATTAATAAAACTAAATTATATAAATAAAATAAATTAATATAATATAATAAACATAAATGATCGGAAATTCAAATATATATATTAATTATTTTAAAAATATGCTCGACATATCACCCAATGATCAGTTATCCAAAAAAATTAGAAATGGTTAAGCCCACAACACAAAAGTTGAAGTGAGTTAAACGTTACTTGGATTTTTCTTTTTATGGATGAAAAAAGTTCTCTAGATATTCTTACAAATCAAAAAAATAAAAATTTGAGTTAACCATATTCTAAGCTTAAAGTAATGATAATGCTGAGATTAACTTTCGATATGTGGTAAACCAAGTTAGCGATTTTATGTTTGCTTACAGATACTGATAATTAGACTAGCACTACTTTATGGGTGTGTCGCGTATAGCAAACGTGCCAACTCTACTATCCAAAAGCTACAAGTTGCTCAAAGTCAGGCTCTGCGAAGGCTCTTCAAAGTGTCATGGTATATCCGCAAGAATGACATGCTAAGAGACTTTAAAATAGATCCGATCAAAAAATACATAAGGGACAGAGCTCTGAAGCTATATGCGAAAACCGACAGGCTGCTCTACTTAGCACTATCTAATCTCAGAGTAATCAGATCTTAGATCAATCATGGAGTAATCACGAAGCTTATGAGGAATACTCAAAGTAGTCAGTGAGATGGATGGAACTCTGCAGCAATCCCCCAGTCATCATAGAGTAAAAGTGACCAGATGCACTAACTCTACCCTAGCTTCTACACTGCTCACATAATCTGTTAATTATTGTTCTTGGCATATAATCTTAGAGGAACTAAATAAAGAATCACTTAATAGTTTCGTAATATGTAAATTGCTATAACTGCTACATTCCTTTAAATAGTTATACATTGCATATATCTCTTAAAGTTCTTAACATTATTTCCTAAAGAATATTATACAGCATATACCATACTAATTTGAGCTGATATGAATATATAGTAAGCCACTTCACATCCTTTACGAATAGAATTAATTTCAAATAGATTCATTGAAGTAAATTAAGGTCAAAGTACTAGCTTAAATGAAATACAAAGTAAACCTCTTACCTTCACTTACGAACTTAACTTAGTTTAAATAGATACACTGAAGTAAAAAAAAATAAAATTACCACTGATATGATATATGAAATCAACCCCTACACTTTACTTATGAACTTAACTTAGCTAAAATAGATATATTAAAATAAACAAAAGTTCAAGTGCCAGCTTATATGAAACATAAAGGAAACTCCTTCACTCCGTTTACAAATTTAACTAAGTTGAAATAGTTATTTTGAAATAAACAAAAGTCAAAGTGTCAGCTTATATGAATTACATAGTATAAGCCCCTAAACTTAACTTACAAACTTAACTCAGTTCAAATAGATATATTAAAGTAAACAAGAATGGAAGTGCCAGTTTTTATGAAACATAAAGGAAACTCCTTCACTTCGCTTACAAATTTAATTGAGTTCAAATAGTTACTTTAAAATAAATGAAAGTGGAAGTGCCAGCTCATATGAATTACATAGTAAACCCCTAAACTTAAGGTATTAAAGTAAACGAAACTCAAAGTGCTAGCTTATATTACTAAAAAACCGAAAAACAAATACAAAATAGAATAGAAAATAGAATCGAAAAAAGTGCTCGCTAATTGTACTAAACATGCAAAATAAAGAAATTCTGTATAAACATTTTCAGTCTTAATATGATTGCAAATAAAACAGTTGTATGGAAAAAATTCCAAATGCTGTCCCTCAACAAAAACGCTACTATGTCCTTTGGGTTACGATAAAAACGGAATTGTTTTAACTCAGTCCTTCTCTCTATTTATTATTTATCTTCAAAAGATGTTTACTTTTTAACAAATTTCTGGCCGCCAAATATTATTTTCGTAGTCGACTTAGTCCTTGCTTGCATTTGACCTAGATTTTTGTGTCGAGTCTCATTCAATCTATTATCCGTTTTTGTATTTTGATTCGAAATTTAGTTTCAGTTTGTGTTTCTTTTTACATGTAGGTATTTGTTGTTGTCTTTGCTGTTGTTTTTGTTGTTGTTTTTGTAGCTGTTTTTGTACTATTTTGCATCATTAGTGTGAAAGCAATTTAATTTGCTTGTGAACTTCGCTGTGCCGAAAGTCATTAAATTTGTTTATTTTGTTTATTTATTTATTTTTTGCTTGCGCTGCGACATTGCATATCCTGCATATCCTTGCCAAGTTATTCTGCAATTTGCGGTGCTGAACGTATGTTGTTTATTTGTAAATAAATGTCGAGTAAGTATTTCAACTTCTGTGACGTTATGTGAGGGGAATTATGAAATTCATTTGATTTTTGGGTTATTAAAACCATTGACTGTGGTTTGAAATTTGGCAAAATTCCATATCGTTTATTTGACAAATAACTTTAGACCGAATTTTAATTGATTGAAACCAATAAAAACTCTGGTTTATGGAAACTCTGATTAAAGAAAATGATTGACAATAATTGAACACAACGTTTACTTAATATGGTTTTAGAAATTAAACTTTGTTATACACATACTCAGATTATAGTATCATAATTTATATATGAAATAGTAGAATAAATAAAATAAAAAATAAAATAATTTTATTTTCTTTTTTGCAGATGCTTCACCTGGTTGTAAAGCACCGAACATGCGGGTCACTGTTATTAAACCAGAATCGGGGACTGAGCGGCCTTATGCAAAATTTGAAACCACACCAGCCAATTTACCAGAAGACTTCACCACAGTGGATGTTGAATATGTTGAAAAAATAAATATTGACCTGACTTCCAACTCAGCGGCTAATGATAACAAAATGGCTGTAGTAAATCCATATAAAATTGATGTGGAGGGAGAAGAGCATACGACAGCTTTAATTTCTGAAGATACAGCCGCAATAGATGATGAAGAAGAGGATGATGTCACTGAAACGGAAGATACGGCACACAAACGTCTAAATCATAATCGAAAATATAATAAAAAACGACGCTCAGGTTCTAGTCGTCGACGTCGCATTGAAAATGAGAATGGTCAAAGCCGCGGTCGTGGCAGCCGTTATAAGCGACAAGTCATACATCATGACCCAGATGCTTCTCCCGAGACAGACAAATGGAGTGGCAGTAAGTTGGCAGCTGAAGGCGATGTCTACTATGTACACATTGAAGACATACTAAAATCCCAATCACCAAATGCAGAGTTGCGGTTAAAATTGCATAAATTAAAAAAGAAATCAAAGCAAACAAAATGCAGTGCGAATGAGAATAAAGAACAATGCAAGAAAGCGGCAGCGAAAAAGAAGAAGAAAAAGGTTAATGCAACTGATGTTGAGGGAAAACTCGCAACAAACAACAAGAAAACGCCAAAGACTATAAAACAAGAAAAACAAGAACAACAACATCATCGTAGACGTGGCGATAGTCATGAAGATAAACAGGAACGTGTACATGAACATCAGTTACAAAAACGCGATGTTAATCCAAGATGGCATAATACTGTTAGTTTCGACAATGACACACAGCAACCGCAACCCATTGATAATGGCTTTGAGGATGATGTAGATGAAATTACTGCCGATGCTGATGCCGATACCGCTGCCTCTGCCTCTGTCTCAGCCACAGATGTCGCTGATAATGCACTAAACGCTGAGATATTAAGTGCTGATAAAATTTACATCAACATGACGAGCGATGGCCTCCAACGCGTCAAACGCAAATCGGGTAAAACCACAGGCGCATTAAGTCGTCCGAAGGGTGGCGGTGATTCCAGTTCAAAGACCACTAGCCGTAAGGATAAGGGTAAGTAAAATATGTAAAAATATGAAAAAAATGTATGAAAGTATATAGCGTTTTTAAGTTTCCCTTACGTTTTGATGGACATAAATTTTATTACGTTTTCTCTATCACTCAGAACTTTAATGGTTGGCTTAGGTGCCGAAGGCTTAGAAATACATAAAAAGTGACTTAGCTCTTATACTTGCCATTATATCGAAACAGTAATTTTTTTCATCTTCTTTTGTACATCTTACCTTTTATGGAAAACCCATTCTCCTTCTCCAGCCGGCTTTTTATCTTAATTTTAGTTATATTTTCATGGCGTTTGTTTGTTTTTTGATTAAGTGAAATTGCCTTCTTTGTGCTACTGACATTGCATAGCCGGTAGGTTGTTGTTTCATTGATGCTTGGTGAAGGGTTAATGTGTCCGCATAATATTATCCTATCCTGTCCAACACTCTTTAAACTTTCAAGTCAAATATGTTTGTTTCGACGAACTGAAGCTGAGTATCTCATGAATGTAAAATAATATCATCAGCATCAGGCATCTTCTTTGCTTACCTTCCCTTTTTACTTGCCACGTAGTTTATTTTCTTTTCTTTTCTCTTCACTTTTTTTTGATTCCTTTGTTTTGTTTTCTTCAATTTCCTTTCAGACTCAAGTGTTATTGAAGTTTTTCATTCGTTTTGACTTTTTTCCTGTACTCGCACACATAGGCTGGCTGAGGGTTAATGTGGCTTTTATCATTTTATGGGGTTAATTTAAAGTGTTTTTGTTTGCTTTATGAGGTGCCTTTGCTACTTTAACTAATTCTCAAGTGTTGAGATATTTTTATGTACTTCGGGGAACCCTTTTGTGGATTTTATTTATGGAATTTCAACGCTTGTTAAAATTTATATTTTTGTTAAAACATTCTTAAGTAGGGTTAACCATTTCACTTTAGATTTTATGGATTAGCAATGTAAGTTTGCTATTTTGCATTACAAAAAACTCAAATAGATGAAACTAAAAAAAATTTTATGAGTGAATATTATAGTTGTTTTGTAGATTTTTATATGATTTACCACTTCAGCACTCATAAATGCAAGTTTTAATATAAAATAAAGACATCATGCATACACTTAAACCAACTTCACAAGTGCTTTCCTTTAATCAGAGGGCTACATAAAATGAATTTATTATGATTATAAATATTTGAAAGGCGCATAACATTTCAACAGTGTGATCCTGTGAAGTAGCGTAACATATAGCAACAAGCCAGACTTTTTTAGTCCTTGTCATAAAAAAGAAATTGTAAAATTTTTTTTTTAAATTTATCTTATAATAAATCTTTCGGTTGCACATATAAAATAAATGTATAAAATAAATGTATAAAATAAATATATTAAATTTATTAAATAATAATAATAAGCAAAAAATACTTAGAAGTTAAATAAAAAAGTTGTCTCCATGGAAATATTCATTTGAGACGGGCACTTCTTATTTCACACGAAATACTTGAGATATACTCGTGAATGTTTTACTTACTACTTCAAACAAGAATTCATTGAATTGTTAATGATAGTTAAACGGGTTCGAATAGAAGTGAAAAAACAACAACAAAAATTTTTGCTAATTTATTGAAGTTTGACTGACCATACAACGCTGTTTCGAATATACTCAACATCAGTTATCTTAGGGAATATTCGACTAATATTAATTAAATAATATTAACTAATATTAATTATTTTGTAGTCCCTATATAATTTGTTTGGACTGCCAAGTTTACCACCCGTGCTTGTTAAATTAGAAGCGACGTCTAAATGTGTCTTTCCACAAGTAGCTAAGACAGAGCAAACAATTAATGCTCAACTTCCAAGTTTTTTGTCACTTTTTTATTTTTTAAGTGATACTAACCAAAGCACTTGTTTTTAATTAGAACGAGCTTATAAACTGCAGCTTTATTTGAATCACAAGATCAACGTATTGAAAGTTCATTCTTTAA
>NC_051847.1:23189872-23200890 GCF_002237135.1 Teleopsis dalmanni | reverse complement strand
GTCTTTATTGTTGAGCTTCACTTTATTGTTCTCTGTAAATTATGTAGAATTATTATCTTATTATTATTAAGATTTATTGGGTAAAACCAGAATATAATATAGAAAATTATAATATTATAGTTGCTTCTCTTTCGTTTGTTGTCGGTATTAATTGCTACTCACGTAAATATTGTTCAAGTAGTTGTTGTTATTGTGATTACCGTTAGTGTAGTTTTTGCTTCTGCTGCCTCTGATATTGTTGATATTTACACAGTTGCTGTTGTTGTTTTCGAGGCAGCTATTACTGCTGCTGCAATGGTGTTACTCTTTGTCGTTATTCTTGTAAACGCAGCTGTTGTTGCTGAAATTCTTGCAGTTGTTGTAGCTGCTGTGGTGTAAGCGATTCCTTACTCGGCTGTTTTTGTTGCTCTTCGCGCAATAGTTCTTGAAACAGCTCTTCTATTTTTCGTGGTTGCATCACCTTTTCTTGTTGTTGTTGTTGTTGTCGTTCTTGTTGGGCTTGTTGTTCTCGCAATTGTTGTTCATGTAGTTGTTGTTCACGCAGATGTTGTTTTTGTTTCTGTTCTTGTTCTTGTTGTTTCTGAAATTGTTCAAGCAGTTGTTGTTGTCGCAGTTTTTGTTGGTTTTCGCGCAATTTTTGTTGTTGTTCTTGTTGTTGTCGCAATTGTTCTTGCAGCAACTCTTGCCGTGGTTTCTGTTCTTGTTGTTTTTGTGGCTGTTGTTGCTGTTTTTGAGGCTGTCGCTGTAGTTGCTCTTGTGGTTGTCGCTGTTGTTGTTCTTGTGGTTGTCGCTGTTGTAGTTCTTGTTTTTGTGGCTGTCGCTGTAGTTGCTCTTGTGGTTGTCGCTGTTGTTGTTCTTGTGGTTGTCGCTGTTGTTGTTCTTGTGGTTGTCGCTGTCGCTGTTGTTGTTCTTGTGGTTGTCGCTGTTGTTGTTCTTGTGGTTGTCGCTGTCGCTGTTGTAGTTCTTGTTTTTGTGGCTGTCGCTGTTGTTGCTCTTGTTGTTGTCGCTGTTGTTGTTGTCCTAATAATTGCTGTTCACGCAGTTGGTTTTGCTGCTGTGGTGTAAGCGGCAGCTGGAACTGTTCTTGTACTTGCTGTTTTTGAATTTGTCCACGCAATTGTTGTCGTTGTTGACCCAATTGTTGTTGTTGTTTTCGGAGATCTTGTTGGTTACGCAGTTGCTGTTTTTGGTGTTGTTGTCTGTTTTGTTGCTGTTCTTGTTGTCGCAGTTGTTGTTCTTTTTGACGCAGGTCTCGTTGCCGCTGCAATTCCAGCTGGCGTTGTTGCTTTTCGCGCAATTGTTGTTGCTCACGTAATTGTTGTTGCAATGAAATTATTGTTTGTTGATCCCGTTGTTGTGTTTGCAACTGTTGAGCATTTGAAGTTATAAAAACAGCAATCACAATGATTGCTAGATCTAGAATTAGTTTAATAATACTATATATTATTAAACAATAGTAATTTGTATGAATGTGTATAAATATGTATAAATCTTTTAATTTTTGATTGAATGGAATAAAGAGTTCTTGAAAATACATTACTAAAATGAAATATCCATTGAATTTTTAGTTTATTGAATTTTTAGTAGCCCTAATAAATAATTACAAAAATTATTAAATAAACTGAATAGAATAATAATGATTTTTAATTCAAAAAACCAATAAAACATTTGCATAAAAAAACTTAAGTGACTCATACTCGATCTCGATTGCATGGATGCATTGGATTTTATAAACTTTTTAGTAATTTAATTTTAAATATATATATATATATACATAATTATATCAATTAAGTGTGTGTTATCGCAACAACTATTTTATGTATATATATATTTGTACATATAACTCTTAAACTATTAATTGCACTTTTTAAATAGAACTTACGAAATATTCCCATCTTTTATGTGTAAACTCTTAAACTTAATAAATTTTAATGAAATTTTCCAGCGCTGGTACTAATAATTTTGTTGATTTAAACTCGGAGATCTGAGCAATACTGACGTTAGAACTGTAATTACATACAGTTTCAATCAAAACCGGAAGAAACAAGCTTAAAACAAGTTTGAATTTCTATTAAAGAGTGTCTAGAGTAATGTTTAACAAAGTAAAGATGATGTATGATATTAGTATTGATTGGTAAACGATGTTTCATATAATATTTTGCAGAAAAACCAGTTAAATTGTAATGAGAGACTTTTATTTTTCTTAAGTAATATATAATAAAAAGTTTAAAATAAACATTAGGAAATAATAGATGCAGTAAAATTGTAGTGATTATATTTGCAGTGAAATGACCCATGAATTTAAAATTGAAATATTTATTCTTAAGGCTAAATTAGGTGACATAGACTTAGCTAATGTAGAAATCTTAGGTGGCAAAAGTCCCCATGCCGAAAAACCCGTACAGATTCGATATTGACCACATAAAGTTGAACTAATGACTTATTTTGTTGTCGTAGATATAACAAACGTAAACAATGTAAATGGCAGAACGTAAAAAACTTATTAAGGCCGTGTGCGAGTTCGAGTAAATTGATGGTTAATTGAGTGAAATAGTAAATTATGTATTTCAGCGACTGTTGGTATTTACCAGAATTTCGTTTAGGGTAAATTAGATAAAAATAATGTAAATTAGGTATTACTATTATGTGAATTTTATAAGATGTTTTATAAATAAATTTGGAAACTTTTAACCAAAAATAATAAATAAGTGCAATAAATTAATAAATAAATATTTATATAATTGCAGCACAAAAAATCCCTAGGAAATTTTAATTTATTTTACCTCAATTTACTTGAACTCGCACACGGCTTAATATTGACAGTGTGCATAAAACAAAATAACATAAAAACACAAACAACGCAGTCAGTTTATTGCTTACGGCACAACTAATTCATCTTTTACGTAATTCTTAACTGATTGGTAACGACAATATTATACAAAAAGTATTCATCAAGTCAAATATAAAATTTTTATTTTTTGTAAATTAAATTTTAAGTGAATTAAAAAATTAAGAATGAAGGAGAGAAAGAAAATTATCGATTCAATTTTGATCACGGTGATGAGGCTTTGTGTGCTTCGTCACGTTGATCAAAAATATGTTACTCAGTCATAAACGTCAAAATGTGCGTGTTTTAGGAATAAATATTTCATTATATTTTGGAATAAAAAATCAATAGAGCCAAGCTTATATTCTGCTAATAAACAAATTCTTATACTTTCCATTTTTAAGTAAAGGGGTGTAATTTAGAAAATATAATTAAGTTGACAATTATTACAAAATGATACAATAATATTACGAGTTGCATGCTATTGCTCATTTCAAATGGCAAATTGTAAGTGTTCATCTTTATATATTCTTTTAGATTTAGGTACAACGATAACCTATAAAATAGAAGTAAGAATACAAAATACTATGACACTCTATATTTCATCCTTTTTGGTCATGATTAAAAAGAGTGAAAATTGCCGAGACAGTGAGTTCGTTATATGACTATAACGTCTGTATGAAATGGCCTTAAGAAACTTAATTACCCCTAAGGATTCTATATGAAGCACTAAAAATTTAAGTAAAAGTGCTTGGTAATATCACTTTAATATCAATATGGTGATTTCTTTAATTATATTAAATTTATATAATATATTCAAAATATAATATAAATATTACTATTCGTAAGCTCATTTATTATTGTTCCATTTTACACAAAAAATATAATATGAAAGAAATTATATTTAATCTGCGGCTTAGCTGTAAATAACATCGGTGAAAGTTGTAATTGAAGTTGTAAAATGTAATCCTTTGAGCTTTCATCTATGTTCATAAAATATGCATTATTTCACGTTACCAATAATAATTAAATCATTTATTACCGCAGCTGTGTTAAATTTCAGGCTTGAAATAATTCAATCGATGATCGTAAAGGATTTCAAGTATTTTTGTTGTTTATCTTTTTTTTTGGATGAAGTTAAATCAAAACCATAAAATACGGACATTATATATGTATATATATATACACAGTATGTGAATTTGGGTAAACATTTGCATTCCACCATTCCATCATCAATTTTAACAATTTATCATAAATATTTTTTCAGTTGTACTCAACCTAGTTTTGTTTCGAGAATTTTGCTCAAAACCACAATTTTTAGTAGTGAACCAAATCACTCAACTATGAAATAATCCCAATTGAGGTTAACTGCAAATAAATTGATTTTATTTGCGTTGATTTGTGAAAGCCACTCGAAATGAATTAAATGCAAAATTTTAGAACACAACAGGATTGAACTGGATGCAGTTGGATGCAGCTGGATACGAGTATATGGACAGAGTCGAAGCAAACAAAATGGAAATACCACAAACACATTAACGCTTGATTGGTTTGCAGGAAATTGAAACATGTAAATGTATACAAATGCATAAACAACTAAGTGATTGTGTGCGAATGCGAATATAGATACACAGGATTATACCGATAACGATTGCCAACGATTGTTAACCAGCGTTACGATAGATAAAACTGAACTCAAACTCGAACTGAAGCTAATATTTATGTATATGAATGTATATGAATGGGCAACGGAATGTTGAAACACTAGCTTAATAGAATTTAGTTTCTTGCTAAATGCAAACTGTAACAAATAATTTTCAACAACATTAACCACATACGCAGCATTAATTGGCATAAATAGCAACAACAACAAGAACAACAAAAACAATAACTGTAAACAACAACAAACTGCAATAATGATGATAACATAAACAACAATCTGTAGTTGCTAGTACCATTTTCGTTAAAACAATTTCAATAGATTTCACAAAATTGGAATGTAACCGGAAATGCTGTAGCATATCCTGTTAAGCAGCAGCAGATGTGAATGCATTTAATTTCTGCTTCAAATGTTTTACTCTGTATGGAGTGCAGTTTGTAAAATGAGTTTCAAGTATTTATTGCACGTTAATCTTGACAGAAGGCACACCGCACCAAATATGGTTCTAGAGCGGACGAAGTCAGAACTTTGACGTTTGTGTTGGGCACTCATTTCCTAAAATGTTGGAAGTTAATCTATTTTGAACAACATGCAATTGCAGACAGTTGTACTGCAGTGGCCGTTGAATGGCTAAAGTAACAAACTATAATACCAATTGTATCAAGAGAGATTTAATAAGAGCTGCTATGACACCATAATAGTCGTAATAAATGTAAAGTCCTTAATCGGAAACGGAAGTGCAACAACGAGTAATGACAATGCTTTATGCATTTTTAACTTTCTTCTTCTTATCTCGCTTTATTTTCGAATACACATTCCATAGAATATACTACATTCTATAGCATAAAAATTTAAGCTATAAGCATAACCAAAATGATGCTTTGCCTTAGTCCTTAGTAGCCGCCTAAAATTATGTGACAAATTCAAACCATTAAATATAAATTTATTTTATACAATCAAATACATTGCCATTTGTCAGGACATCACTTGCTTAGCTAGATACATTTGTGTTTTGAAACGTTCCGTTTATGAATATGTGTAAACATTTGTTCTGTTGTTGGCCGCAGTTGTTGGATTTGTTGTTGTCATTGTTGTTGCAATAAACAATTTGAAATGTTGCAGCAAATTGTCAACATAAATTATTGCACATTTTTCTGTATTGCCAACAAATGCAGTGAATGAATGCATTTTTATCTGCAGCTGTAAATTATTTATTTTTGATTTATTTTTATTTATTTGTTGATTTATTTAGCTAAAATTTTATTCGTTTATAGTATATAGAATTTGTTGCTGTTATTATTCCTATCCTTAGAATGTGTTTGATGTTTAACAAATGCTTAAATCTGTTCAGTATCTGCTTGTTTCGTTCCTTTTTCTTCCATTTATGTTTTTATGTACATAAACCGAAGAAAATATTGTACTCACAATATGAAAACAGATTTATATTTCATGAGCTGTTTTTATTAAGTTTTTTTATCGTAATCCTTTTTCTGAAAAAAAAATTTTCATAAACATATTTGTTTGATGTTCTTAAGTTTTAAAATAAAACTTTATTTAAAAAGCAGCAAGGAAAAAATTTGCGTTTTCTGTTTGTTTTTTTTTTAACTAAAAACTTTTGGCACATAAAAAGAGAAATTTTTTAAAAAATAAATCATTTGAAAAAGGATTTAAATAAACATAAATAAAAGAAGAAATTATAGATTCTCTATCATATAGAGAATACATATGACACACAGTTTTTTATGGACTAAGCATATTTTCCTCTCTGCGTAACATACTAAAAATATTGAGGTAATGGTACTTTATTGACCACTAACAAAGTAAGGTAGACATGTAGTGCTATTAAAGTTACAATTATTTTAACTATGTCTCTAATAGATATCGGTAAAGATCCAAAGTTATGCGTATGGCATCTTGATGCCAAACAGTTAAATCTATCTACACTTCTATTTACCAAAACAATACTCCTTATCTTTTTTCGCTTCCACATAATATGATGCACTTTACTTACCTACTTATTAATTATAATTCTATTGACTATATTTTTAAAAGATATTCCCGAAGATCTCCAAAGTTCTTTACATAGCATCGTGATGTCAATTAACCCACTCCCACCTATATACCAAAACAATGCTCCTTCCTTCTTCTTCTGAAGGCTCCTCCAATAGCCTTCACGTAATATGATGCATTTTACTCACTTAATTGATCATAACAACCCGTTATCGGCACTCACTACGGCACTCACTGAATATGCCTCTGCTATGTGCGTACCTTGTCAAATCTCGTACATCAAGCTAGGTTGGGGTTTCTTTAACTTGATTACTCCACCGGAGACACGATAAAACTCTACGTCTACTTGCTGAAACTGTCTTTTACAAACCTTTTTTGTTGGAGCATCGTCAACCATTATTCCCACATGAACAAGGTACCTTATTATAAGTGCCTTATTGTATTTTCAAGAAATGCAACCGTTATTAATTGAAACTGTAACAATATGATATACTTTCCTCTTTGGTGGTGGTCGTGGCTCATCTAACACTTCTACACTTTTTTGGGTCACAGCACCGAGTAAATGCAAAATGAATATAGACAATCGAACTTGCATGGTCTCATCCGCTTGGTTATAGATTCATATCTCCGGTAGGATATCTTTTCAATGACTACTGTCTGGGGCTCAAAGGAGCAAGAAAAAAGTGTCACTCAACTACTCTACCACTACCCTGCAGTTGTCTCTAAGAAATCGAGCATCTTAGGGTCCCTCTTCTCCAAATGTTTAACCGATACCGCTGATATAGAAAATAAATGCAATAATAAAGTGGTGTCAGGGTCTAAAATATTGGTAACTAAGTTACTAAGTTAGTTTGTGGATACAGATTAAGTGTTGCTAATGCTGTAGTATACAATATAAATTAGTCGCATGAGTGGTGATTGGCTGCTAATAGGTGAACATATATCATCTATCATTTTCCATTTGCTGACGCCTATTTTCTATATTC
The DNA here is from genome assembly GCF_002237135.1 of Teleopsis dalmanni. Classification (NCBI taxonomy): domain Eukaryota; kingdom Metazoa; phylum Arthropoda; class Insecta; order Diptera; family Diopsidae; genus Teleopsis; species Teleopsis dalmanni. Next base: position 23,193,407 of record NC_051847.1, on the reverse strand, counting down.
ACTTTTATCTTGACAATTCATATATATATATCTTGACATAAAAATTTTTCAGAAATTTCAATACCATTTTTCAGAAATAACTATAAGGTAAAATATCAGTTTAAACTAATAATATATTAGCTAATAAAGTTTCAATTTTCATGAACTAAAATGAGACAAAATTGGTGGATATTATTTACTAACTCAAAAAAGAACTCAAACAACTTTTCAACAATTTAAATTTTTTAGTTCAAATACTAATACACGGTATGGTAAAAGTGTACGCTGCTATAGCATTTGGCGACACCATTTGTTTGCCATTGTCAAAAAATGCTTTTGACAAATTTTTGTCAAAATTTGGTTTCAACTAAAATTGTAGCACTCAAAAATAGTCACTTAAAAACATTTTAATGCAACCAATTAGCACTACACACATACAAATATGCATCCACCTATTTGCATGGGACCTAATAGAACTTCAAAGTACACATTTGATATTAACTTAAATGGTCGATCTGCGACAGGATGTGTAACGACAAAGTAACAGCCGCAATATGTGGCTTCCCATAGCACCACAGTTTGATTCTTTTGACAAGCTCAAGCGCAGTGTATAATATATGTTCTAACCGTTGATTTCCTTTTTATATATTTTGAATCCGCATCCACTTGGTCTTTGTCCTTTGGTCGCTTTAGCCAACAGAAACTCTGACACTCTCAAACAAAGTTCCACTAAAATAGTTGCATGCATGCAGGCATTGCAGCTGAATTGCAAAAACAGAAAACAGAGTCAGAGGCAGGGAAAAATCCAGAAAATTCAAAAAAAGAAAAAAATACAAAAATGAAAATATTTTAATAAAATTTTCATTCACTGAGGCGAACATTTAAAACTTCTAACAACATCGGGCGGAGCAATTTAATTCGAAGCTATTCAATTACATTCGCAGCCAAAATGCCAGTGCAGGCGGCGGCGGCTTCATTTTATTTTATTGAGTATTTGAAACAATTTCCAAATAATTTCCAATTTAAAGCAACATCCACAAAGCACATCCAGCAGAAGGACGATTTCGGACATTTGTGCTCAAAGCCTAAACGATAACTAAAATTTCGATTTTAATAATTATTTTTTTTTCCTTTTGCCTTCAAATATTGACATTTTTTAGAATTGTTCAACAATCTGTTGGCAGATACTTTATAAAATAAAACTTTATGAAATCAAAAACATACAAAGGATTTATTTCATTTAAGCTAAAAATTTAAATATTTCATTTAAAAGAATATAAAAAATTTCACTCTCTTATTTATAGAATTATAGACATCAAGAACGTCAAGCCTACTTACAGCCTCCAAGAAGATTAAACTTGCTTATGTCAAGTAGAATAGAATTGCAAGAAAAATAATTGTTGCATTTAATTGATGTGCCTAAAACCAGAATAATCAGATTATGTACTCATGAAAATAGATTTTTATTTGGTGTAAATAATATCTTTAATAATGACCCTCGACTGAATGAAACCTTATGAATTCTTACCTTATTTACATTTATTTTTAAGTTTATATGTTCTCTAACATGATCTCGAACATCGACCTGGATTGCTATTCGTAAACTGCTATTAATAGAGTCTACAGGAAGCATCAACTGTCTAGTTTGTTAAAGACGGTATTTGACTTTATCCATACTTTAGTAAAGTTTTCATCTTACCATGATTAGTATTTTTCCGTGTCGTTATCTTTTTTAAACTTTATAGCAATTAGTAAATTTGTTTTCCTCGTATTCATGAAATAAGATTTGAAGATTTGTACTATATACTCCTCAAAATGCTTCTAAGGTTTTAAAGGGAATACCTGAAATATTAAACGATCTGTTCTTTTAATTACTACATGTCCATTTTGACTAAGTTGTACTATATACTCCTCAAAATTATTCTAAGGATTTTAAAAAGAATACCTGAAATATTAAACGATCTGTTCTTTTAATAACTGCATGTCCTTTTTGACTAAGTTGTACTATATACTCCTAAAAATTATTCTAAGGTTTTAAAGGGAATACCTGAAATATTAAACACTCTGTTCTTTTAACAATTTCATCCCCCTTTTGACTAAGTATCCAGATGAAAAATATACTCCAGTTGTTAAGTAACTGTACTTAAGATTGAAATAATATTAAAATCTACACTGAACTTCTTACAGGACACTGTAGACTTAATTACCACGTGAAGATTATAGGTATGGTAGAAAGTGACTCCTGTCGACTCTGTCATGAGGAGAAGGAAACATCAGAACATGTTCTATGCAACTGCCCAGCGGTTGCAAGACGTAGACTCCATTACCTTGGAAGCGGAATATTAGTCCCAAGTCAAATAGGTAAAATTAAGCCCACAGCAATTACAAGATTTATAAATAGTCTAAAATTATCCTAGTTGGGCCTTTAGGCGCACAATAGATCTTTTAGGTCGGGGTGCTTCAATAGCCTATTACTTAAATAAAAAATAAGATTGAATACTCAATCAATCTTCACTCTTTTTATCTGTGAGAAAGTACTTCACATGTGTTTTTTAATTGTGTATGCAACACATATTAAACAAATTAGAATCTTACCTATATATAGACTATATTCGTCGATGTTACTATCCATTTCATACCCAAAATAGAACTTTCCTTTTAAAAAAAAATTAAAGAAAGGAATAGAGGTACAATTCACGCAAAATCTTTTCTCGAATACCTCGATATCAGATACTGATACCAAAAGTCACAAAGTTCTTAAAGAAAAGAAATTGGTTAAAATTATGTAAAAAGATTCTGAATCGGTAATACATTTGTCACAGAAAACTTCTAGAAAATCAATGCTAATACAATAAACTGGTATGAAGTCTATTTTGGTTCTGTCGTATACCTAACTAACACGAAGCTTGGGTTTCATTGAAGATACGAAATGACTTTAAGAACTCCAAGATTAAAACTAACTAACATAAGGTCTCCCATTGTGTATTTAAGGCTTTATTAAAGATTAAAAATCACATTAAATACTCCAAGACTTGAACAGTAGTAAATTGAGCAAAGAATTATATATAAATGTGTATTAAAGATCATCTTAGTAACTAATATGGAATGTAATTTTTTTTTGTATTAATAGTAGATAAATAGTATAGATTCTCATATTAGATCTGAGACATGTTATAGAATCAATAAGCCATGTCTAAATTATCTTTGTTAAATTAATTTACTAGTAAAGATTATTATTTTATTTATTTATTTTTAGAAGTACTCTTTATTTTTTTCTATTTAAGTGGATAACTAATTAAAACGAGTACAATATTAAATAATTAAAAAAATTAATTCATCTCAACAAAACGAATATGAAGCAATACAAAATGATACTTATATTCATACAAAATATTAATGTTAATGTTGGGGAACAAAATTGGTTACAGTGTAAATTATAAAAATTAAAATTTATGACTAAAATAATGTAATGTGCGTTGCTTATACGCAGCGTGGTGCCTGCCAGTGTTGGGTAATAAAATTTGGCACCTAAAGCCAAAAGTTAATCGAAATATTA